>NC_137673.1:2623285-2935785 GCF_963422515.1 Blennius ocellaris | reverse complement strand
TACTAATTCATACCTTCATTTTAATTGTTGCACATATTGCTTTTTATTCAAATCTCAGTATTTTTGGCAAAGCCTACAATTCTCCACGTACTTTTATTCGTCAATTCTCCTAAAGTAATTCAATAGTTTAGAAATGTTTACTATATTTTTGCAAGTAAATTGTGTCCATACTATTTTCACATTAATTAATTAAATATGTTTTCAGAATTTTTGTCAGTTAGTAGTGTTATTCTGCCCATGAATTATTATAAGAGTAAGATTTAAAAAAAAAAAACATTTTCACGTGTTTATTTTCGTATATTTTATTAGTATTAAGCATAAAATGTCAACCATTTTTAAATATTTCTTTGAAATCAAAAGTGGAAAACAGTAGAGCGAACACCTGTTTTTGAAGAGATTTCACTGTGAAATTCCTGAAGTTTGTAGAGAAATATTTCGATTTTCTTCCTGAGGAAAAATGTTGTTTTAAAATGTTACTTTCTTCCTATAAAACCTGTTTTCTTGTCATTTCCCGGACAAGCTGGTATGAGTGTGATAACACTGGGTCTCTGTGTCTGCAGACTCTGGACTTTACGGCTCCGACGGCCTCCCGACTCAGACCGGCGGTCAAAGTGAGACAATAACAAACTCTCCCAGCATGCACCACACCCAGAGAAACTCACCGCTGAAGCCCTCTTCCTCTCTCTCTCTCCGGTCTCAGATGCCACCTCCCCCACCGTGTCCGGGGTGGGCGGGGGTCCGGCGGCCGTCGGCTCCCCGGGGCCCAAACGCAGCGGTTCTGGAACCGGAAACACCCTGAAGGTGCCGGCCGGGCGTCCGAACCAGGTTCTGTTTGTGGAGTGAGGGAGTGAAAGGATTAACCCGGTGTTGGTCTGGTGTTGCAGCGCTGGTTGACGAGTCCCGTTCGAAGGCTGAGTCAGGGAAAAGCTGACGGACAGAAGAAGCCTCCAATCAGGGCCAGGAGGCGGGACAACCGGCCGGAGCTGGCCACGCCCCTCACGGGCAACGCACAAACGGTACGGCGAAGGGTGTTTCCTGGGGAGGACGGAGCAGTGATGGGTCAGGTAGTGAGAAGTGTTGTGATCCTGCAGAAGGCCAGGAAGGAGGAGGCGGGGCAGAGCGGTGGGGAGGAGGAGCCAGAGGAAGAAAGCCACACCCCTCTACCGCCGCCCATGCAAATCATCAAAGATCCAAACAACCCGGAGGTCAGTCGCTGAACCCAAGCTCACCCTCTTTCTTTCTTTTTTTTAAATAACTTCGGAACCGCGAACAAGAGAGAGAGTGGTCTTGACTCATGACCTTGGATTTATGAAATGGAATTTTACTTTCTGGACGTGACTTGACTTTTCACTAAAGTCTTGACTCGTGACAGGCTGGTTAAGACTCGTCACCAATGACTTGACTCAGAACTCAATCCAAGGTTTGAACTGAATCTTGTTGGTTTTGAATCTGAAGTCAAAGTTAGAAATTGAGTTAAAACCAAGCTCAGATTTGATCTTTGGATTTGAACGTGGACCTGCTGGTCTTCACAACCCTGGACAAGAGCTGGACTGACTGGTTGACCTTCAAACACTGGTTGGACTCAGACCTGAACAAATGAACACGAGTCTGGACTTGGCCTGGATCCTGCTGGACATGATTATCACCTCGACGTGGAACCTGCTGGACACGATTATCACCTCGACCTGGATCCTGCTGGACATGATTATCACCTCGACCTGTATCCTGCTGGACATGATTATCACCTCGACCTGGAACCTGCTGGACATGATTATCACCTCGACCTGGAACCTGCTGGACATGATTATCACCTCGACCTGGAACCTGCTGGACATGATTATCACCTCGACCTGGAACCTGCTGGACATGATTATCACCTCGACCTGGAACCTGCTGGGCATGATCATCACCTCGACCTGGAACCTGCTGGGCATGATCATCACCTCGACCTGGAACCTGCTGGACATGATTATCACCTCGACCTGGAACCTGCTGCCAGTCTTCACTTTAGACTCTTTCTCTTGAAGCCTTCAATTCTGGTTTGCTGGTTTCAATCGAAGACACGAGTTATCAGCTGTCACTCAAATCTTGACGACAGAGTGGAGAGTCTTCACTTTGGTTCCGTTGACTCTGGTCCAGACTCTCACCTTGACTTTGGACTTTCTGCTCATGACTCAAGGTTTGACTTGAATCGAGACCTGATCTGACATGATTCCGGAACGAACTTGAGACTTGGACTAAAGTCCTGACTTGCATATTTTGTCTTCCCCCCCTCAGGCCCTGGACTCCGATCAGGGATCCAACGAGTCGGATACTGAACAGAGGAACAAAGCTCTGAGAGGACGAATGTACGACAAACCACAACTTGTCCCTCAACTTTTAGTGAATGTTGAAAAGGAAACTCTATAAACTCTGTGTGTTGGTGCAGGTTTGTGGTTAATGAGATGATCCAGTCAGAAAAGGACTACGTGAAGGACCTGGCGGTGATTGTAGAGGTGCGACCATCAGTCAAAATACATACAATAAAAGTGACATTGATGTAAAAAAAAACTCGAGGAGAAAGGAAGTGATTGTCTTCTCCTGCAGGGCTTCATGTCCCGGCTGGAAGTCAGAGGGATTCCAGAGGACATGAGGGGCAAAGACAAGATTGTGTTTGGCAACATCCAGCAGATCTACGACTGGCACAGAGAGTATGAGGCACAAACCAACCAGCACATGGACCCGTGATAAATACCTGCTGACGAACAGACTCTGCTTGTCCACTCACAGTTTCTTCTTGGTGGAGTTGGACCGCTGCGTTCAGAACCACGACCTCCTGGCCGACCTCTTCATCAGACACGTGAGTTCAAGAAGACCGTCGTGTGTCGTTGGCCGGTTGTGAGGAAAGCTGCTTCAAACGCTGTTGTGTCGGTTGCAGGAGCGCCGGCTGCACATGTACGTGGTTTACTGCCAGAACAAGCCGAGGTCAGAGTTCATCGTCATCGAGTATGAAACCTTCTTCGAGGTAAAAAGGCTTCGTCTCCTTCTTCTGGACATCTTTTTCAGTCGACCGCTGGAGAAGATCTACTGATTGTTTCTGGTTGTGTCTGCAGGAGATCCAGCATGAGATCAGCTGTCGGATGTCCATCAGTGATTATCTGATCAAACCCATCCAGAGAATCACCAAATACCAGCTGCTGCTCAAGGTTTGTTTGGACTCGAATACACGATTGCCATTTACGAGACACACAAACACTCTTTCTTCAGACTCTTTCTTCTTGAATCGTGTCCCGTCAGTCGGCCTCCTGTTTTGCTGCTTGACTGTGGATTTTCTGGCTCTGAGTTGATTCTGGTCTTGTTTTGTTGTTGGTTGTTCTGTGGGTCTGAAAGCAGAACCTCTTTGTCTCGGTTCAGGACTTGATTGGAGTCAACAAAGCAGAACCTGTTGTTCCAGACCGGTTCTTCAATCTGATTTCTATTTTGATCAGAGTCTTACTGCCTTCAACCGGATTGTTTTTCATAAAACGTTTTCTGTGTCCATTTCACTTCTTGATCTTGAATAATGTCACCTGTTGTGTTTGAACTTTGACGAAGTGTCAAATAGTTTATTTAATCCAGGGTGTGAATACTGTGCGTCAACAGCTTTGTGTTTGTTTTACCTCCGACTTGAAACACCTGATTTGTGTTTTTGCCGACCAGGATTTCCTCAAGTACACGTCCAAAGCAGGACTGGACTGTGAAGAGATCGAGGTGAGACACTCGTCTTCTGTCAGAAACAGACGTGGGGGATTTTGACAGGTTCATTGTGCAGCTTGCACTCAGACAAAGAGCTGCAGCTGTTGTCAGAGCAGTGAGGATGATGAGGATGATGATGAATGATTTACGCGGGAGGGTGAATCATCGGCCCACCGACCCTCACAACCTTTTGTAATATTTAACAACTGTGTGTTTCCGGTGCAGAAAGCGGTGGAGCTGATGTCGCTGGTTCCCAAGCGATGCAACGACATGATGAACCTGGGACGCCTGCAGGGATACGAGGTGCAGCCGCTTCCTAACGTACAAGCCAAAGTTACGAATGGAGGACACTGCCCCCATGTGGTCAGACGGGACTTAATCCATATTGTGCAGCATGTGGCGATGAGCCTTCAGGGACCACCTCGGGTTGTTTCTACAACCAAGTAGCCCTAAAATCACTTCTCTCTAATATCCATTTCTCAGATTTTTCATAAATTCTGTATAACTTTGAAGATTTGGAACGTTACCCAAACTCAAGAGAGAAAAATAGAAGAACTTTTCCTCCATCAACACTAATTGTTTTAAGAGATTTGCTGCCACCTACTGGAAAACTCATGATTTTGGTACATTTTTCATACAATTAATTTCAAGGTTGACCCTATTTTGTACTATTGTGCATAAAGAATGTCATAAATACAAACACAATATAGAAAATGTAGCGGATATATTGAGTTGCCTTCCCCAGGTAGCTTTAATTGACTTTAATAAAAAGCGAGGGATTAAGAAAAGAGCCCACAACTGATCACTAACTACCACTGTTGGGTTTGCTGTTTCAAAATAAAAGCTGACCCTTGTTGAAAAAAATATATTTAAACTGTAATAAAGTGGATGTAAACTCGCTGCAGTGAGAAAAAGAGAGAAATGTATTCTACACTAAAAAGGGCTATGTTATTGTGTATTACTTAGAATTAGGTGAAGGACCCTGAGGTACCCTGCAAATTAATACAATTCATTAATTAAGAGTTTTTTTTAAGTAATGTTCGGCAGCCACACACTTTTCAGTGCGTCACTGTGAGTCAAGCTGTTGTGGGTTTAAAGCAACACGAGACTTTATTAAAGTCACTAAAAAGTCAAAGTCAACCCACCTGCCTGTCCAGGGGAAGCTGACGTCTCAGGGGAAGCTGCTGCAGCAGGAGACGTTCTGCGTTTGGGAGCAAGACGGCGGAGTTTTGTCCCGAAGCAAAGAGCGGAGGGTTTTCCTCTTTGAGCAGATCGTCATCTTCAGCGAGCTTCTCCGGAAAGGTTCCAACAACCCCGGATACCAGTTCAAGAACAGCATCAAGGTGGGAGCGCCGGCGGCGTGGCGTCGCGTCGCGGCCCCGGAGTCGCCTGCGAACAGCGTCAACACGTTGTGTTTGTCTGCCACCAGGTGAGCTACCTGGACATGCAGGACAGCGTGGACGGAGACCCCTGTAAGTTTGTGTTGTGGTCGCGGGGGTCGGACGAGAGATTCACGCTGCAGGCCTCGTCCGCAAGCATCAAGATGACGTGGGTGGAGACCATCGCCGCCCTGCTGGATGCCCAGAACAACTTCCTGTCAGGTGGGCTCAAGAACAGTCTTTAATCTCTGGCAAACCTTGAAAAATGTCCGTAAAATGTTCCGATTCTAGTGAAACTAGAAAACAACCTTCCTGGATTGAAGTCAATTCTTCACAGGACAGTTGGATTTTCCAGAGCTTTCCTTGAATTATTGTGTTTCAACTGTGATTTTTCACAGGAAAGAATAACTATATTGTTCCCTTAATCATCAACAGGTCTTCATAGATATCTCTGAAATCACTATGTTCCCTTAAAAAGTCTCTTTTTCTTGAATCACCTGCAAATCACCTTCAAATGCGGTTATTTAATCTCCCTCAAATCAAACTAAAATATTACATTTCCGCTCAATAATTCTGAATTCCCCCTGAATTTAATTCTGGAAAAAATAAATCCTTGAACATTGATTTCGTTGGTTAAACTTCTCATCCTGGAATATCATTGACCAGCTTTAATGCCTCAATAATCACCTTTAAATGTACAAATCCTGTCAGCCTGACACATTTTGAATACCTTAAATCTCCTTTATCAGCCTGAAGACTCAGGATTTCACCAGAAGGTTCAGCCCCTGTAATGAACAATAATATTTTACTCCATGTGTCCAGACATGAATAGTTCTGACTCCCCTTCAGACAGTATTCAGAGTCCTCCACCTCCTTCATGAAGGCCCTCTGTGTTCGGGTCCCACAGCTCTCCAGTCGCCCATCGAGTACCAGAGGAAGGAGGGAGGAATCTCGGTGACCCGGCCGCTGTCGTCAGGGCGACCGCCGTCGGCCCCGCCCACTCCCAACGGCCACGCCACTCAGCCTCCTGCGGACAACGAGCAGGACGACCAGGTTTGGCCTCCGCCGCGTCTCCGTCTTCCCGGTGGGCCTGAGCCCGGTGGTCCTGAGCCCCCGGTGTCCCCTCTGACCCCCCCCCAGGAGCTGGTTCTGGTGCTGCAGGACTTCGTGGCCGTCCGGGAGGATGAGGTCTCCGTGTTTCGGGGGGAGAAGGTCCAGATCCTGGCGTCCAACCAACAGGGTCAGAGTTTGGTTTACCGGCCGGCCAACAGCGACTCGCCGGCTGCAGAGGGCTGGGTGTCGCGCAGCGTGCTCAACGTGCACTGACACACACACACACACACACACACACACATGTGTTTGAACGAACACACGCTGACGGCAGGGTCAGAGTCTGGTTTACTCTTCTCACACACACACACACACACACACACAATGGCAGTGTGAGACGGGATGGGCGACGCCCACCTGGCCCACGACGGTCCGATTCCCCAGAGGCTGAACCAAAACCGCCCAAATCTCTAGAAAACACAGAACAGACCTCGTTCAGTAAAAACACATTTTAGAAAGTGTGTTGTCGCGAGACGGTCTGTGAGACGTCCAGATGAACGAGTCCAACAACTTCGTCAACGTCCCTCCAGTCTGACTGCAGCCGGATGGAAAGTAAAGCTCAAAATGAAGGTTCTGTCAAAGACGGGACACGAAGAAGAGACACAGTGGGACCAGTTCATTTACCAGTCCAGTCAGAGAAACTTTCTTTCAAATCTTAACTCATTTCATGACTATTGGAGTTGAGAATAACTTGTACAAACTCCACAAATTAGCTTTTTTTTACCGGTTACATTTTGCTAGAAAAAAAGAATAAAATCTCTGCAGTGGCACGTTTACACAATATTTATTATAACTGCATACTTCACGTTATTTGCAAAGAAAACAGAAAAGATATTTGGAGAAATAGTGGCTGTAAAGTGACTGGAGATTAAAACGAGCAAACTATTTGACAAGACGATGCAAAAACAATGTTAAACTTCCTGCGTCGCCTCACAGGGGATCCGACCCAAACCCGGTTACCGTGCAGGTCAACGCCCATCCTCGAGGCGGGAAAATGTTTACTGACACGAGCCTCTACACACACACACACACACACACACACACACACACACACACACACACACACACACACACACACACACACACACTCCCAGCAGCAGCAGGTACTGTTAGTCTCCTTCCTCCTTCCTGGTGCTTCAACATTCAAACACTTTCGTCCAATCAGACGCCGTCGCCGCGACTACCAGAGCAACCCCCCCCTCTCACCCCCCCCCCCCCCCCCCCCCCCCCCCCCGATGACATCATTTTTACTGTGGCGGCAGGTCACATAGACATCACTTCATCATCATGAACAAACAAACCACCCGTTGTGGACCACCAGGAAACTGCCGTTGCCTAGCAACAAGAGACAGTTGAACAAAAAAAAGAAGAAGAAGAAGAAGAAAATTTAAGAAAAAAAGATCAAAGAATAAAATAGCCGAGCCGTCAGCCAATCAGGACTGAGAAACTCTGCGTGTCGTCCTGTGAATAGTGTGTATAAACAAACTGAGGACATACACATACATACACACTGCAACCACACACACACACACATATACACACGTACACACACCACTGCTACGATGAAGATGATGAAGATGAAGATTAACTATAATAATTAAGAATAATAGAGTCTGTTTTTCACCTCAATAGAGAGAAAAAAAACTGTTTGTCATATTAATATTTGTGCGTGTGTGCGTGAGAGAGAGCATGAGTGTGTGTGTGAGTGTGTGTTAGTGATGCGTCCTGTGTGTGTTTTTCCACAGACAGTTAGGTGGTGTCCCGGTGTAGCGTTTTCATGACAACTTGTTGTGTTTGCGGTGACACCGATGTTTTTTTTTTGTTTGTTTGTTTGTCTTTTTACCGAACCAGAGCCGCCGCCGCCGCCGCCGCTCCCTCTCCTCCCCACATCTTTGTTGTCGAAGCAATTAAAGGGAACATTTTGGGGGGGAAAAAAAAAAGAAAAAGGGAGGAGGAGGAGCCAAAATGGCGGCCCCAGCTTTCGGTTAGTTTCCGATTATGCATTTCTCGTCCCTGTAAATAGACCTGACATCCAACACCCGGCAACACGACCAACTGTGACCGAAGCTGTAATCTTCAAACGCTCTCTACCTATCTTCCACTTTCTCTCTCTCTCTCTCTCTCTCTCTCTCTCGCTCTCTCTGGTGCCATTCTCAGACAACACCCCGGTCCTTAAGGAGCCGCCTCGGCGGTGCACTACACGACGGTTTAGATAGACGAACTGTGGAGGTTTCACCGTGGAAACAAAAGGTCTGATTTCTTTCACGTCCCAAAGAAAACGTCTCGGACATTCGATGGGGGCGAATCCCTGCGAGAGGTGGAGGGCAGACGAGTGCTGACGAGGAAATATGTGAATGTAAAAAAAAAAAAAAAAACGTCCTTTCAGTCTGAGCGACGTCGGAGATCTTGATGTCATTTCGTGTCTTATGTAAGAGGGTTAGTCAGGAGAGAGACACTCTTGGTTTGTGTTGGAAGGTTCAGTTCTGAACAACAAGTGGACATCAGTTCTCCAGAACCAGAGTCACATCTGTGGTCACACGTCTCTAATAGAAACTGTGATTCAGAAACCATCTAATCCAACGGCACCAGAACTCCAAAAACCTAAAGAGGCCTGTTGAATATCTCCCAATGCTGCGATTGTCAAGGAAACCTGGAGGGATTTGGAAACGCGACTCTCTTGAACATCGGCAATGAAACAGACGTGAAAGATTTCAGACCTTTTCTTAAACAGCGACACACACTTACGGCATCCCAACGCATGGAAATTATTATTTATTTTTTTTAAGCAATAAAGGTTTTTGCCAACTACACATGGGAGCAAAAGTGTTTTGATGGCAGGTAGAAGGATCGCATTTTGGGTACCGTTGTTTTTTGGTTCATGTGAATTCACAGTTCCCTACAATTACGCTTAAAATTACGAGACATAAAATGATCTGTTCGATCGAAGAGATGAGTTTCTGTTTACTTATGAGGTAGTTTTACTTTGCTCTGATGTATCGTTCCCTTTTTTCCTTCACAATTAGCCTCAAAACTGTGCAGGACAATTTAAACCTCTACGACCTGTAGTTTACAGGAAACTAGCAGCTGGTTTGTAGGACGTCACCGAGAACACAAGGAACTGGTGAAATAAACCAAAAGTACACCACTGAATTTAATTTCCTCCATAAGAATACTTGATTTGTGAACATTTTTTGTGAACATGTTGAAGAGAAGCACAAAAACACATCTGTTTTAACCATGTTTGGAAGAAAATCGTAATAAATGTGGAGATTAGTGACGCGAAGATGTTTTACAAGTTGACGCCGTTGGGTGTGTTGTGTTGGAATGACGCTGCGTTTACGTCACATGGGAGTTTTCAGAACTCAAAGTCCAAGTTTTAAAAACAAAATTAAGAGAAAATTGTTAATTTCAGTTGTGTTATCGATCCCGCGTGACGTGAACATATAAGTAATTTGAGAAGGAAACCATTGTTCCCAGTTTCTAGGAATGGTCAGTTATTTTGTGTTTCCATGTAACGCAAACAAAAAACTAAAAACGTGTGAACTCAGAGTGCACCTGAAGGATTGGAGGTGGATTGTAGTACAGTAGTGCATTACAATGGCTGCCACAGTGTGTTCTTAAAGTTGTGCTTTGTGCAGAGCTGTAAATGAAAGGTAGTGCACTGTGGAGGGTCTACAGTGAGACGTCACACTATATAGCATCAACAGTAAGATGGAGTGCACTGTGGGGGGGTCTACAGTGAGTAGTAGTGCACTGTGGAGGGTCTACAGTGAGAAGTAGTGAACTATGGAGGGTCTACAGTGAGAAGTAGTGCACTATGGAGGGTCTACAGTGAGAAGTAGTGAACTATGGAGGGTCTACAATGAGAAGTAGTGCACTATGGAGGGTCTACAGTGAGAAGTAGTGCACTATAGAGGGTCTACAGTGAGAAGTAGTGCACTATGGAGGGTCTACAGTGAGCAGTAGTGCACTGTGGAGGTCTCACAGGAGAAGACCTTCACTGTGGACGGACAGCAGTGGGGAGCAGGGTTCTATGGAGGGTCTACAGTGAGAAGTGGTGCACTATGGAGGTCTCACAGGAGAAGACCTTCACTGTGGACGGACAGCAGTGGGGAGCAGGGTTCTATGGAGGGTCTACAGTGAGAAGTAGTGCACTATGGAGGGTCTACAGTGAGAAGTAGTGCACTATGGAGGGTCTACAGTGAGTAGTAGTGCACTGTGGAGGTCTCACAGGAGAAGACCTTCACTGTGGACGGACAGCAGTGGGGAGCAGGGTTCTATGGAGGGTCTACAGTGAGAAGTAGTGCACTATGGAGGGTCTACAGTGAGAAGTGGTGCACTATGGAGGTCTCACAGGAGAAGACCTTCACTGTGGACGGACAGCAGTGGGGAGCAGGGTTCTATGGAGGGTCTCCTACGGGAGGTGGTGGACTATGGAAGGTTCACAAAGGTCGTTTGCGCGCTATGGAGGGTCTAAAGTGTGATGCACTTCACTACGGAGCGTGTTCTTCAGAAAGCGGTGCACTCTGGAGGACAGATGGTGTTTGGGGTGACGGTGCACTACAGGGGGCGCAGGGTGCTGTTTGAGACCTCGCCTTGTTGCCAGTGGGCAAACTCAACTAACCAATCAAACAGTGTTATTTGTACAGAACTAACAGCTGCTAACTGACTGCTAACAGCTCTCTGTCGTTGTTTGTAATAAACTTCATTTTTCATCCAAAACCAAACGCATCGGCTTTTCATTTGTTTGGCAAAACACAACCGTCGAACGGAAAACTGTGTAAAATGCATGTTTTTGTAACAACCTGCTACTTCTGAGGTTTTCAACAGGAGCTTAAATGCTCAAATTCTGTTTTCATACCTCAAACTCAAGTAGAAGTACTGGACAGGAAGTGAAAACTGTCACATATTCAGTCCGACAGTCAATATTTGTCACTATAGTATTGAATGATGTCGATATGAAGCTTGAGCATGAATTCTCAGGTTCCAGCCCTGCAGGGTTTATGTTCTCATATCACAATCCCCATGCTGGAATGAACTTTGACATGGAAACTGGTTCAAGTAGACGAGGCTGTAAAGCAGTAAACCTATTTAGCCAATTATACGGGTGGAGATAGAGTCTTAAGTTCAGCTGCTGACACTTGCAGGTCTGCACTCAGTCATGATAATATTCCAACTCTTTTTATTGACATTTTTCAAAACAAATGTAAATGAAATGGTACATTTCAAAAATAATAAAGCCCCTCATGCCCCCCTCCCTTCACCCACCCACCCCACTCAGGTCCTATAACCTTGGACACATGGCACAAACCTACGATACAAACATAGACATTCGCACACACACTCATGCCACGTAAAGGTCAGACATTAAAGATTGGGGGAAAAAAAAAAAAAGGCTCAGTCATGATAATAACCACCGCTTCTCCAAACAGAAGCAAAGGAAATTTAACAGTAATGTGAAGAAAAGCACTTTTTTTCCAGCTGTAATTTTCAATAAAACCGTAAAAAAGCAAGAGTGTTAAAGACTTTAACTTCAGTCAACACAACATATATAAGTGGCATCTCAGGAATTAGTATTCATATTGCGTAATTGTTATAATTGCATTTGTTTGATTGCAATTTCTTGAGAGCCTTTTTTTTAATGCCAATCAAGCCTGAGATGTGAAATGAAGTTATGGGTGCATTTATAGAGTCTAACAGTCGTTCACATTTAGATAAGTCATGATAAAAATGAATGTTCCTGTGACCTGCATCTTATCATTTGTTGCGATAAAGAGATGTTTGGAGACGATTAGGATTCTAACATTAATTTGACTTCCTGCCCTTCAGGTTTAAAGCGCAGACACATTAAAGCATGACGCATTATTAAACAATGGAGTTGGACAAAGGGGGGGAAAATGTCCTAAAAGCAGATTTTTGTTTCCCAGGTGACGTGTGTGTGATCGTGTGAGGGAAAACGTGGAAAGTGAGCGCCGGGGGGTTTTGATAGTGACGAGCTGAGTGAAGTCCACAGCAGCGGCGTTGCGTAACGCAGCAGGTTCACAGTGATCTGGGGTCCGGAGAGGAGGCACGTAGACCAGCCCAGACCGCATAAAGTTCTCCACTTTTCTGGGCCACGATGTTGAGACGGGGCGGAGCGGTGCACTCTGGGAGGACGCACTCCGAAAATAACATGCAGTCCATATTCGCCAAAAACGGGACTGAGACTCCGGAGCCGGTGAGAGCCCAGGTGAAAGGTGAGGAAGTGATAAAGAATCGCTCTGAGGGACGTTTGTGTCCTTTTCTTGTTTTCTTTTTAGTTGAACACTTGTTTTTAGCGATATTTATATGATTGTACAGTACACATGGCGAGTTAGTAATACGGTTCTGGGATCAATACTGATCAATCCGTTATGAAGATGGATGGTAATCGTCTCTGTTTTTATTCAATTTGTCCAAATATAATTTCCAATTTCAATTTTTTTTTTATCTCCGTGAGACTGTATAAGTGTAATAAGTCATTCATGATTTATTTAAAGGTATACAGGAGGATTTTCAGGAATTTTAGGAAAGAACCGCCCTCTCCACCGTTTGAAAAAAATGCGCATGCGCAACGCTGTACCTGCTCCCGGGACGGAACGCCTACTAAAACGCGTGCGAGAGACATGCACGAGCCCAGTTCTCCTCGTGCACGCTCTGTTTACAAGTCACAAGTCGGCATCGCTCACATAAGCTCACTTTACAAGAAGATTTGCACCAGAGGGGGTGAAACTGTGTAAAAATGTCCGAGAATAATGCGTGGGGTCGGCCACCGGCATGATGAGAACCGTGTGGAATGAGTTGCGCGCAGGGACGGGCACGTACGACGGGCTTACGTCATATATCACCAGAATGATTGACAATTGAGAGGACCAGTTATTTTGATGATCCACCCGGAAGAAGAAAATCCTCTACTATACCTTTAAGCTTTTTGTTGTTCTTTAAACTGATACGTTTTTTCATAATTGTTCAATTTTAAATTGGATTTTTTTAAATTTCTATGTATGTAACTCCATTTGCATTGTATTTATTGAGTTATTTCAGTTCAGTTTGATTACTTTTATTTTTCATGTGTTTCAACACGTTGTTTAACAGATAATCAAATATTGTTTATTTGAAATAATGTTTACTCATATTTGTTTGATTTAATGTTGTTCTTTGCTTAGTTTATTTCAGCATTTAGACTATTTGTGTAATATAATGTGTTTTTAATAATTTCTTTAGTTTTACAATCTGAAAACAAGAAAAAGCTTTGGATATGTTTCCAAGTACTTTTGATCTTTCCTGATAGCATTTCAAATGAATTTTTTTTTTTTAAATCGATCTCAACCCAAAGTCCGTTTGCAGATCAGGACGTTTTGATCACGTGACCTCTCCCCAAAATAAACCTCGTGTTTGTTTCCGGACCTCGGCGCCATGTGCTGGTGTTTGTTTACCTGCAGGCTCCGTCCCGCCGTGGCTCCAGGGGACGCTGCTCAGGAACGGACCGGGTCTCTTCTCCGTGGGCAGCCAAGGCTACAACCACTGGTTCGACGGCTTGTCGCTCATCCACAGCTTCACCTTCAAAGACGGTCAGACTGTAACAGAGACACAGATGGTTTGAGATTTTGGAGAGCGATGGTGCTGACGTCCGGTGTGCTGATGTTTCAGGGGAGGTGACGTACAGGAGCAAATTCCTGAAGAGCGAGACGTTCAAGAGGAACATTAAGGCAGACAAGATTGTCGTGTCGGAGTTTGGGACCATGATCTACCCAGACCCCTGCAAGAACATTTTCTCCAGGTATAGAACATTCCAGGATGCTTCAGCATATCCGATAGCATCAATCCATCCAAGACGTTCTGAATCCAGAGAGTCTTGGATTGATCGTATAACAGAAACACAGATTTCTTGAGATGAGAAAATACTTCTTTCGGCAGTTCTGTGAATAAAATTCCCTTCTTTGTGTCTTTGGCCAGAGCATTCACACACCTCAGTAACCTCATCCCTGACTTCACCGACAACAACCTGATCAACGTCATCCGTTACGGTCAGGACTACTACGCCTCCTCCGAGGTCAACTACATGAACCAGATCGACCCCGACACGCTGGAAACCATCGGCAGGGTACTTTAGTCTGCACCTGAAAACCGCCTGGAGAAAACAGTCCGACATGAGTGGATGTTCAACTTTGTCATTCGTCTGCAGGTGAACTATCGGAACCACATCGCCCTGAACCTGGCGACCGCCCACCCTCACTACGACGAGGAGGGGAACACCTACAACATGGGGACGGCCATCATGGGCCTGGGGCGACCCAAATATGTCATCTTTAAAGTCCCGGCAAACGCATCAGGTAATCTGTGGTTGTGATTTCAAGGAGCAAATAGTGGAGGACGACTTCTCACTGTATGATTAACGCAACGTAATTGTTTTATGGTTTAAGAGGTAATGAGTAACCAAACTTAGGTCCACTTGTACCGTATGAGTTACTGAACATGTGGATGTTATTGGACCTTAAAATCTAATTGATTTATTTCACTACTTTGAGTTTGGCTACAAGACAAAACGGACTTGTCGGTGTCCTGAACATCTTCCTGCAGTTACAGCATGAAAATAACTGTTTCTTTGGATTTCAATTGAAACGAGGTAAAATTTTACCTCTTTTCAGACATGAGGTGAAAATAATCCTTGATTCTACAATGAAAAGATTTGCGGTTTTTAAAGGTATACAGGAGGATTTTCAGGAATTTTAGGAAAGAACCGCCCTCTCCACCGTTTGAAAAAAATGCGCATGCGCAACGCTGTACCTGCTCCCGAGACAGAACGCCTACTAAAACGCGTGCGAGAGACGTGCACGAGCCCAGTTCTCCTCGTGCACGCTCTGTTTACAAGTCACAAGTCGGCATCGCTCACATAAGCTCACTTTACAAGAAGATTTGCACCAGAGGGGGTGAAACTGTGTAAAAATGTCCGAGAATAATGCGTCGGGTCGGCCACCGGCATGATGAGAACCGTGTGGAGTGAGCTGCGCGCAGGGACGAGCACGTACGACGGGCTTACGTCATATATCACCAGAATGATTGACAATTGGGAGGACCAGTTATTTTGATGATCCACCCGGAAGAAGAAAATCCTCTACTATACCTTTAATGTTTAGCTGTTGACAATTTTGACAATTATGTTGTAAGTTTTATGTTTTTCAAGTATCAAGGTTCAAGACCAAGTTTTAGCAGGAAGTTTGGTTATGGACTTTTCCAGAGAAAAGTGGGTTAAACACTTGGACAGAGTCGAGCTGGAAGTATTCCACTTCCCTTCTCATCCCTTGTCATGTGTCAGCTAATGTCTTGTCTTCTCACCACCCGTTTACACGACAACGTTTCATGACACCCAATCCTCATGTGCCTTCTGCTGCAGCGTTTTGATAATGTTCCACACTTGTACTGAGAGTGACGCTCTGTTTCAGATAAAGAAAACAAAAAGCCGGCGTTAAGGAAGGTGGAGCAGGTGTGTTCCATTCCCTTCCGCTCCACGCTGTTTCCCAGCTACTTCCACAGCTTTGGCATGACGGAGAACTACATCGTGTTCGTGGAGCAGCCCTTCAAACTGGACATTGTGAGGTTGGCCACCGCCTACTTCCGAGGGGTCAACTGGGGCAGCTGCCTCAAGTTCGACGAGAACGACATTGTGAGAGCTCACTTTGGCAAAATAAAATGAACAGTACCCAGAATAAACTCACACATATATGTAAAATCACGATGGTGCGTTATTTCTTCACAGACGCTGTTCCACATCATCAACAGAAAGACGGGGACAACAGTCCATACCCGTTTCTATGGCGATGCCCTGGTGGTTTTCCACCACATCAACGCCTACGAGGACGAAGGCCACCTGGTGTTCGACCTCATCAGCTACAAGGACAGCAACCTCTACAACATGTTCTACATCGAGAACATGACGCAAGAGACCGAGAGCTTCATCCAGTCCAACAAGACCTTCTCGCTGCCCGTGTGCAAGAGATTCGTGGTGCCGCTCGACATCCACAAGGTACAAATCAGACGACGAAGCCCTCTTGAGTTTTCAATCCATCAGCTAATAAGGCATGTCTGCCCTCCAGGACTCCCCCAGAGGATCAAACATGGTAACTCTGACGGACACAACGGCCCGGGCAGTGGTCCAAGAGGACGGAACAGTCTACTGCACCCCCGACCTACTATTTGAAGGTTCAGAATCCTTCAGTCTATCCGTCTGACTGGCGATGTCACATCGTCCTGACCTCACGAGTCCAATTCCTCCGCAGGTTTGGAGCTGCCGGGCATCAACTACAACTTCAACACCAAGAAGTACAGATACTTCTACGGCTCCAGGCTTGAGTGGTCACCGCATCCCAACAAGGTGAAACAAATCCAACACAAACACATCTTCAAATTGTGAATACACTGATGCAAGCAATTACATTAATGGGCATCAGATGATTGGGTGAAGCAACTCGTCCAAACACTAAGAGAGGATGGATCCCTTGTTAGGGTCACTACAGGTCTATATGGACTGAATCCAAGTTGACAAACTGATTCCATTAGGGAGCAGATCGGTACCATTGTGTGGCTGATTGTGTTTTTTGGTCAATTCCTTTGTTATTTGACAACCTTTGGGCAGAAGACTAATTCTGTTAGCTGCAGGACTGTTTCCATGGTTTGACAGAGTTCATGGAAAAAAGCCTGCTTCCAATTCAAATCTACCTTTCAACCAGATTGAATCATTTGTTCAATAATGGGTCTACAAGCCCATTGGGAATAATCTCTTCGAATTAAGTGATTTATCGAACAATGGAATAATTGAAACACCCAAAGGAGCTAATTTGAAAACCCACTGGGTGGTGGACTGACTGACAGAAGTGGCGTCTGATCGGCAGACAGTGGATTTGGTGGCTGACGACTTGTTGGCTCACAAACTGGTTCCATTGGTTTGAGTATTATTTTCTCAGGGTGTCACACTGGGTTCCTGGTCAGTTGTGGTCTCCAGGTTCCGTTTCGTCTCGTGTGAAGCTGCACCGACTCGACCTTGTTCTCTCCTTCCACAGATCGCCAAGTTTGACATTGTGACCAGAAAGCACATCGAGTGGTACCAAGAGAACTGCTTTCCCTCAGAGCCGGTGTTCGTGGCGTCTCCAGGAGCCGTGGAGGAAGACGACGGTGAGGACCGACGCCGTCCTCCATCTAGACGTGGACACAAACACGTCCCCTCCTGTACTGACGTAGTGCTTTTCACCCTCCAGGAGTCATCCTGTCCTCCGTCGTCTCCCCGGATCCCACCGTCACCCCGTTCATGCTGGTCCTGAACGCCAAGACCATGGAGGAGACGGCTCGGGCCTCCATCCCGGCCCCCGTCCACATGGATCTGCACGGACTCTTCGTCCCTGCTGCAGCTTCACCGGCGGGACACTGACAACTTATTCCAGTGGAAGGATTCTCCTTGGCTATTTTTATCCCCCATGGTATTATTTCATGCACATTCAAGGACTGAAAAAGTTCCCCTTACATATTCTTGAAGAAAAAAGTTGCAACATTCATGAATAACTGCTTATTTGGAGTGACGAGTTTTTAAATGCCGTTTTTGGATCAAATATACAATTAAATCCAACTTTGCAATTAAAAAGCAACTATTGATGTTTAATATTTAAATATTTGCAAACCCATCGAGTCGAATTCATGTAATTTATAATTTTTTTTTGAGATTTTATCTTTGGCTTTTGTGTTTCACTGCCGTTTTTCTAATTCAACGTGCTTTGCTGTATATATGGTTGTATATGTACATGTTGGTAACACGTCTTCATACCTAAATGTAGCAATGTTATTAACAAATGAAATTAAAGTGACACTCAATCTAAAAGCTGCTTTTGAAAAAGAGCTTTCATCCTGTTGTGTTAAAGAAAGAAAAAGCTGAGCATATTCATATTTGTTCATTCATTCATTCATCGTCGGTGTTTGTTTGGGGAAAGAGCGCCCCCAAGCCAGCAGCTGTCGTAACTGCATGGCCTCCTTGCAGTTTGGCCAATTCTCCAAAGTGCAGTAGATTTGTTTCGGTTTACAGATTCAATTTTATTCCTTTTGTGGCATCTGGTGTCAAAAGTATTTCTATTTCAATACATATTTTTAAAAATGTTTTAAATCTACATTTTTTGAGTAAGCTTCCTCAAGTTATATTACTAGTGAAACATTTTTAAAGTTTTAAAATTATCCAATTTTAATAATACAATTTTTGTTTCATTTTTTTGAATGTTGGACAATTTCAAGTCTATTTTCATCAAATCTTTGTAATTGTTTGAACACGTATCACTGATCCGGCCGTTGAAGGACTGAAGTGACAACTCGTCAGAATCACGGGAGTTTATTACATCAGCACTTGCAGCAAAAACAGGTTAAATCTCCTCCAGTATTGTTTTTCATTCAGTCTCGTGCACGCAACACGCGCACCCACACACAGCTACTCAAAGTCTGTAAAGTCGCCCTTGCCGCCACTTCCAAAAAAAAAAAAAAAGTGGAAAATCCACTTAGTCCACTGCTCGACACGACTGCGTCACCTGCTCGGGGTAAAAACTCTCCGAGCTCGCCAGCTTCAGTCTGGGCAAAAGGAGGAGGGGAGGGGGGGCGGAGCCTGAGACAGGAAGCAGCAGCAGGCAACAGACCAGAGCAGAGAAGGAGAAATCATGAAAATACCACAACGTAGATGCTGAAGAACAGGCACGTTGGAAATACTGTGAAATGTGTCTAAACTATCACTGTTTACAACAGTGGAAAAAACGCCTCGTTTCTCACAGAAAAACACCTTCACGTCTGTTCTCTGGGATTTTTTTTTGTTGCTTTTATTGTTTTTGTCCCTCCGTGGTCGACGTGACGCGCCCGGTGGAGGAGGAGGAGGTGGAGGAGGAGGAGGAGGTGTGTGTTATGGTACGTGGGCGCCTGGCGCCCTCAGATGATCTCGAAGGTTTTCTTCAGCTCCATGATGAGCTGCCAGTCCGACTTCTGCATCTCGTCCCTGAACCAGTTCTTCAGGGCGTCGATGGACGCCCGCGTGATCTGAAAGACAAACGACAGCGCCGGGTTGATAAAACTTCGGAAATCTCTGTCCAGGACAACACAATATGCTGATGTACTTGCTTTTAAAGCGTTTATACTTGAATATGGAATTCTATCAACGATGAACTACATCAATTATAATCACAAGTTAAAACTCACCTGAGAGAACATGTGACCTAACAACCGAACATGAACTGCTAAAACACAATTTATCTTAAAGATACAAAAACTTTCTGATGGACTTTGTCCTACCTTTCCCTTCTTCTGCTCCTCCACATCTGATCTGCCTCCTCCTCTTTCTCCTAAATCTCCTTCCTGACTCTCAATCCGCTCTTTTCCTCGTCTTGACGTGGCGTTCTCGTTAAATTCAGACGAGGCGCGTGCTCCTCTCCGCCGGCCGCCGCTCACTCACCTTGCTGACGATCATGTCGGTGGCCTCGAAGTGGCGCCCGTACATCTTGGGCGACTCCCCGGGGATGGGCTCGATCTTCACGCAGATCTCCTGGCCCTTCTTGGCCACGTCCACCGACTTGTGGTTCATCTCGATGCTGGTCACCACGCCGATGTCCACAAACTGGGCGTGACGGAGGCAGAGAGCGAGACGGTTTAGTGTCGGGGGGGGGGGGGGGGGGGGGGTTTGGTGAAACCTGAGGGTGAAAGCGTGGCGACGGTTCTCCTCCTCACCCCTTTGCTGGGGACGCAGAGCGGTGTGCCTTGCTTCAGGATCCCCGCCTCCACCGTGACCCCCATCACGATGGGGTCTCTGGAGTTAAAGATGTAGTGAGGAAGGACCTTCAGCTTCGCGGGAAACACCGCTATGTGCCTGAAGAAAGAATTTTTAAAAACTAAATTAAATGCACAATTTGATCCTGTGAATGAATCTGAATCCAGATGTTGAAGGAAGAGTCCCCCTACTTGAACTCGTCCTGCTTGGCCTTCTTGTAGTCCTCCCTGTATTTGGTGAAAGCGTCGAAGAGGTGGTAAATGATCTCCGCTGAGAAGATCCGCACCCCCAGGCTGTCGGCCATCTCCTGGCTCTCCCGCTCCACCTTCACGTCGAACGCCAAGATCACCGCAAACCTGCAGACGCCAGCACACCGTCAACCGTCCGGGAAGGTTTGCTTCAGGGGAACTTTTCAAAAACGACTCGGCGAGTCGTGGAGCACGGCGATGAAACGAGATACGAAGAAACTCAGACACTTTCAGGGTTTTGGAACGTTAATGTCAGAGGTGCTTCTCAAGAAGAGATGATGGTAAATTTCACTCCCTTGTGTAAATGTAAATAAAATCCAAAATGTAAAAATCCAGAAGCATTGAAGGCGAGAGTGTTTGAGATGCTGGTTTCATGCTCGATTCACAGAATCTCCGACAAATTGATAGTTCATTCAGACATATTGAACGCAAGTGAAGGTGTGAAATTCTCAGGTGTTCCTCAAAGCTTGAATTTGGGCCCACTGGGGTTCTTAAAACTGTGAAAATGACTGGGAGTCTTTAAAAGACGTGGTTGCTAAAAACGTGAGAAGGGGCAGAGCGGTTAGTGTGTCTGACTCGTAAGCTGAACAGTGAGTTCGTGACCCTGGAATTTCCACTGTGACGTGTCCTTGAGCAAGGCACTTTGCCTGACTCTGCTTCAGTCGACTCAGCCTGCGATGGACCAGCGTCTCCTCCAGAGGGGATTTTTAAACTCTCACCCACTGAGCACCATGGAGACCAGAGAGCAGCGAACATTTAACTGGTTCTTTTTGTGGGGAGATGTGAGAGTTACGTACTGGGGGTCGTGCTCCAACATGGCGGACGCCTTCATCACGTCTCTCTTGTGAACCGGGCCGATGTTGATCCCAGCATACTGCAGAAGAGGGCCGAGGTCAAAGGTGAGAAACTCTGCAGCTTCGCTTTGGTGACTTGTTCTCACAAAAACCCCCCAGAAATAAACATGCAGGGGACTCACCGGGACCTTGGAGGTGCGGAGGAACTCCAGCAGCGCCTCCAGAGAGCCCAACGTGGACGCCTGGACGTAAACGCCCTTCTCCTCCAGCTTGATGCAGCTCAGCGTCTGTTTCAGTTCTCGCACAAGTTCGTCCTGACGAGACAAAACGCGGCCGTCAGTCGGTTCCCGGCAGGTTCAACGCCCACGCTCACGATACCTGCGGATCCAGGGACGGTGTTTCACCCTCAGAACTGGAACCTCGTCCTCTTTGTGAGCGACCAGCAGGGGGAGCCCCGCCAACGTCTTCTCCAGGTCTTTGCCCAGGATCTTCACGCCCTGAGACGTGCACACCTCCTTGTGCTTCTCATACTGGCTCTGCATAAACAAACACACCAGAAGAGACGCTGAGCAGGACTGAGGGTTTGGACCTGCAGACCAACGCTCTGCCAAACAAGCTCGTGTTTAATATAATGCAGGACAAATAAAACAATCTTCTTGTGAAGCCAGAGATGGACGAGTTCTTTTCATAAAAAAAAAGAACAACTTTGATGTTTAAAGAGGGACGACTCCCACTGGCGTCCCTCGAGAACAATGAATTCTTTTTTGCACTTATTAGCGGACTTTTTTTACTTGAACTTCACAAAGACTTTATGGGAATTGAAAGAATCGTTGACGTGTCCGTTATCGTAAACAAAACAAAGCCAAACAGAAATCCAGTTAAATGATCAAATTCAGAAATAAGTCTTGAAATGAGGAATTGTGTTGTTTTTTCCCCCAGTTTCGGCTTTTTAACAACCTAAATTCATATAAATGACAAATAAACTTTCTTTATTCACACTTGAAATTTTCTCCAATTACCCTGGGATTAAATTGCGATTTATTTCTACAGGCTTAATCAACCGGAAAGCTTTTTAAAAATAGTTTTTTTTTCAGATGTTGGTTTTGTTCATACATGATTTGACGCCGGGGATGTGACATCTGCGAAACGAAATAATTCTTGAGGATCTTGCTCTGATCAATCTACTGGATTTGATATGAGTGTAATTCTGAAAATGTCAGCAGGAAGCTTTGTTACTATTATTATTATCTCTTTTCTAAAGCAGGTGGTGTTACCTTGACCCGGAGCTCCTTCAGAGGCGGCGGCAGCAGCAACCCTCTGATCTGCGTGACGATTGGTCCGTCCACCCCGGGGACGATGATGGTCTGCCCCTCCCTCAGGATGCCGTTAATCAGGATGACGTCTATCGTGGTTCCCATCCCGGGCAGAGCTTTCACCTGGAACCAGGACACCATCAGGACCGAGGTGGGAGAAACACCACCGCCGGAGAGGGGAACGCTCAACCTCTCCTCACCTCCATGACCTGAGCTCGCAGCTCATCACAGTGGGCGAGCCGCCGGGCCAGCATGGTCTGGGTGAGCTCCACCAAGAGGGCGATGAGGTTTCCCATCCCGTCGCCGCTGTGGGCCGAGGTGGGAACCAGAGACACGAACGTTCGGGGGTCTTTGTTCTCGTAGAACAAGGCGGCGTTCAGCCCCTAAGGAATCGAAGGCAAAACAACAATTGAGTCGCGAGCAGTGGAGGTTGAAGCCTCGTACTTCAGGAGGTGGTGTTCCTCAGGGCTCAGTGCTAAAGCCACCAGTGTTGTTAGTCTCACAGATTAATGATGATGTTGACGTCATTTTGTCTCCATAAAACTGTAATAGTGCATGTTTGAAACTTGACAAAGAAAAAGTGGGCTCTTCCATGTAAATTTCAATTTACTATTTTCAAAACAAATCCAAGATTTTAGTACTTTTCAAACCCAAACAATGTTGGAATTGAATAAAGATTTTACATGAAAAATGGACATGGAGTAAAAGTTTACGGGTAAATAAAGCTGCTCAGACCTGGAACGGATCATTGGCAGATGTTTTTATTTCCTGTGGTTTGGATTTCGAAGTTCTATCACTCCGCGGGTGTGGGAAACCTTTTTACTATTTAGCCACACATGAGCAATTGAAGAAAATTCCAGATTGTGTGATGCTGGCGACCTGCTGAGCAAACTCCACGATGATGGCCTTGGCTCGCTCGTCAAACTCGTCCTTCGTGTTCTTCTTCTGCTTCTTCAGCGTGGCCACCACGTCGGTTTCCGGACTCTTCTTCCAGTCGTACAGACGGTCGATCTGTTTGGTTGATTACAGTTAAAAACACAGTTGAACAAGGAGGAGGAGGAGGAGGAGGAGGAGATGTGGGACCTTGTTGAGGGCGACGATGAAGGGACACTTCTTCTCCTTCAGCAGGTTGATGGACTCCAGCGTCTGAGGCTCCAGGCCGTGCATGATGTCCACCACCAGGATGGCGATGTCACACAGAGAGCTTCCTCTGTTCCTCAGGTTACTGCGCACGCACGCACGCACGCACGCACGCACGCACGCACGCACGCACGCACACACACACACACACACACACACACACACACACACACACACACACACACACACACACACACACACACACACACACACACACACACACACACACACACACACACACACACACACACACACACACACACACACACACACACACACACACACACAGGGACAGGGACAGGAGGGTTAATGACAGACAGACGTGTGGGTCACTGACGGACTGTCGTTCTGTCCTGCCGTCACCTGAAGGACTCGTGTCCGGGGGTGTCGATGATCAGCATGCCGGGGATCCTCAGGTTGTCCTTGTCAAACTGCACAAACAAACAAACGCCAACCGGCATGAGTAAACAGGAAGTGGGCCGGAAGCTGACCAGTGTGAAGCAGGCTCCTACGTTTTTGACCATCCTGGTCTGCTCCTCCACCGTCTCCCTGGGGACGTTCGTGGCTCCGATCTGCTGCGTGATTCCTCCGGCCTCCCCGTCCTGGACGTGGGTGTGTCGGAGCTGGACACAAAACACAAACGGCGGTGACCAGCTGGTACGGCTCCGGTAAAGCGTGGGAAGGTGGCGGTGACCAGCTGGTTCCGCCTCACCTTGTCCAGGATCTTTGTCTTCCCCGTGTCCACGTGTCCCAGCACACACACCACCGGCGCCCTCAGTCTGTCCACGTCAGTGTTCTTCAAGTTGTCCGCTCGCCGTTTCTGGAGGAAAGCATGAGATGCTGTCAGAGACGAGCCCTCTCACTCCCTCCTTCTCCTCCTCCTCCTCCTCTTCCTCACCTCTATCCTCTTCTTGGCCCGGTCGTACAGCCGCTCCTCCTTCGTCCTCCCGTCGTCGTCGTCGCTCTCGCTGCTCTCCTCCTCGCTCACCGGCTTCCTCTTACCCGTGGCGGCCGCCGGCGTCGGGGCCGGCGTCTCCTCCTCCTCGCTCTCTTCCTCCTCCTCCTCGTCCTCCTCATCCTCCTCTTCTTCCTCGTCCTCCTCTTCCTCGCTGGCGGGGCCCTGAGGTGCAGCGGGGATCTCCTCCTTCACCTCGATGTGGACTTTTTTCAGCTCTTGACACACACCGACAACACGGGGTTAACGGCTGCAAGCTGCGGCAGCCATCTTTGGTCCCCGCGGCGACCGGTCACCGTCCTCTGCCCCTCACCTTTCTCCTCGTCGCCGCTGGCGATGGCCTCCCAGTCATCGACGGCCGCGTCCGGCTTCACTTCTGCACACAAACATGCGTTAACGCCTCCTCCACGCTCCTCCACCCAACCCCGTTGGTCTGTCCCCCGCACCTGGCTCCACGGGTGGCGCCTCCACCTCCGTCTCCATGGCAACAGGCTCTGGCGTCTCCGAGGCGGGCGAGGCGACCTCGGAGGTTTCTGTGGGAAGAATCCACGTCAGCAAAGACGCCGTTGTTGGGGTGTCAGAGGAGAGATAATCCCCGGGACGGTACCTTCGGGAGTTTGAGCGTTCGTCGGCTTCTTCCTGTTCCTGTTGCCATAAACCGGCTTCTTCTTTGGCACAGAGTCTTTGGATGGCACTTCAATCCCTACACACACACACACACACACACACACACACACACACACACACACACACACACACACACACACACACACACACACACACACACACACACACACACACACACACACACACACACACACACACACACACACACACACACACACACACACACACACACACACACACAAACACACACATCATCTGCTTGTAGTGACGCATTACGTGACATTCGAATAATCAGTAAAAACCAAATTTCAGCAAGACGCTCTAAAGGTCAAATGTATGAGATTCTGTATCGCAAAAAGTGAGGATGCGTTCAGAAAAGCTGGGACACATTTATAAAAGACAACTTATCGATTGACAGTAAAATAGCACCACTTTCAAAACTCCTGAAACGCGTTGGGACGACTCGGAAGAGTTGCAGCTTTTAGGGAAGTTGTGATCCTTGAAAAACTAAACGTTCCAATTCAGAACGTGAGAAAAAGTCGTTTATGAAAAAATCTAAAAACGATATTACAATAAAGCTGGAGACCCAACAGCCTCTGGTGAAATTGCAGCTGTTTGATAACCATTTTAATTATTTTTCTTTTTACTGTTTTTTTTTTTTAAAAAACAGTAAAAAGAAAAATAATTAATGTTTACAATGAACAATAATTTCTGTTACTTCTTTTCGTTTGGTTGGGTTTTTCTCATGTATTACCTTCTGTTATGTTCCATATTAATTTTTTCTCCCGTATTACGACTGCTATGTTTATTATTTTTCTCCAGTTGCTTTTTTAAAATTTGATTATATTTTTTACATCACTGGTGTCTGGGGTAACCGCACGGGTTTTTAAGGGACAGGCTAAAATAAGCCTAATACCCATTTCGGTATATTGTGGAAAAATCACAGGTGTGTGAACTTTTACCAGGAACTGCACAAAAATTCATCAACTGCACTTATACTGAAAGTGTAACCGAAATAAACCATTCATTCATTTTAAGGAATGTATCATTAGTTAAAGCTTTCCTAAAATGACTTTGTAATAATATATTTGTCATTTCCGCCACTGAACCAAGACAAAGCGTGAGACGAGCGACTGACCCTTGGCCTGCAGCTCCCTCAGCGTGATCTCGGCCCGAGCTCGAGATTCCCTCTGCGCTTTGGTCAGCAGCTTCCCCTCCTTCTTCAGCCGCTCCTTCCTCTCCTTCTCCTTCTGCTTCTTCTTCTCCCGGCGCTCCTGCTCCAGCCGTTCCTGCGGGAGGCGAGAGCGGCGGGGCGGTGAGGGCGCCGCCGGGAGGAACGGCGGTGAAGAGGAGGCGCCGCCGGGTGGCCTACCTGCTCCTGCCGCTGCTTCTCCAGCTCCTCCTCCCTCTTGATGCGCTCCTCCTCCTCCCTCTTGGCTCGCTCCTCCTCCTGCAGACAAGACTCAGGCGTCACAATCGCTCCGCCTCACACTGCCGGACCGAGCTTCCCCCGCGGCGCCGCACCTCTTTCATCCTGGCCAGAGCCTCCTGCATGGCCTTCACAGTGGCTTTGCTGGGCCCCTTCTTCTTCTCCTTCTCCTCCTTCTCCCCCTTCTTCTTCTTCTTGTCCTTCTTCTTCTTCTCCCCCTCGGCCTCCTCTGCGGAACACAAACAGGAGGTGAACACAGGCGACTCCCCGCGGGGAGCAGAGAGGACCTACTGGACGAGTGGGTGTTCCTGACCCTCGGCCGCTGGCTCCGCCCCCTCCTCCTCCTCTTCCTCCGCCGCCGCCGGCTGAGTGGGCGTGGCCTCCGTGGCCGTCTTCTTCTCCGGCTCCTTTGGGGTCTCTGCCGTGGCGGCGGCCTCCTTCTCCTTCTGCTTCTTCATCTTCATCCTGTCCTCCTCCTTCTTCTTCCTGTCGCGCTCCTTCTTCTCCGCCTTCTTCTGCGCCGCCGTCTTCATCTTGAAGCCTCCGCCCTCTTCCTCCTCGTCCTCGCCCTCGCTCTCATTCTTCGCTGCCTTCGCCTTGTTCTTCTTCTTCTTGTCCCTCCTGGAGGACAACTCCTCCTCCTCCTCCTCCTCGTCCTCAGACTCGGCATCCTTGCCTCCTCCTCCTCCTCCTCCTCCTCCTCTGACTCCATCCTGCTCCTTTTCCTCCTCTTCGTCTGACGCAGGAGATTTTTTACCTCCTTTTTGTCCCGCTTTGCTTTTGAGGCGAGAGCGTGAGCCACTGTCATCGTCGGAGTCGGAGGGAGGCGCAGCGGGAGGCGCAGCAGGAGGTACAGCAGGAGGCGCCTGAGGGGGAGGAGACAGCACCGGAACATTTCAGATTAAAACGTTACAGGGAGGAAAGTTCAAACATGAGAGAATAATTTTCAAGAGGAAGAATATTTCATGGGAAGGTCGCAGGTTTTTAATACCCAGAAACCTAAAAGTCAAGTATTTCACATCAACTTGACATTTTAGGGAAAGAAAATCAGATTGAACTTATATTTAAAGTTATTTATTTACATTTACTCAATATAAAATAGATTCTTTTAGGGGAAAATGAAATATTTCTTTAAAATTCAGAATATTTCAAGAAAAATCCAAACAATCTGAATTTTCTGAACAATTTTTAAAAAGTCACATTCAATCTTGATGAATTAAAGTTACAAAATCCACCCGACTCACACAGACACTTCTTTAAAAAGCGTTTGAAGAGTTTAAATGCTACAAACGGATTACATTTCATGAAATGTTCACCTTCTTCTGCTCTCCGTTCCTCTCCACCTCCACTTGGCCGTCACAATCCCCCTCTTCCTCGGGGTCCCCTCCGCCCTTCTTGCCCTTCCTGGTCTTCTTCTTCTCTGGTCGCGGCGGCTCTGGGACGTTGGCGTCTTCGTTGGCCTCAGACTTCTTGGCCTTGCCGCCCTGCGTCTCCAGAGAAAGCTCCTCCAGCTCCTTCAGGATGTCGTCCTCACTGCCACACGGGAAACAAGGTTAGATGAAAGAAGAACGCCACGGGGAGGAGGCGATGAGGAGGTGCAGTCGTACTCAAACTCGTCTTTTTTGGCTCCTTTCTTATTCTTCTTCCCTTTGGGCTCCTTGGAGGCGCCGGCGCCTTCGATCTCGGCCGCCAGAGCATCGATGTCATCTTTGGCACTGTCCGCGGGCCGGAGAGAGAAAGGCACATTAACCAAACACGCGCCATCCGCCTCCGTCAACAACACGAAGCTATCTGCTGACGCCACATTCCTATTGGCTTCCCAGCAGCCCCCCGAGGCTCGGTGAGTAGAATCAGCCCCCCCGGGTGTCAACGAGCAACGAGGCACTTTCAGGTGAGATCGACGGGAAACTGCGACCATCGAGACCTGAACACACTTCGTCATCGACACGTGAAGCAACCGAAACACAGGAAACCATGACCAGGAAAGACAGAAACTATTCATGGAAGAACAAAATATATATTTATATAAAGGTAAATTCAGAAAAAAATTTGTTTTGTAAAGAGAAAAGCATATTAGACAAATTACTAACTATCGTTAAAAAGACACAAAGCACGTCACGTCACACGAGGAAACAAAGCAGGAAAAAAATGTCAGAACAAGAAAGATAAAGCTGCAAGAAGCACCGAACGTGTCCTGACTGCTCTCAGAACTCCGACTGGGAACGTCGCCTGAATCATGGACAGATGTGGCAACGTGTTAAAAGTTAAATGAAGTCTTGAGCTGAAAGTATGGCGAACCTGTGGTGGTTCACTGTTGAAGGGTTTTACCATCCACTTCATTGTTAAAAACAAATAAAAGTCATATGACATTAATAATCTCTTGCATTCCAATAGTGTCTCTCTCAGCTCTGCTCAGGCTCTAATTTACTATAAACGTGACACAGTAATAACAAATATTAAGTTTCATGATCTTTCAAGGACTTTATAAGTTCTTTTAGGACCATTTATGAACGTATTGAAGAGTTTGGACTGGAATTTAAACAGTATCAGAAACGTTTAAGGTCATTTCAAAACATCTGCTAGGACATTTACTAAATGTTCTGATGGTCTTATGGTAAATAATCACTGGAAACTGTCTTTCACGTTTAGGTAATGGGGACTATTTCCCACATAAATAGTAAATAAAGTAAATAAAACACCTGCCACGGATATGTTCACTTGATGAATTTATTTTATTTACACAATCAGTAAAAAGCGCTTTACACGACCACCAGACTTCATGTTTACTTGTTTGACAGTCACAGGTGGAAGAGACACACCTGAGCCCCACGGGGGGCCCGCAGCCGAGCAGGAAGCTTCCACAGCTGGAAACAGCTGGAAGGGACACCTGGAGACACCCGGCCGAGGTAAGAGCGCGAGCTGGCGGCTCACCCCCGCGCTCCACCCGGCGGGTAACGCTGACGGGACGGAGAGCTAGCGGCGACACGTTAGCTCCGGCGAGCACGGCGCGGAGAGCCTCAAACCCGGCTCGACCGCACCGGCAACCAGCCCGGAACGGCCCGACCCGGCACGGCTCGGCGGACAGCTGGACTCCCTAAAGCCTGATAAACCCTCAGCCGCTCTCCCTCACGTCCGCCGACGCGTGGTTAGCATCTGCTAGCCGCTAAAGCTAGGAGCGGTGGCAGCGGTGAAAACGAGCCGTTTTTCGAGCTTTACCCGGGGCGGAAAGTTCTCCCCAGGCTCGGTACCGCTGAAGCCCGGTGGGGCGCGGAGGCGGCCGGTTCTCCTCTTACCTGTCGTCCCCGGACTTCTTCTGTTTCTTGCCCATCTTGCCTCTGCGGTGCTCCGGTGCTTCGCTCACAGCCGACCGACGCACACGACGGCGCTCAAAGACCGTCTATCCTGGAAGCGCCGACAGGAGGTCTCACTCCTGCCCGGGGGTGGACAACGTTCCCCACGGGACACGCGAAAACAAAGTTATGATTTTTCTCCTCATAAAAAAAAATTAAAAAAAAGACTTGAAATCCTGTATAATTCTACGAAGCGTCGTTTTCAATCGCAACTCATTCTAATTACGAAATTAATTCCAAAGGAACTACAAATATGTCCCCTGATTAAATATATATGCCAGTTGCTTCATACTACATTATTAAAAAAGAAATGTGACATTTACTACATTCTTACGTTACTGCTGGTTTTGTTTTAATATTTTAACCTTGAACATTATGCATCGTACAGATTGGAATACGTTTATCCTAAATAAAAAGTCCAAGTGAGACTTCCTGTCTCTCTGCCCATCTTTGCAAATAAAGCACGCTCTTCTCTGGGGGGTTTGCGCATGCGCTTTGGGATTTGACCTGCACGATTGAAAACAAAATTAATAAAATTGACAGATTTGTAATCAATTCTGAATCAGGAAAGTGAAGAACAATAAAAAAAAACGTGAATATGATCAATCGAACTCAAACCTGATTTCTATTTGAAGCACATTTTACAGTACAGACAAATAAACAAACACCTTTATTTACACAAATATTTCTTTATTTAATCATGAAAATAAACTTTCACAGCAAAATCTTTCACATGTTTGATGGAAACAAATTTAAGGCAAGAACAAAGTGCTTGGAAGACTTTCTTAATCTCTGCTCCAAAAGGCACGAACCACACCCATCGAATTCAAAAGTCACACCCACAGACTTGGATAATTTTTAAAAGATGTTTTAGATTTCAAAGCTAAAAACAATTTCATAAAAATAATGGCAGTTGAACATCCGAGGTCTGAAGTGAAAAGCCCAAGCATAAAATGACAGGGACTCAAGTTTTTCTTATTAAACAGAAACACATGAGACTAAAACTTAAACATCTACTCTTTTAAAAGAAATTGAGACAAAATTAGTTAAAATAATAGACTGTTTGAAACTGACATTATGTAAATAATAGATTAAATTCAGATAAATTTAAACTCCTGAACTCAAACTGGACTATAAAATCTTTTGTGTTGTGATGGTCTCTTGTGGTCAAACTTCAACACTGCAACTGGCTTCTTATTTACAAATATTTGACGACTTCAAAACACACATTTTCCAATAAACTCAAAAAGCAACCTGAGAAATGTTTTTTTTTTAATTAACAAAATCTTAGAATTACTTTGTTAAATTTCAAACAAGTTGATGGATTTAAATTAAAATCCTGTTGTTCTTAGGCCAAATAAAGTTGTGAATAAAATGTGAATTTCCAACCAGGGATTAATAAAGTATTTCTGATTGTACAAGAAAACAACAAACAAAAATAAAACACTCTTCTGGTCGCAGGCAGATTTCCGTGCGTTCACACTGCACACAAAAATTTTAAAAGACATTTAGTAATGTGTATTGTAAATTCACCCAAAAATATAAGGTATAATTCAACAAAAAAATTCATATGATCAACATTAAACTGGATCGATAAAAAAAAGGTTAAAACAAATTTTTTTTAATGAATATTAAATGTCCATAGATTCTTTTATGAACAAATTAACTATCAAATTTGACAAAATCTAAAAAAAAATACATGAATAAATTTAATGGAAATTAAGAAAAAGCAAAGAAAAAAGTAAATATAGTGGGAAAAAAATTAAATATAGTGATACTGATGATGAAGATGATGATGATGTGAGCTCTCACCTTCAGTGATGTTTCCTGAACGGAGTCGCCTGGAAGTATTCGTCCGGCTTCACGATCTTCACGCCACCAAAATAATCCAACACCCACACCTGAAACACAGCCAGCAGGGGGCGCTCACATCCTGACCTCTGATTGGCCAACAGCAGTGATGTCATGATCCTCTGGTGACACTCTGGCTATAGTAAGGCTATTAAAAGGCTTATTGGGGTGAAAATGACACATTTTAGGAACTTTACAGAAATTGGTCCAAAAAAAAAAAAAAATAAGTGGCAAAATAAGTGAAAATATGATAAATTGGGAAAGTGATGGAAATGGGTCAGAAATGATGGTAAGACTATAGTAAGGCTATTAAAAGGCTTATTGGGGTGAAAAATAAACATTTTGGGAACTTTAAAGAAATTGGTCCCCCCAAAAAAATAAACGTATGGCAAAATATGTAAAAATATGAAATATTGGGAAAGTGATGGAAATGGGTCAGAAATGATGGTAAGACTATAGTAAGGCTATTAAAAGGCTTATTGGGGTGAAAATGTAACATTTTGGGAACTTTACAGTCATTGGTCCAAAAAAAAAAAAACGTAAGTCAAACGTATGGCAAAATAAGAAAAAATATGAAATATTGGGAAAGTGATGGAAATGGGTCAGAAATTATGGTAAGACTATTGTAAGGCTATTAAAAGGCTTATTGGGGTGAAAATGTAACATTTTGGGAACTTTTCAGTCATTGGTCCAAAAAAAAAAAACGTAAGTCAAACGTATGGCAAAATAAGTAAAAATATGAAATATTGGGAAAGTGATGGAAATGGGTCAGAAATGATGGTATGGCTATAGTAAGGCTATTAAAAGGCTTATTGGGGTGAAAAATAAACATTTTGGGAACTTTAAAGAAATTGGTCCCCCCAAAAAAATAAACGTATGGCAAAATATGTAAAAATATGAAATATTGGGAAAGTGATGGAAATGGGTCAGAAATGATGGTAAGACTATAGTAAGGCTATTAAAAGGCTTATTGGGGTGAAAATGTAACATTTTGGGAACTTTACAGTCATTGGTCCAAAAAAAAAAAACGTAAGTCAAACGTATGGCAAAATAAGAAAAAATATGAAATATTGGGAAAGTGATGGAAATGGGTCAGAAATTATGGTAAGACTATTGTAAGGCTATTAAAAGGCTTATTGGGGTGAAAATGTAACATTTTGGGAACTTTTCAGTCATTGGTCCAAAAAAAAAAAACGTAAGTCAAACGTATGGCAAAATAAGTAAAAATATGAAATATTGGGAAAGTGATGGAAATGGGTCAGAAATGATGGTAAGACTATAGTAAGGCTATTAAAAGGCTTATCGGGGTGAAAATTTAACATTTTGGGAACTTTACAGTCATTTGTCCCAAAAAAAACCAACGTATGGCAAGACGATAGTAAGGCTATAGAAAGAATACTACTAATGGTAGATGAGCAGCAGTACAAGTTAAACTTGTCACTCAGGTAGTGTTACCAGGCAGTACTTGTACTTGCGTGATGTTGAACTTGTGTTACCAGGCAGTACTTGTACCTGTGTGATGTTGAACTTGTGTTACCAGGCAGTACTTGTACCTGCGTGATGCTGAACTTGTGTTACCAGGCAGTACTTGCACCTGCGTGATGTTGAACTTGTGTTACCAGGCAGTACTTGTACCTGTGTGATGTTGAACTTGTGTTACCAGGCAGTACTTGCACCTGCGTGATGTTGAACTTGTGTTACCAGGCAGTACTTGTACCTGTGTGATGTTGAACTTGTGTTACCAGGCAGTACTTGTACCTGCGTGATGCTGAACTTGTGTTACCAGGCAGTACTTGCACCTGCGTGATGTTGAACTTGTGTTACCAGGCAGTACTTGTACCTGTGTGATGTTGAACTTGTGTTACCAGGCAGTACTTGTACCTGTGTGATGTTGAACTTGTGTTACCAGGCAGTACTTGTACCTGCGTGATGCTGAACTTGTGTTACCAGGCAGTACTTGTACCTGTGTGATGTTGAACTTGTGTTACCAGGCAGTACTTGGACCTGTGTGATGCTGAACTTGTGTTACCAGGCAGTACTTGTACCTGTGTGATGCTGAACTTGTGTTACCAGGCAGTACTTGTACCTGCGTGATGCTGAACTTGTGTTACCAGGCAGTACTTGCACCTGCGTGATGCTGAACTTGTGTTACCAGGCAGTACTTGCACCTGCGCGATGCTGAACTTGTGTTACCAGGCAGTACTTGTACCAGTGTGATGCTGAACTTGTGTTACCAGGCAGTACTTGTACCAGTGTGATGCTGAACTTGTGTTACCAGGCAGTACTTGTACCTGTGTGATGTTGAACTTGTGTTACCAGGCAGTACTTGTACCTGTGTGATGTTGAACTTGTGTTACCAGGCAGTACTTGTACCTGTGTGATGTTGAACTTGTGTTACCAGGCAGTACTTGTACCTGTGTGATGTTGAACTTGGCGAAGAACCAGTTGTGGTCGGTGGGCCAGTCGATCATCTCCGGGTGTCGACTGAACAGAGATTTCTTTGCCAAATCTGCCTCAGTGCCGTTGACCTGGCCACAAGAGGAGGGTCATGTGACACGCAGGGGTGGACAGGTGTGTGTCCAGGTGTGTGTGTACCTCCTGCACGGATCCTGACAGGATGATGTGGGCGCAGAGAGGACTCTGAGGGTCGAAGCCCTGCTGTTTGCAGTAATCAGTCTGAGCCAGAGACATGGAGAGAGACGCCTGTGGATTCACCTGGAGGAGACACACACACACCTGAGACCAACACACACCTGAGATCAACACACACTTGAGAGTGAGGGACGCCTCAGGTAAACACACACCCGAGCGTCCACATACGTCCAACAATTTGCTTTATTTTGTCCAAAAGTTGTGTATTTTTATGACCTCTGGCGCAGTATTTTGTCATAAAACACACAAAACAGCTGACACAGGTGTGTGACCGTCGACCCTCGGTCACACACCTGCACAGGTTCACACATTGAATAACTTCCCGTCTCACTGCGTTCCGTTATTTCTTTATCTGCCCGTCACGTGACGGCGGCGCCCACGTGACTTCCACCCAAAACAGCTGAGTCAAGGCGGCTGAAACCTGCTGAGTCACGCTGCGCTGACGTAACACATGACCGGAGGGATGAAAACAAAGAGCAGTAACAGTGAGTGGACGAGCCTGGAGGCTCCTACCTGCAGGTCCTGCACAGAGACCTCCATGCGGGTCAGGTACAAGTAGGGCACCCCGGAGCTGGAGCCCTCCGGCCCGTCGCTCACCGAGAAGACGTTGGAGAACGGCTGGCCGGCCACCGGCTGGTGGCTGGAGATGGTGGCCATGGAAGCCCAGTCGCATTTGTGGGCGACGAAGCGGGCGACGCGGGCCACCTGGTCGTGCGGAGGAATCCGGAAACGGGCGCTGCAGGCCGGCCACAGGGCCAGGCAGAGGCCGAGGCCGAGGAGGAGCAGCGGGGCGGGCCGCGGGACAGCGCTCATGGTCGGTTTCAGAGTGCAGCGGAGAGTCGCTGACAGGAGCGGATAAGAACCGGGAGGGGGCGGGGACACAGACCGGAAACACACGCGAAGTCGCTTTCACAGTAAGAGCGACAGGAAGCGCTTTTCTGACACGATAATAGATGGATTAATGAAATCAAAAGTGAATAGATTGAATTTACTCCCCAAAATAAATGTAGAAATTTGAGTCAATTAAAGATTCATGCAAATTTTGCAGAGATATATTGGACTTTTTCAGATCTAAACAATAAAAACAAGACGTTTTGATGTATCAAAATAAAATGACAATCAATTTCATAATGAAAATTTTAATAAAATATAATCACAACCCAAAACTAGAGAGATTGTGGATTTCATCTATTTAATGAAAATATGAAAAAAGCATATTCTTAAACAATTTTGAGTACAAACAAAACAATAAAACCGTGTGTCAACACTCCATGGCCACGTGACCTTCGACCTCGCACGTGTCGCACAGCATCTCCTCGACGTTGAATTGCCCGCGGCAACCGTTGCTGCCACACAGACAGGTGAGGTCCTGCGTGTGCGTGGAGACCACGTGTGTCCCCGCGTTGTAGTCCCAGGTGAGCTCCGAGCCCGCCGCCACCGCCCTGCGGCACGAACACCCAGGTAAACAACAAACATACGTCCACGTAAACGACAAACAAACATCCAGACACCCACCTGTTGGTGAAGAAGGCAATTACAGGGAAGGCTTCGTCGTGCGAGTCGGTGAAAACGTTCTGGATGAAAAGGTTGGGCCTGCAGCTGTGCTGGAGGTCAAAGGTCACAGTGTGTTACTTCATGTCACGACAACAATAAAACAGCTTACATTGTTTGTTGTTCTTTTCGTTTCCCTGTTTTATGAGTTCACTCTGGTTATGAATGTGTTTTTGTACCTTTGTAAACAAACGATGCAGTAAACAAAGTGTTCATTGCATTGTTTGCACTGAATTTGTTTATTATTTTGCTTGTACAGCATGTGAGGGTGGTGGTAATCTTGTTTATTGTGTTTGCTTACAGTGTTTCCATTTATTACTTGGCTTGTTTACATCACGGTTGTTAATCTGTTCACATGGTGCCGTTACATAATTTTTCTTGTGTGGTTGTTTACACTGTATTTGTTTACATCACATGTACACAGTGTGATTCACTTGTTTATTTGTTTACAATTTGATTGCGCCGTTTACTCACATTGATGAAGCGGCTCACGTTTCCTTCTCTGCTGCCGTCGACGTAACAGACGTCTTCCACCTTCATCGGTTGCGTCGGACGCTTCGTCCCGTTGACCGCCGTCGTCATGGCGACCCTCCTGACCAGCGCTGGCGGGTCAGCTGACAGACAGCAGCCAGACGATCAGTTCCGATTCAGACATGTTTACCTTGTTGTTGTTGTCTGTGAGCTGCACCTGCTACCAGACGGGGGAGCTCCTGTGCACCTCCCACCAGCACCGCCTGCATAACGAAGCGAAAGAACGAAGCTCGTACATTTTGAAGTTGAATAAAAGCACATTATCTGGCAAGCGTCTGACCTGGATCTGGTCTTGGTCCTGAGGTGTGTTGGTGGCGTCGCCCTGCCGCTTGATTACAGGCACGTGGAGGGAGGGCGATGTGGGAGGGGGCGTGTCCCGCTGGTTGCCCCGCCCCTCCAGGATGGGTGGAGCCAGCCACTCCGTCACCACCTCCACTTCGTCGTCCGACGGCAGGTCGGCCCGGGTCAGCTTCGGGGGGGGGAGGTCAGTGGAGGTGGGCAGCTGCCGCAGTATCACACCTGGACACGGGGACCAGGACCGGGGTCAGACCAGGACCGGGGTCAGACCAGGTTCCACAGAGCGTGCTGAGGCTCGCTCCATTTGTCCTCACCGGCAAAGATGCAGACAAAGGTGCCAGCATCGAGGTCGTCGCGGCAACGGACGCCCCATCCGCGGTCATCGGTCTGGAAGACCTGCAGACGGACGGCGATCCCCCTCTGGACCACGCGGTTCATGCAGCGAGCCCGAACACAACCGCACCACGGACCGCACTCATACAGCCTGGAACACAACGACAACACCACGACCTGTCACACAGCAGCAGCCACCACCACAACACACACACGTACACACACAATCGCACGCACCCTGAAGGGACCGGTTCCATCAGCCGGTGGTGTCTGTAGTGCTGCCCCCCGGTGGTCATGGCCACGCAGGCGCAGCTCTGTGCGTCAGTGCAGCCGTCCGTGCAGTCGCAGCAGGCATCGAAGAGGGCGGGGCCTCTGCTCAGGAAGCAGCCGTGCGGCCAGCGCTCCTTCCTGTAGCGGAAGTCAGGAGGTCGCACGCCAGCTTTGCCCACGCACAGCTCCACCGGGGTCGGCTCCGCCCCCCGACTCAGGTCCTGCTCTGGGACACGGGGGCCGGCCACTGGAGGGGGATCCAGCTGGACCACCGGGTTAAAGGTGAAGAAGTCCACCTGAGGAGGGGGAAGGACGTGATGTAATATCTTACATTCATTCAACACCTTTTTTATGTTCACCTCAAGTCAAACAACCACGTAATTGTTCATGTGGATCTGTAACGAAAGATAATATAAAAGCACATAATAAAATGTAAATCTGGTTCAAGAGTGGTACCTGCAGCAGGTCATAGCTCTCTGTGGCCAGCAGGAAGCACAGCACCTCGTCGTGGTTGCGGAGGCTCTGCCCACACGGTGCCTTATAGGTGATGTCACAGCCCTCCAGGTCGTACTGCTCGCAGGCTCCGCCCCCTGTGGACGGCGCCGCGTTGAGCCGCATGAAGCCGCAGAGCAGCGGCACCTTCAGTGGATTCTGAGCCCAGAACGGAGGCACCGCTTGATGCACGCTGGGTAATCCAGGAACACATGCCTGCAGGGCGGGTGGGGGGGTGGAGAGGTTACCATGACGACTACAGCGCACATGTTATACTTGTGCATGTGTGTGTGAGACCTTGCTGCAGACGTGCTTCTCGTACTGCAGTGGCGTGTCGCTGAGAGGAGGCAGCAGCTCCTCCGTGCCAGCAGGAGGCAGCACCGGGCTGCAGGCGGAGGGTTTGGGCGAGGCGGTGGAGAGAAAATCAGCTGGCAGCAACTCATCTGAGGAGAGGAACGCACACTGAGGACGACACGGCAACAAACCACACCAAGTAAACGTCACAGACTGTGACTGACCTGAGCCGATGACCACCTGCACCACAGAGGGGTCCTGGTCTTGGTCCTGGTCCTGGTCCTGGTCGGGGTCCGGGTCCTGGGCGGAGTCTGGAGACGAGCAGTCCAGAGACTCGAGCAGTCTGAAGGCCTGAACAAACTCTGATACACAACAACACACTAGGATCAGCACAAAGTCACCCTCACCAATGGGAAGTAGCCGGGGGGGGGGGGGGGGGGGGGGGGCACCTTTATCCGAGGCCGTATTGGTCTTCAGGACCGTCCTCAGGTGGGACAGGTAGGTCAGGACCCCGTCAAAAACCTGATCCACATCCTCCTCAGACCAGAAGGTCTTTGCCCTTTCTGACAAACACACACAAGCAACCAGTCCTGTTAAGGATGAGGGGCCTTTTACTGTCTGTGCCCCCGAACCTGAACACCTGAGCTCCGCCCGTGTGCCTGCTGTTACTCTAAAATGCAGGCTGGCACAACCCAAACATAAATTCCCGTGTTTGGAGGGTTTTACGCCTCCAGGGCTGCGAGAAATAAAACATATGCGACACGTGAAACCTGTGTTTAATTACAGGGTCTAACGAGGTTAAAAACTGGACTCAGGCTGAAGTCTTTGTTGTTTCTTACCAATTTCTGTGGTATCCAGCACTTCCTCCATCAGTCAGCCGATAACCGCACTGACCAGCTCGTTAAAGCATCAGGTCACCGCAATGACCAGCTCGTTAAACTTGCAGTCTTAACCCAGTAGACACGTCTGGTCCACCAGTTGATTCATTCAGGCACGAAGCTAAAGGCTAAATGCTAACTCACTGCATAAACAACTGAAAGCGGCGCTGGGCAAAAGACGTTATTCACCGCGTGAAGTTGAACTTTCAAAGCACCAAATGCACCAGTGACACTGATGTTAGGTTAAAAGATAATAACAATAACCCGTCATCAAACGTTTAAATTCTAAACTGGCGTCTGAACTGATTTTAAGTTTCGCGTTTGGTTTGTTCCTAAAGGCCGCCGTATATTTTGAATGGGCATTTACGCCCATTATTTACTCTTGAAGGTTGTTATTTAAAAAAAAAAAAATGAAATGCTTTAAAATGAAACCTATAGTATATATATTTTTATCTTTGGTAAAAAAAAAAAAGAAAATTTCACCCGAATGCCAAAAACAATTTACACGTTGTTTTGTGAATTAGACTTCGTCATGTAACGACCTGCCTGTGAGTCCATGTGCAGGGCAATAAAATAACCCTGCCTTACAAAACGCGCAGCTTCGCCTTTGAAATGATCCTCACCGCGCCCCGTCTCGCGAGTTGTTACATGTCAACATAAACACGTTTTAACGTGTTTTTTCGGGAGTTTTATAACTAAGAATTAATCGTCACATGAGCGTGTATTTAGACACAATCTGGGTCTCACGCGCTCTGAACCCGGGGCCGCGTATTGGGTTTGCACTTCCGGTCAGTTTTGTAACTGTTATGAAAACATGATATGAGAGAAAACTGGCACAGTGAGTTAAGAGAGAGCACAGGGGAACACCTCAACAAGACTCACCATCAAACAGGTAAGCATCTCCTAAAACTGGCATCGAATCACTGACAAATAATCAAATGTTAAGTTATATTGTAATTCTTTAGAGACTGTTAAAAAGACTGATTTCTTTGCATTTTTATCAATCAAGACACCCAAGATTAGAGGAATCTTGCTTAGAAATTGGTGAATTACGCTCAGGACTTGCTGAAATTATCAAACAATTAGATGAAGTGTGTTAATTTCATGAGACAGCGTGTGTTTCATACACAGAGTGCAAAGTGTTTTTAAAGTGCTATATAAAATGTTCTTAAAAGTACTATATAAGAGGTTATTATTGTTATTATTACACATGTGTAGAGTATGCTAATGAAGTATTCAAGTTATGCTTATGACGAAGTTAAGACAGATAATGTCGGCAAATTTCACATTTCACTCAACCTTTGAAGAAATATGCAAGAAGATCTTCACTTTGTCGCCAATGTTTTTTTCCCTGTCGCTTCTGAAGGTGAAAAGTCAGACGGACTGTCAGCGGAGATGTGTGCGACGCGGCGGTCAGTGGGGGAGGCGCTGTGGGGGATGTGCGCGGCGGACTCCATGTCCATGCCGGTGCACTGGTACTACGACATCCAGGACATCAGGAGGGACTTCGGGGGCTGGATCTCTGGGTTCAGGCCCCCGGCAGACCGACACCCGTCCAGCATCCTCAGCCTCTCCAACACAGGTACAGGTGGAGGCGTCTGACCTCTGACCTCAGCTAGACTGTGAGGAGGACGCTGTCCCGAGGCGCTCCACTCACCTCGTTGTTGTTGTTGTTGTTGTTGTGTTCCAGCTGGCAGTGGCCGGACCGCGTGGTCGTCTGGAAACAAACGGCCCGATGTGGTCGGAAACATCATCCTCCACGATAAACTGGACGTGTGGAAGTCCTCCAAAGGCACCGCCCATTATCACCACGGTAACCAACACAAACAAGTTGCATCCTCGCCCCAGCTGTGTCCCGCCAGTGCTCACTGTGTGTGTGTGTGTGTGTGTGTGTGTGTAGGTCTGCAGGCGGGTCAGAACACCCTGAACGTGCTCTGCTCTCTCCGAGCCGCCGTCTCTCTGTCCCCGGCTCGTTTCGCTGACGTTTCTCGGCCGGACGCTCGCGCCGCCGTCCTGAGCGACTACGTCCACTTCCTGACCACGCCCGGCTCGCACCGTGACACCTACGCCGAGTCGTCCCACCGCTCCTTCTTCGCAGACTGGCAGGACACCCGGCCAACGGAGCCCCAGGAGGTAGAACCCGGCACAGCCACGCCCCCCCGGGAGCTCGTCTGCTGGCGGTGGTCTGACGTTTCCTCCTGCCGTCCAGGTCCTGGCGTTTGCAGAGAGGCGGTCCAAACAGAAGATGAGCTATTCCTGTCCCGACGGCCAGCTGGACGCCATCGGATGCCTTCCCATGATCCTCCCCTTCGTCCTGCTGTCGGCGTCAGCCAATGAGGAGCGAGCGGTGAGTCAACAGCATCTCCTGGTGGAGTCTGTATTTATCTGTCGAAGGTCCCGCCCCGGGGGAACTCAACTGTCGTGGCCCTCAGGTGACGGCCGCGGTGGAGTTTGCGAAGCTCACCCATCCTCACCCCAAAGTACCCGAGTACGTGTCGCTGTACGGCCGCACGCTGCACGCCGTGGTGGGCGGCGCCGGCGTACGTGAGCTGGCGGAGCGCGCCCTGAAGACGCTGGACGTCTGGGACGTGTGTGAGAGCTACAGCCGAAAGGCCGCCAGGTGAGACGGGGCCTCTGACGTCACGACCCGGAGCAGGAGACGTCTGCTGGGGTTTTAACGGGATGTCCCCGAACGCCTCAGGTTCCCGGAGTCGTCCCAGGAGCGGCTGAGGGTCCACCAGAGCGCCGTCGACTACCTGGGCCTGGCCTGCTACACCAAAGGTCCCGCTGTGGCTCTTATTGTGAAAAAGCCAACAGGAGGTGATGTATGCTAACCCGTGTGGCGTGGATCTCCACAGGGGCGCTGAGCAGCCTCTTCTACCTCGCACACCAGTTTCACCACGACGTCCGTGGAGGAATCCTCGCCAACACCAACTGCGGAGGTCTGGCTTCAATCTCCACAGACTTGTTTACCGTTGCCGCCGGCAACAAGCAGCATGCTCTGACGTGACATTGTGACGCCACAACAAACAAACGATGACCACAACATTTTCCACAACAAACGTTGCGTGCTGTTGTTTCTCTGTCTCCAGGTGAGAACTGCAACAGAGGTGCGGCCCTGGGGGCCCTGCTGGGGGCCGGGGCCCCCCACCGGGGGGACGACGGCGTCCCGCAGGAGTGGAAGGACGGGCTGAAGGACGCCCAGGAGTTTGTCCCCATCATCCTGAAGGAGCTGCAGTGAGGGCAGTGCTGCCCCCGCAGGGCAGGAAGGGAACTACAAGGGAAAAAAAGATGTTTACACTTGTTTTATGAATTCGTTTGTTTGTTTTCATTCCTTTTTGTTTCCTGAGATTATAAAAAACATGTAAATTTGTAAGTGAGAGAGGTGATAAAGTTATTTAATGTTTCTGAATGCTATTTCACTTGTAAATTAAACCACCAGCTTCTTGTTGACGTGCACACGGTCGAGCTGAACTGAACAACAACTTCACAACCGTTTCATTCTGTATCTTCCATGTTGTGTTGTTGCTTCAGAGGAATTATGATTGTTTCTGCTCCACAGTCTGTTAAAACATCCATTTAATAAATAAAGGCTTTGAAATGAGGCGTGGGACGAGTTGCTTGTGCTTCGTGACGTCTGAGTTCAGTCGATGTTTCTCTGTTTGCCTCGCCGACCTTTGATCAGAATAAACATGGCGTCCATCAGCAGACAAACGAAGCGTCTTTTCGTCTTCATCCTCGTCCTGGCTCTTCTCCCAGCATGCACCGGGACCTCTGGAGGTGAGTCCTTGTTCTTCTTGAGGTCGTGAAGACGCTTCCGAGTTCACGCCTCCAAGAGTCTCAGCGCCGCGAGCCGAGCTGGAGCAGCAGTGATGGAGCTTTTTCTACCGTTTCCCTTTCGGTGAAAACAAACTGGCCTCGCTGCGGCTCAGTCCGCAGGGGAAACCGCTAGAAAGACGAATACTGATTACAACTCAGTTTGACACGTTGGGTAAAAGTATTGAATGACTTGATAATGGAGGTCGTCCGTCCGATTCTCGGTCGCTCTTCCTCCAGGTCAGCACTCAGCCGATCACAGTGGCGTTCCTTTCTTGATAATGTCTGGAAATTTTGAATCTGGACTTTAAACTGATGGGAAATTGTTCCATTGTTTCATATTTTTTCTCTATTAAGTTTTGGAAAATGTGAAAAAAGGCAAACAGATTGGATAAATACATGCAGCCCCCAGTGTTTTGCTCCAACAGAGACCAGAGCAGCAACATTATCACTGTGTTGATTTAACATTTTATACACAGATGCAAAAAAACCATGAGGATATTTGCTAAAGAGAAAAGAAGTAGAGTGACTGTGGTGGGAAGTGAATAGAAGATGCTGATAAGAAACTACAAGGGCGAAAAAAAAAAAAAAAAAGATCGCGGGATATTGAATTTTAGCATGAGCTGGTTGAAGGACATACAAATGGGACCAAATTCTTAGGGAATGTTTCAGAATTTGTCTGTATTGGTTCAATTTGAGTATAAATGGAAGATTGATCCCCCTTTATTTTATTTTATATATTTATTTTTACCTCTATTTATGTTTCGCCTCGCAGTATGTGGTTGACTTTCAGATGTGATTATTTACCTCATATTCTTCTTACACTGTTGTATTTCACATTGTCTATAATGTTTAAAATGGTCTATAAATAAAGGTGTAATTCCATTTTCAGTACAATACGTGAGCATGTTAGCTCCAACCAAAGGTTTCTGTATTTTCTTATATGTAATTTAAATCCACACTTTATTTTCCTGTTTGATTGTGTTCAAGTTCATAAATGTGCTTTAAAAAGTGACTCGGCTGCGTCTTACGATCGTAGGAAGCGTTTTCTTGGACAAGCCCGACGCTAGCGTGTTCCTGCATCGCAGCCGGCGGGCGAACTTCCTGCTGGAGGAGCTGATGCAGGGCAACCTGGAGCGGGAGTGTGTGGAGGAGAAGTGTTCGTACGAGGAGGCCAAGGAGATCTTCGCTCAGCCGCAGCAGCTGGTTGGTCCACCGGGAGCCGACGCCCTCTTGTGGCTGCTCACTGTCACTGCATGTCCCGCTTAACCTCTGTTCTGTGTGTGCAGGAGAACTTCTGGAGGACGTACACAGGTAGAACGCGACGCCCACCGCCTCTCCGGCTCCGCGCCGCTCGTGTCTGACTCTTTCTGTTCGCCATTCGCAGCCGTCAATCACTGCCTGTCGTCCCCGTGTAAGAACGGCGCCACCTGCACGCGACACGTCGACCGCTACGTCTGCAAGTGTCCGCCTGGTTTCCATGGTTACAACTGCGAGAAAGGTAGACAACGATCAGCTGGCGAGGCGTCGCCGCGTGCGCTCGTTTCTCAAGAAACTGTGTGTGTGTCCACAGTGCGGGCTACGTCACATGGCTGTCGCTATAGAAACGGGAGGTGTGAACATTTCTGCCAGGAGCTTCCGGATCGTTCTCACGTCTGTTTCTGCGCTCCGGGATACCGACTGGACCGAGACAACGCCACCTGCCTGGCGGCAGGTCGGACAGCGAACACACACAGTTCAAATACATCGGCGTTAGATTTCAACGTCTCTGTTCATTTTCAACGAAGAATTTTAAATTAAAATAAGACATGTTCACGTTTTATTCAATAAGTACATTAAAAGATTACTAATATGAGATTTTTGTGTTTATTAGCTCAGAATGCATTAGCATGTTAGCTGTTCAATGTTGTTTCTTTAGAATTGTTTGTTTTCTGTTCTATTTAAAAGTATTAAAGTTCCATTTGATAAAACTGTCAAACTCAGAAAACTATACAACTAAAAATATAATTAGTATGTTAGTGTTATTTAACATATGATGGAACATTAGTCAAGTTTTAAGATGAAGATTGAGAATGAGATTGGCATGTTAGCTTTCAAAGCGTCTTTTTTTTAACTTCCTGTTCCAGATGACAATGCCTGCGGGAGACCACAGGTGTATTTTGCCCCAAGGGTAGTGAATGGGCAGATCTGCCCCAAGGGGCACTGCCCATGGCAGGTGGGTCTTCCTGGTCGTTCGTCAGTATCCGTAGCAGGAGCTCCGGTGTCCTGCGGTCATGGAATGCAGCACAAAATTCAAGGTGTTTTCGTTGTGTTCAGGCTCTTCTGACGGAGAACAACGTCTTCATCTGTGGCGCCGTCGTGCTCTCCGACCGGTGGATGCTCACCGCCGCTCACTGCGTGCACCTCAAGCCTGCCGCCATCTTCCACGTTACCGTGGGTACGGCACGCAGCGCCGCCGCCACTTTGACTTCAACTCGTGAAGATGACGAGTTTCAGACATTTCTTTGTTTCAGTTTGTCGTCGAGCGGCAGAGCTTCCGTCTCCTTTTTCACCAATGAGCTGGTCACTCAGTAACTATGGTAACGGGTAAGGAAGGTAAAGCGTGTGTCCCCGTCTGTGCAGGCGAACACGACCTGAACCAGGAAGAGCGAACAGAGCAGCGCCGCCGCGTCCTCCAGGTCTTGATCCACGGCGACTACAACCACTCCACCTCGGACAGCGACCTGGCGCTGCTGCAGCTGCACCGCCCGGTGAAGCTGGGCCGCCACGTGGTGCCCGTCTGCCTGCCCGCCCAAAACTCCACCTTCAGCCGCACGCTGGCCACGGTCCGTCACGCCACGGTGTCGGGCTGGGGCCGCCTGGCGCAGCACGGCCTGGCGTCCAGCGTGCTGCAGCGCCTGGTGCTGCCCCGCGTCCCGCTGCAGGAGTGCCGGCGTCACACCCGCCTCAACATCACCCGCAACATGATGTGCGCCGGGCTGCGGGGCGGTGGCCGCGATGCCTGCGAGGGCGACAGCGGCGGCCCGCTGGTGACCCGCTACAAGAAGACGTGGTTCCTGACGGGCGTGGTGAGCTGGGGCAAAGGCTGCGCCAAGGAGAACATGTACGGCGTATATGCCAAGGTCAGCAACTTCCTGGACTGGATCCAGAACATCACGGCAACCGGCTGAACTCGTCCCCGAGACGTGAGGTCATCAGCGCGTCGCAGCCTGATGAAACGCAGACGTTCAGGAACTGAACAAAGTCTTTATTTAACCAATGAAAGTGAGTGATGGCGAAGCAGCAGGAGGCTAACTAACGCATGCGAACTCATCCATTAAGAAAATGTGAAGATTTCAGTGTAAACCATTAATACAATAAACACGAATAGATAAAGACCTGTTGCAGTATGTTTGTTTGTTCACAATGAAGTTTCCATAAAGAAAGTCTGTAGACGTACGAGTAGGAATCATCTTGGAAGGGTCCAGAGAAGAATCTTCTGCTCTGAAGGTACCAACGAGCACCGTGGTGTCGGGAAGAACTTATCAACAACCAAGACTTTTCCTGGAGCTGGCCGGACATCCAAACTCTGATCGGGAGAGAAGGACCTTCACCATGGAGGTGGTCTTTCTGTCAGAGCTGCTCTGGAGAGCGGAGAACCTTCCAGAAGGACAACCGTCTCACCCACTCATCAGGCCTGTATATTAGAGTGGCCAGAAGAAAGCCGCTCCTTAGTAAAAGGCAAAGTTTGCCCAAATGTACCTGAAAGACGCTTCAGACTTCTCTGGCCTGAAGCCGACGCCCTGTCACGTCTGAACAGAGAATTCCTGGTTGAAAAACTGCCGGAGAACAATGTTGAGAGCTCAAAGTGGAATGGATCGGAGAGCGTCCTAATATAGGATTGTTTCAGAAAAATGGCTTGAATTCTGGGGATTAGAAATAAGGACCATATGCAAAAAATGTGAGTCTTTCGGTAAAAGCCAAAAACCGAAGAGGAAGCTCCGACCATATTTGGTGCGTGAGGTCACAGTGGTCATTTGGAGTCATGTGACCGGTGGGACGAACTTTGCTCCTTCAGACTGAAGCCGAGCGGCGGCTCCATGAAACCACGACGATGAAGCTCAGAGTCTTCCTCCTCTTCCTCTTCCTCGTCTTCGGCCTGCAGGGCGGCCGGCCGGCGTCCGGTGAGTCGCAAGTCCACACGCGCCTTATCCACCACACCCTGCCTCCCCTGCAGCTCCAACTGTGGCCTCACGGGGGCACCACCGGCGCCGGCACAGGCTTTCATGACGCAAGTCTTAGTTTTGAACCAAAGTGATTCTACAAAATAATAAAAATATCAACAATAATCATCTGAAAGTACTTTTTACTTCATTAAGCAAAATCGTCTCAACAAAATGTTTGCGTGAACATAGAAATCCGTGTAAAAAACGCTAGTTGGAGCCGAGCTGCAGGTGGCGCCGCGGCAGCCACGGGCTCCGGATGTGTGGCGGTCTGACAGGGTCTGTGTGTCCCCCTCACAGTGTTCCTGGACCCGGACCGAGCCCACCGGGTCCTGGTCCGGACCCGCAGGTTCAACTCTGGCTGGCTGGAGGAGCTGCAGATGGGGGACCTGAAGAGGGAGTGTTTGGAGGAGCGCTGCTCCTACGAGGAGGCGCGGGAGGTGTTCGAGCATACAGAGCTGACGGTGCTACGACGGCACGACACACACACACACACACACACACACACACACACACACACACACACACACACACACACACACACACACACACACACACACACACACACACACACACACACACACACACACACACACACACAAACGAAAAGAGACAAAACTACACATAGACACAAGGCGTCTCGTCGTCGTTCACTAACTGTTTCCGTCTCCTCAGGACGAGTTCTGGAAAAACTACAACAGTGAGCAGCTTTCCTGTCGTTTCTTTAGATCCATTTGGTTTTGGTGTTGCAGCCAGTCGACTGATCTGTGTTTTGTTCACGTCAGTTCCAGAAAGCTGTAAATCAAACCCTTGTCAGAACGGCGGCAGCTGCTCGCCTCAGGTGGCGTCTTACACCTGCCTCTGTCCGCCGCCGTACAGCGGGATCAACTGTGAGCTCGGTGAGGAAGACCACGTCTGTGACTGACCAACTCTGCGACTGACCAACTCTGCGACTGACCAACTCTGACTGACCAACTCTGTGACTGACCAACTCTGCGACTGACCAACTCTGACTGACCAACTCTGTGACTGACCAACTCTGACTGACCAACTCTGTGACTGACCAACTCTGCGACTGACCAACTCTGCGACTGACTAACTCTGCGACTGACCAACTCTGACTGACCAACTCTGACTGACCAACTCTGTGACTGACTAACTCTGTGACTGACCAACTCTGTGACTGACCAACTGTGACTGACTAACTCTGTGACTGACCAACTCTGACTGACTAACTCTGTGACTGACTAACTCTGTGACTAACTCTGCGACTGACTAACTCTGCGACTGACTAACTCTGTGACTGACTAACTCTGTTACTGACCAACTCTGTGACTACGTCTGTGACTGACTAACTCTGTGACTGACTAACTCTGTTACTGACCAACTCTGTGACTACATCTGTGACTGACTAACTCCGTGACTGACTAACTCTGTGGCTGACCAACTCTGTGACTGACTAACTCTGTTACTGACCAACTCTGTGACTACGTCTGTGACTGACTAACTCTGTGACTGACTAACTCTGTTACTGACCAACTCTGTGACTACGTCTGTGACTGACTAACTCTGTGACTGACTAACTCTGTTACTGACCAACTCTGTGACTACGTCTGTGACTGACTAACTCTGTGACTGACTAACTCTGTTACTGACCAACTCTGTTACTGACCAACTCTGTGACTACGTCTGTGACAAACTAACTCTGTGACTGACTAACTCTGACTGACCAACTCCGTGACTGACTAACTCTGTGACTAACTAACTCTGTGACTGACTAACTCTGACTGACCAACCCCGTGACTGACTAACTCTGACTACGTCTGTGACTGTCGCTACGAGTCAAATTTAATGTAGTTCAGGACAGCAATTTTTTTACGTGTTTATTTTTATGTCTGTCTGAGCTCGTGTCTGTGCATTCATGTAAATAACTGTTTGTTTGTTTGAGAGCTGCGGGCGGAGTCGGACAGCTGCCTCCTGGAGAACGGAGGCTGTCAACATTTCTGCGACGAAGACGTGGACGGACGGAGGCTGAGCTGCTCGTGTGCAGACGGCTACGACGTTCACGCCGACGGACGCGGCTGCGTCGCTAAAGGTGAAACGAAACCTTTAGTTTCTTCACGTTTGACTTTTGGAGAAGAAAAGAACAAAGTCAGTGGCTTTTTTTTTTTTAAATGAAGAAAGTGTATAAAAATTGGGATTTATACATCCATTTGAGGATTTTCGAGGTTGAAAGTGAAGTTTTCTGTATCGACGAGAAAGGCTCTGTAGTTTTTCAGTCAAACTTGGAGACGAGCTGTGATTTGTCTCCTGATGCTGCAGAGGCCATCGCGTGCGGGATGGTTCCCGTCCTGAACGGCGAGAAGAAGGACGAGCTCCTGCGGATCGTCGGAGGGACCGAGTGTCCCAAAGGTGAATGCCCCTGGCAGGTAGGCCGGGGGTGAAAGGGGCAGCTGGGGTGTATCATTAACCTGCTGGGCTGTTTGCTGGCGGTGCCACTGAAAAGATGACGGCGTGTGTGTGTGAAGGTGCTGCTGGTGTACAAAGGAAAAGGATTCTGTGGAGGGATGATCTACAAGCCCTTCTGGATCCTGACGGCGTCGCACTGCCTCGAAAACATCGAAACGCAACACCTCAAAGTCGTTGCAGGTACGACTAGAAGTGCAAATAAAAATGGTGGAAAGTAAAACAAAAGAAAAAAAACGGCACAAAGAACTAAACATTTCAAGAGTACAGCGTCTCTGGTCACCGTGGAAACACGGTCCTTGTTCAAAGCAGCGCGCCCTCTAGTGGTCAGAGTGACTATATTTGTACTTGGTACTTGTAGCTAAAATGCTAAACGTCTCCCGCCCCAGGCGAACACAACACGGAGGTGGACGAGGGCACCGAGCAGCTGCTGCAGGTTCAAGACTTCATCATGCACGAGGCGTACGACAAAAACACCGCCGACAACGACATCGCCCTGCTGCGGCTGGCCTCGCCCGTCGTCTACACGCCGTACGCCGTCCCCGTCTGCCTGCCCACGCGACCGATGGCCGACCGCGAGCTGTGGGCGGTGCGGCTGCACACGGTGAGCGGGTGGGGCCGGCGCAGCGAGAACGGGCCCACCTCCGTCCTGCTGCGGCGCCTCAAGGTGCCGCGCATCCGCACGCAGGACTGCGTGGAGCAGAGCGGCGTGGCCGTCACCAGGAACATGTTCTGCGCCGGATACATCGAGGGCCGCGAGGACTCGTGCAAAGGCGACAGCGGCGGGCCCCTGGTGACCGCGTACAAGGAGACGGCGTTCCTGCTGGGCGTGGTCAGCTGGGGGCGGGGCTGCGCCCGGCCGGGCAACTACGGCATCTACACCCGAGTGTCCAACTACCTGGAGTGGATCCACAACCACACCGCCTCGCCAGAGCCGCCGCACAACGCCACACAGCCGAGCATCAACGTCACTTCTTACTGACGGCTTTTATTCTGAAATCCCGAATGGGAAAATAAAAGCTTTTATTTAAAAGAGCAGTTGTGTGAGATTTATGTTTGAGCTCAAATCAAAATATTGTTACGCCACTCGAGTCTCTGAAACAGGAGGCAAGTCACTGCGCAAATCAATGAACACTGTCGCCACCAAGTGCATAAACATGGTATTACACTTTGCAACTTCCTGTTATTAATTAATAATAATTCATTTAAATCTTCACCCATTTTTCATTAATTTTAACTGTGAAAAACTCAAATTTGCAGAGGTATATATTTTTGTTTCCAGCATTAATAACCTAACCTTACAATACCACTGTGTACCACCAGGTGGTGTAAAGTCACTCTGGAGGCCACAGAGGCTCACTGCTGCCACTCAGTGTACAAATTGGGCATTACATCAGATTCAAGACGTTCAAGAAAATATTTTATAATAATATATTTTAAAAGGAAAATTTAAACATTCACTCAGAAATGGGAATTTCTTTTTAGATTTCTGTAAAATGTAGAACTACTCAAAAACGTAGAACATTCTCCAATTTGTGACTGACTGAAGGACACAAAAGTTTACACTCATTTTGTTTTGTGACCTCCTTAAAAGCCTGACAAAGCACATTTTTGTTTGTTTAGATTTCAGGGGGGGGTCACAGGGCGAGGGGGCGGTGCCTGTGTGAAGCCCCGCCCCCCTGCAGCCCTGACTTGTTGTGAGGTTGGAGGAGTCGGAGGCCATTGGTGAAAATGCTGCTGCGAAGGACGAGCTGGATGCTGATGGTCGGAGTTGCTGCTGCTGCAGGTTGGAAACGTGAATGAAAACCTCCCTCGCTGGGACACAAATGTTTAATATTCTAAAAGTTGTATTTATGTTTGATAACTTGTGTGTGTGTGTGTATGTGTGTGTGCTCTCAGTGTTTGTGGAGCAGCATGAGGCCGAGTCCCTCCTCCACAGGCGGCGACGAGCCAACAGCGGCTTCCTGGAGGAGCTGAAACAAGGAAACTTGGAGCGCGAATGCATCGAAGAGATCTGCGACTACGAGGAGGCTCGAGAGGTTTTCGAAGACGACGGCAAAACCGTAAACACACAACAATTGTCTAAAAAAAATCCTGATCAAGAAATGACAAATCATTCACTTTCTCCATGGATATAAAACGAGAAAAGCTAAATTGATCACGAATTCATTTTCTTCCACCAGAGGCAGTTCTGGCTGACTTATGAGCGTAAGTAGCTTTGATTGACTTGCTGTAATTCATCTTTGTGAGGCTGTTGATAAGCAGACTATTCTGACTTGTGTTTAGCATGTGAGCAGCGTCAGGTTGTGACGGATTCATTGACTCTTTCTATTAAAAAAGGTGATCAAATCAAGACGCTAAAAGGCGAGAACCACTAGTGCTGTAATGCCACTTTACACCAGCAGATGGCGGAGTGAGTCACTCCACCGCTTTTTCCTGCATTCAGTCCAAAAACAATGAAAGCGGGTCATCACTGCCCCCCAGTGGTGAAAAATAGACACTGTACCTTGAAATGGCTGCGCTTTTGAAGGTTAGCTAGCTATTCTGAGCGTTTCCCTGCCGCCAGGCCGCGACCCCTGTCAGGTGAACCCGTGTCACAACAATGGCACCTGTGCTTACGTCGGCTCGTCCTACGAATGTCAGTGCCTGGAAGGATTTGAAGGTCGACACTGTCTGACAGGTAAAGGACGCCTTTCATCGGATCGGAGAGGTTCGTCCTACATATTTATCTTTAACGTATTTGTTAATTAATTGGCCGACTAGTGTTCGAGGACTCCCTGAAGTGTCTCTACCAGAACGGCTTGTGTGAGCACTTTTGCGACGGCTCCGGAAAACGACGCCGATGTTTCTGCGCCGACGGCTACCAGCTGGGAGAGGACGGACGGCAGTGCGTTGCCACGGGTAACAAAGACTTTTTAGCATTATTCAATAAGTGGATGTCAATATTTTTATATTAATGCTTATTTTCTTTTTTTTTACATGGCAGTGGCGTTTCCATGCGGTCAGTTGCCGCCGCTGGAGACTCAGATGGACCAGAGCGTTGCGCTCGATCCCCGGGTGGTCGGGGCGAACCACTGCCCCAAAGGGGAGTGTCCATGGCAGGTAACAGCAGAGAGCAGGGCGCCCCCTGCAGGCCGCACACGGCCGTGTCTCACTCCCGTCTCTGTGCCGAGTTCAGGTGCTGCTGCAGTTAAACGGAAAGAGTCACTGTGGCGGCGCTCTGATCCACCCCGACTGGGTCATCACCGCCGCCCACTGTCTCCATGGCAACAAGCCCCAGGACCTCACTGTGGTGGCAGGTAAAGTCATGAAGCCCACATCTGAACATGGTTCAATCACTTTTATTTTGAAACTGGTATTTGCAATTTTCCTGATTTTAATAGTTTTAATAAACGTTCTGCTGTAGTTTTTCTTCTTATTCAGTTATTTTATTCCATAAATAGTTTTTGTTGTGCTATTTTTGTTTTGCATTAAAACATTTTCACTTTAAATTGTGATATTTTTTCTTCTTCGTCTACTTCCGGCCTTGGCGCCACCAGGCGAGGTGAACCTGGACGCGGACGATGGGACGGAGCAGAGAATCCCCGTTACCATGGTGATGCTGCATGAGAACTACACGCGGTTGCCGGGCGACAGCGACCTGGGCCTGGCGCGGCTGCAGCACGCCGTCAACCTGAGCCGCAGCGCTCTGCCCATCTGCCTGCCCACCAGAGACTTTGTGGAGCGCGAGCTGCTGCTGACCCGCTACCACGCCGTCTCCGGCTGGGGCCGCCGGACGTCCGGCGGGAACGACGGCGCGGCGGCGGCGACATCGCCCGTCCTCCGTAGGATGTCGGTGCCCCTCATGCCCAACACGGAATGTGCCAGGTGGTCTCAGCTCAAGGTCACAGACAACATGCTGTGCGCCGGTTACCCGGACGGGCAGCAGGAGAGTTGCCGTGGCGACGACGGCAGCCCGCTGGTCACCGCTTTTGGCTCCACCAACTTCCTGACGGGTGTGGTCGGCTGGGGGCGGGGCTGCGCTCATCCGGGTTATTATGGGGTGTACGCCAACATGGCCAAGTTTGTGGACTGGGTGGACGGCGTGCTGAAGAGCGACCCGAGCGTCGCGCCGCCACCGCTGGAACAGGCGCACATTTAAAACGGTTTTCAAAAATAATCTCCAGGCTTTAATTTTAGCATCGAATTTTCTGTAAATCATCGACTTTCATTTACAAATCTCAAATAAACGTTTGTTATTGAAAATACTGTTTCATATCCCTCATTCACGTTTATTTTGAAGAGTAAAATCTTTTTTTTTTTTTTTAATTGTAATTCCGATTTACATGTCGATCTGGAGGCAAACATCCACTGAGCGTGTGCGGTGGCCTCACTCAACAGTTTATTTGACCCCAAAAGGACAAAAGAAGCTCCAACGAAGGTCAGTTACTTTTCAAATATGTTCCGACTCTATAACGTTGAGTTGGATGTTTTTCTCGAGTTTGGACCAGCAGGCCTCCTGAGAGCTGATTGGCTGCCGTCCAGCGAACCTGTTTGAGTGTAAATAGTGAGGTCACAGGAGAAAAATCCCAGTTTACCGTAACCCCCCCCTCATCCCACCACAGTCCTCCCACACTGACAGCCAGCAGAGTCCTGGTACTGCTGCAGGAAGAACTCTCCCCTCATTTCACCACCAAACACAAATTCCATTCCAGGGTTCAGGTTGACACTTGAATATGACTGTGTGCGTCTTGAATGAGCGGTTCATCGTCCAGTTTGATGTCCAGGTCAGCTGACATCAACGAGGACGTCTCATTCAGAAGAAAGAAGGCGGCAGCATCGGAAAGCCTTGATCTGATCTGATCATGAAATACTCTGAGACCACATGACACAAATACTCTCAGCGTGTTCCTGAAGTGTCAGAAGAATTAGACCACCTTCACCTCCACTGTGTTCAGTCATTTCAACTTTCAGTATCTCTGATAGAGATTAACAAATCACCTCTGAGGAACATGACCGCTTTGTTCCAGAGTCAGTGTGGAATTATTGTTTCAACAATGTCTGAACAAAAACAATCTCATCATTTCATCCTTGAAACCACGAAAGCCTGATATGATAACATGAACTCAAGATGTTCCTGAGAGAGTGCGAGATACAACCAGACTTTGGTTCTGTTTGAAATGACATCATTCCAGGACTCCACCGCCCTCATGACCAGCTGGAGACCAGAAACCAATACCGACTGAAGTTCTGACAAGAACCAAGGTCGTCCTGGACATGATGTTCCTGTAGCTTCAAGTGAAGGATTCTGGAGCAAATTGTAAATAAAGATTTCTGACCAATCACACAATATTTGAGTCAAAGCAGACAGAAAAGGTCTGAACATGAAGAGATTGTCGTTCACGCTCCGTCTTAAAATGTATTGCACAAAGTTTGAAAAACATAAAAAAGTAAACAGATATGAGCTCTGGGCCTGCAGCAGTGCATTCTGGGAGTTGCCGTTCTATCATGTGTGAGCGGATAAGCCCCGCCCACCCCTCCAGGAGGTCAGTGCCCTCCCTGCCTCCCTGCCTCCCCTCCTGTCCGCCCTATCTCCACAGTGAGACTCCATTACTCCCACTCAGACACACAGAGACTTCTTCCAGGCGAGCTGGACTCCGTCCTTCATCCGACATGTTGTGGAGTCGACCAGCGTCTGTCAGCGTCCTGCTGCTGCACCTGACCGCCGCTCATGGTACGTTTGATTCCCGTCCTCCGACCACAATGAGGTTTGTGTGTGTGTGTGTGTGTGTGTGTGTGTGTGTGTGTGTGATGTCAACATGTGATGTCACCAACAGCTGCAATACTTCAACATGTGAAGATCAGAGCACGATCACCGACGTCGCCGACATGAGTTAGTCCGGTTTTAACTGAGTTTTCACTTAATTTTCCAAAACAACTTTCAATATGTGTCACTTCTTAATATCTCTTTGTTGCGTCACAATACTGAGGAAATCAAGCTGCAGATGTTTGACGCTGCTGAATCTTCTCATTCATCAACCTTTGTTTGTTCCGATGTATTTTGCTTTGGTCTTTTCTGGGAAGTCGGTTCTTAAAACTTACCTGTGACATGTTTCAATGGCGTCCTGGTTCTCTCCTCCTGATCAATATCTTTAAGACTGCAACTTCAAAAGTCTGAAAAATGACAGAAAGATACATAAATCTTTTTTTTTCTACACAGGAGATTCCAGATCAGCTTCAATTAGCAGTTATGGGGTTTTTAATGTCAAATCTTAACCACTTGATTTGTAAAGACTTGATGCTTACCCGGCTTGCTTTTGGAGTCGCTCTGCAAAATTGTCCCCCTGGTAAGATGCTTTTCTCCAGCAGCATCTTCAGGTCATTTTTTAAGTAGGACTGCAGTGGTGAGCCGGATGTACTGTAGAAGACAAATGATCAGTGTGAGACATAATGCAGCGAACCAGCAGTCGCTTCAGTTCCTGCTGGAGAACCACTGTTCTGCTGGCGCAGGTTTACCTGACCGGATGAAAGATCCACTCCTTGTAGAAAGACAGGTTCCTCTTGAGCTGAGAGGAGCTCAACCGGTCCAGGTGGTGGAGTGATTCATTCATCCCCACATGAGGATCAGAATCTTCCACTTGAAGCCCTGAACAAGAGTCCGGGAGAAGAAGAGCAGCAAGAGTTTCATCAGTCAAAGAAACGAGGCAGTCTTGAAGCACTTCCCCTGATTCGGTCCGTCGGGCTCCTCCAGGAGTTTGGTGTGTTTGAACATGGATCCTGTTTGACCTCAACTCTGCCACATATTGTCACAAAGCTTCTGACTGTCAACGACTGAAAAGCACTTGTGAAATTGGTTGACAAAAAAAAGAAAGAAAGTCCACCTTCTCACATTTCACCTCCCTCGCCAGTTTTCTTGGACGCCCCAGCGGCCAATCAGGTGCTGCTGCGGCAGAGAAGAGCCAACAGCTTCCTGGAGGAGATGAAGCAAGGCAACAAGGAGAGGGAGTGCATGGAGGAGCGCTGCGACTGGGAGGAGGCGCGAGAGATCTTTGAGAACGTGGAGAAAACGGTACTGAAACACTGCCGACAACATTTTCTCAGTCCAAGTCCAATTTAAGAAATACAAGTGTGGTTTGTCTGAACACTCAAACTCTCTCTTTTTTTCCCCCCAGAATGAATTCTGGTCCATATATGTCGGTAAGGCAAATATAACTTCTGCTATTTTAAAGACCTCAAAGAGAAACAGAAATATTTTACGTTCTGAGGAGGATGCAACAAATCCTGGGAGCACAAAGTGGCTCATTCTTAACTTCAATTGAGCAAAGAGGGCGAGACGGTCCTTCACCAAATGGAGCCTCCACTGTGACCATGTTCCATTCCTCCTGCAGATGGCGACGCGTGCGAGACAAGACCCTGTGCTCACGATGGACTCTGCAAGGACGGGATCGGCACTTATACCTGCTTTTGTCAAGACGGTTACCAAGGCTTCAACTGTGAAATAGGTATGAATTTGGTCCACAGGTTTCCTCCCTGGTACTCTCCTGAAATTCACCCGGTCCGAGTTTAGGAACCACACCATGGTACCAGTAATGACACGGACGCTAAACCAGTCAACAAGTACTCTAAAAGAGAAGTGAACTATGGTTCTTGTCCCTGGCCGGTAAACAGTTTTTACTACGGAGTGTTACCGTCGCCCCGCCAGAGCACAATCAAGAGCTTCTTTGCGCCGATTCTTTCTCGTCCTATTGACGGTTTCCATCTCTTTGCAGTCATTCCTGAACTCTGTGAGAATAAAAATGGCGGGTGCGAGCACTTTTGCAACGTGGTCCAGGGAAACGTGGAATGCTCCTGTGCCGACGGCTACTTCCTGGCCTCAGACGACAAGGCGTGCGAGTCCAACGGTAAGACGGGCGACAAATGTCAAAACTCCAACAAAGTCTCACTCGTGTTCAAACCTTGACCTTTGAGCTTGAACACCAACTCCTGCAGAGAAATTTAAATGTGGCGCTTTAATCACCGGAGCCACCCGGACGGTTTTCCGATACGAGCGGAAGAACGCCACAGAGGGAAACGCCACCGTGGGGAACGCCAGTGAGGTGGACTCCCTCACACTGAACGCCACGGAGCTGAACAACTCCACCCAGCAGCAGGATGACCAAAGCCAGATCCCGCTGGCCCCACCATCCCTGAACAGAAGTATCGTTTTCACCGAATTTTCAGTTTTTGAAGAACAAATCATCCCTCACATGGCGGGAATGACACGGATTGTCAATGGAGAGGACTGTCCACCAGGAGAGTGTCCATGGCAGGTAGAGACCGTGTGGAAACACACTGATCATATGTTGTTGTCCAGGCGGTTGAGAGCGTCTTCAAATAAATCAGTGGCCGACAAAGAACAAAAGCTCTCCCTTCAAATTACAGACATTTGCTTAGAACAAAGAGGCATAATTTCAAAATATCTACCATAGACAACGCGTCAGAAAATAAAACACCTTCCTTCAGAATGAAACTCTCCCTACGAACAAAAAAACTTGATAAAAAGGGAGACACCTTATTTCAAAATTGTATTTATTTACAATAAAAAAAAAAAAGGAAAACTTCACTTCAAATTCGAATTCCTGCTTTTGGAAAAAGTGTGACATCACTTCCTGTTTGTCCGCGCAGGCTCTCCTCCTGAACGAGGACCACCAGGGATTCTGTGGAGGAACCATCCTCAACGAGTACATCATCCTGACCGCAGCCCACTGCATGAACCATTCCCGCTACATCTACATCAAACTCGGTCCGTCTTCATGAGCCAATCACGAGCCAGCGTGAGCAGGTCTGAAGTGCGACTCCAGAGGTATAATGATCCGTTTTCCCGTTTCCAGGTGAGTTCGACACGTTAGTGCAGGATGGCAATGAAGTGTCGTACCAGGTGGAGCGCATCGCCACCCACAACAGGTACAAACCGGAGACCTACCACAACGACATTGCGCTCATCAAACTGGCCACGCCCATCAAGTTCACCCGGTACATCCTCCCGGCGTGCATACCGGAACAAGACTTTGCCGAGAAGGTGAACCAACTCGAACCTGAGCCACAGACCTCAGCGCTGTTTGTGTGGAGATCAGGGTTCCAATGACCGACAACGGTGTCCCCCCGACTTTTCTCAGGTGCTGATGAAGCAGCAGTACGGGACGGTCAGTGGCTTTGGTCGCCTCGGCGAGGGTCGACAGCCGTCCACCATCTTGCAGCGCCTCACCATTCCCTATGTGGACCGTCAAACCTGCATCGAGTCCACGCAGCTGCGAATCTCCACCCGCATGTTCTGCGCTGGCTACGACACCATCGCCAAGGACGCCTGTCAGGGCGACAGTGGCGGGCCACACGTCACGCGCTACCGCGACACATACTTTGTGACCGGCGTCGTGAGCTGGGGTGAAGGCTGCGCGCGCAAAGGCAAATATGGCGTCTACACACAAGTGTCCAAGTACATCCGCTGGATCCGCGAGGGCATGGAGAAGCTGATGCCCCAAGTGCCGAGCGGCGGCAGGATGAGGAGACACCACGGCGCCATCAAGAGGCTCTACTTGTGAATCACCTGAGATGTACCCGTTTGTCCTTCTTGTGTAATCATTAAGACGTGCTGAGAGTCACTAACCACAGATGGGAGTTGCTCTGCCACTCTGGGTCCGTTACACTTCAGAATAAAAGACCACCCTACAAATCAAGACTTTTGCTTTCGGATAAAAAGGACCTCCTTTCAAAATAAAACACATCGCCTTCAATTAAAAGACTGCTTCAAAGTGCTGAAAATAGAAGCGAATGCTTCATAATATACCAATTCAGAGTCAACACATTCAATTCATGGGTCCTTTCTTGCTCATGTGAAATTGTTGGGTCAGTAAAAGTGCCAGGAGACGACCACGTTGTGCACACTGCAGAAATTACATTTAATTGAATCGAAATTAACCTTATGCTAGGAACAGTGGGCTGCCACAGTATTGTGCCGGGGAGCAGATGGGGGTCAAAGGTCCCAGTCAGTGACCCACAGTGGTGACCAAGTCGGATTCTTTTTATGCCCGAAATAAAACATAAGTGTAGTCTAACATAGAAAAGAAAGCCTTTAAAAGAAGAGCAAATATCACAGACTCAATACTCCAATTAAAAGAAATAACCACATTTAAAATGTGAAATACAGCAACTTCTAAATGAAAATAAATCCCCATGTTGTCAGCTTAAATTCAAAGTTTCATCAAAGCAGGGTAGCACAGCTCAAAGTGACATACTGGAGTCAGTAGTTCAGATTCAGGTGTTCCTCATGGACCGCACCTGGGTTCTTTACATTTCTAATTCAGAATTATTTTTTTTCTTGCTGTGTCTTTCAGCTCTTTTAGCTGTTTTTGGCTTCTATCGTCACTGCAATATGTTTCAGCTTTCTGCCTCACAACATTCATGCTTCCTGATTAAAGAAGTGAAAAATCAATCGGTTGAGTCCTTTTTTCAAAACTGACACCAAGAACAGGAACAAACATTTTCCATGATTGACACGTGTTGGTTTTGGTCTTTCAGTTTGTTTTCTTCCTTAGTGGCTGCACTGAAAAACACTTATTGAAATCTGAATTGTCTTCATGTTTCTTTACAAAATGTTGAGGATAAAACAATCGGCAGCCTGTTTTGGGCTTTTAGTGTTCGATCTGAGAGACTGAAGTCCTTGTTTACCTGAAGTAAACAAGCTGTGAGGGTCTCAGAGGGGGAAAGAGTTGGCGTTTGGTGAGTTTGGGAACAGATCAGAGTCCAGACTGTGGACACACACACACACACGCACAAACTTAATATTTAATTTCAAAATAGTAGAAAAATGCAGATTAAGGATGATAATGTCCGTATGAGTGTGTGTTTGTACACTTTTAAGTATGTCTGTCAGTGACCGTGGATATTTTAGTGGGTCTCATTGTATGTTTATATATTTGCTTGATACTTTGTGTTTAAGTATAGTCAGTGTGTGTGTCTGTACGTGTGTGTGGTTGTATCTTTGTATAGGTGGGTGTTTCCAAGTGTGTGTTTGTATTTTTGTAGGTGTAGCGGCGTTTACCAGTGTGTATGTGTGTGTGTGTGTGTGTGTGTTTAGTGTCATGGCGGCGGTCATCATGTCGGCGTCTCTACTCTGTTTGCTTCTCCTCGGAGGTTTGACCCTGGTCTCGTCTCAACCATCAGACGGTAGGAAAGACGACGGCAGGATGAAACCGCATCCGTCCTCAACGTTAGACACTTATCATGAGCATTAGCTTTAGCATTCGCAGGTCTTCGATCAGACTGAAAGCTCAATCAGCTGGCAACGAAACACGAGCAGGGGAGTGGATGTCATCAAAACTTAACCTGTATGTCTTTTATTACAATTTAAATGTTTATATTTATATACAAATGGATTTTTGCATTTTCTAATCCTAAATCATTTCCATGTTATCCGTTAAATTTAGAGTTCCGTATAGATATGTATGTTTGTCACACAGCCCACCTCCTCTAGTGGTCGGAGTAACTATGACAGCAGCAGTGCCCAGAGTGTGTTCAGGTCCAGAATAACACTGAAATTAGTTTTTTAAGTGTTTCCCAAAAAGCTTTTTGTTGTAAACAAGATTTGACAAGAAACTTTTACAGAAAAACAAAACGTTTGAGAGAAATTAAGAAATGTTACTCTTTCTATAAGATTTGAGCTGCGAGGAAATGAACGTCCACTGATGGTGTTTGAGCCCCGAGACCTAAAGTTGTTGTTTCTTCACCGTCAAAGCTGAAATATACGTTTTCCTAAAGCTCACCGCGAATTAGCCACCGGGTCTCAACCCGTTTACCGTTCCCATGACGATGAAGGTCCGGCGCGCCCGCCATCCCCCACGGTGTCGGGCATCGGCGCCCACGTGGGCTTCCTGCGGTCCAAGCGTGCGAACCGATACCTGCTTGAAGAGATCCTGCAGGGGGACCTGGAGCGGGAGTGCTACGAGGAGCGCTGTACATTCGAAGAGGCGCGCGAGTACTTCGAAGACACCGCGCAGACGGTCGGTCCAAGCACGTGAGGAAAATGCGCATGGAAATTAAAAAAAAAAATTCTAACCGCTGTTTATTTATGTGCAGATGATATTTTGGACACACTACTACGGTGAGTTTTACTCTGAAAACTACAGAATTAATTGAGAAAAGGCAGTGAGTGTCACATTGTTACCTGCTGACAGTCGATGTCTGCTCGTAGACGGCGATCAGTGCGATCCCAATCCGTGCCTCCATGGCGGCAACTGCACCGACAAAGTGGACGGGTTCTCCTGCAAGTGCCCCGCCCCACTTTACGGGCCAACCTGTGAGCTGGGAGTGCTGGAGGACCTGCGGAGACGACCACCGTCTTCACCGCAGACGACTCTACCAGGTTCTGCTGCTGGGGAACATCTGGGAGAGCTCATGCTCACGTTAACTGTCGCTTAGTGACCTTGTAACTGGTGGAACTGGAAAGGCCTTGAAGTGACTGGCAGATGAGTTTTACCCCACCTGTCTTTCAGAAATGTCCGAGTGTCCAACCAACGGTCCTGCAGCGTGTCACCAGCTGTGCACGGCGTCCTACCGCTCGTTCACCTGCTCCTGCATGTCGGGATTCAAACTACAGCACGACGGACGGAGCTGTTTGCCAGAAGGTTGAGTTTTCCCCGCAGAACAGACGTGTTCGCCACACCAGACTAAAAGCCCTCGGCTAACAAATTGCGTGTGTGTGTGTCCTCAGTAAAGTTTCCATGCGGAAGCCTTTCGGATCCGTCTCTGTGTCGCCATGGTAACTGTCCGTGGCAGGTAGGTTTGTCCCTGCAGTCTGTCCGTCCGTTACGTCTCAAAACACGAAACTGAAGCAGAGCGGTGGGGGTTCTTTGGGCCACCAGGCGTCCGTGCTGAACAGAAGAGGGGTGGAGGTGTGCAGCGGCGTGGTTCTGGGCCGCCGCTCCATCCTGACTGCTGCCAACTGCCTGGTCCAGGACTCTGGACGGGACCTCCGACCCTCCAACTTCTACGTGGTTCCTGGTACTCGAGTCAAACCTGGACACGAAGGTACTTCAACGAGTCTCACCCATCAGCTGAGCACGCCATCTTGTCTCCTAGGCAACAAGAAGCAGCTGTTCCCGGTCCGAGCGCTGTACCTTCACAACCGCTTCCATGCAGACGACCATGACAACGACCTTGCCCTCCTGGAGCTGGCCGGCCCCCTGCCCTTTGGCCCCGCCCTCATCCACCTCTGTCTGCCGAACAAAGACTTCAGCGAAAACATTTTGATGCACCCTGGGAGGATGGGTGTCACCAAGCACTGGGCGCAAGACCGGCAGCTGGTCCAGGACCTGGCCTACATGACACTGGACGACTGCCGCGAGAACATCAACATCTCGTACCGCCTCAGCAATAAAATGTTCTGCATGATGAGGCAGAACAGAGTGCTAGAGGACACAAATGGAGCTTTAACAAATCGAGAAGGTTCAAATCAGCAAGTCAGAGGTTTAGGGAACCCAAATGGACTTTCAGCCAACAGAAATGGATGTTTAGGGAACACAAATGTGGCACTGGAGCGCCGAAGACACAGCGATTGTCGAAGGATCCATAACAGGAACCAAAGCAGTGAAACCAGACCTTTGGGGAACGGAAATGGGTCTCAGAGTCTGGGTGAGTCTTCAAATGAAGCATTCAAAAACCAAAATAAGGTTTTGGGGAACCAAATTGGTGTTGATGGAGAGCTTCAAGGACAGGCCCATTCCCAGAACCAAACCCTGAACCAGGGACGAAATGGCACTGGACGCTTCAACGGTACCTCAAACACGCAGAACCACGGCAGCTCGAGGTCAAGGGTCGAGGTCGGACCTCAAGGCAGACCGCTGCCGGGGTCACCGGTCGCCACTGTGGAGCAAGAGACGGCGTTTCTCACTGGGCTGCTGATCTCCACTGACCGCAACGCCGGTAATGGTGCCGTGTTCATCAAACTGTCCCGGTACCTGAACTGGATCAGACCGAGGCTGCAGGCGTCCGAGAGCTCCGTGACGCCACAGGTCAGCCTGGATCCTGAGAGACGCTGACCAATCGGAGACGCCACTGACCGACCAGAGACTGCTGCTAAAGAACCAGAAATCGCTGTCAACTAATGAAAGACTGCCGCCGCCCAACAAGAGACCGCCACAGATATACTAATGGCCGCCGGAACCGCCTGTGGAACTGTTTGACGTTCGTTGCTTTTAACGTTTTGAAAGTGTGTTTAAAATGTGTAGATGAGTACAAAAAGGGCTTTAATGAATAAATGTAAAACCAAGTTGATTTATTTCTTTTTCTTTTCTTTTTTTTTTTTACAAAGTACAAAAAAAATCCGTGGTGGAAGGGGAGGATTGTGGGCAATGTCGTCTAGGAGACAGACGACAGAGAAGGGAAGGGGTTTTGTTTGCTGACCACCAGTTTCTGGTGCTGGTGCGAGATGTAGCCTTTGATGTGCCCCTGGCAGGAGAAACACACACACACACACACAAAAAAAAGGTAATGATTGTGACTCCGCCCCCTCACCTGCTCACTGGATATTTGAAAAGTGGGCGGGGTCTCACCATGTAGATGAGGTTAGCGAGGATGCACTGCACCTCGTCGATGTCCACATCCTCCACCTGCATCATCTTCAGAGACACCAGGAAGGCGTCCAGAGGCAGCTGGTGGGTCCTCAAGAGCAGGTACCTGCAGGTAAGAGCCAATCACAGGTCAGGTGGGCGGGGCCTGTCGAAACTGTGTCGAAAAGTTGACGCAAGGACCAAACACCAGGGACCAAAAGAGAACTCACACTGATTAAAGGTCAGAAACATGCTGATTGAAAAACACCGAGTCGCAGTCGCAGGTTTTCGTTGTTGTTGAGAAATAAAAACACTCACACTTTCTTGAAGAGGTTCCTGTAGGTGATGATCTTGAGCTTCTCGAGGATGAGGAAGATGCCGCAGCGGATGAAGAAGGTCTCGTGTTTGGAAAGAGCTTCGTTTAGCAGCAGTAGGTTCCCCTCGCTGGCAAACAAACAAACAAACAAACAATTAAATGCACTTTAAACCGACACCGACACGCCCCCTTGGCCCCGCCCCTCTGCTTACCTCACACCTTTGGTGACATCAGCAAACTGCATGAGGTCATACTTCCTGAGGAGTTGATGAGTCGGCATATGGCCCTGAAACAAACCAGATTCAAAAGGCTCGAGCCACTTTGGAGCATTTTAAACCAACTGAACCAGTTTAAACTAAGCAAACCAGTATGAAGTAGTTTAAACCAACACATACATTTTAAACTCAACCAATTAAACAGTGTGAATTGGTTTGTGTCTGATTGATGCTCAATAAAGAAGCTTACCTTGCAACTGAACCAGTTCAGTAATGAAATCAACCAATCTAACCCGGTTTAAACTAGCCAAACCAGTTTACAACCATTATAAACAATTTTAATTGAACTGAACCAGTAAAAATCAAGAGAAGCAATAAAAACCAGTTGAAACTAAGTGATTCTGAAAATCAACAAAACCATCAATATTAATCAACAATGGATGTAAACCAGTGTAAGCTCCATGTTTCCAGATGAAAGTGGTGTGGATGTGGAGCAGGTCAGGGTGTGTGAACAGAACGTGGTTTGGTACCAGCAGCATCTTGACGGGCAGCAGGTAGATGAGGATCATCCTCTTGTTCTTCTGGCTGGAGCGGTGACAGTGGTGGAAGGCGTAGGACAGGAACTCCTCGGCTGCGGAAACACAAACACGCCGTCACTCCCGTTTCCAAGCCGCCGCCGAGGGGCGTTCAGGGACGGTGGGGTTTCCCGGCGCCGCACAACACCTGGTTTGAAGTCGCTGTCAAACATGGCCTTGCGGCCCACGTAGTACTTGTAGGTGACCTTCTGGGCCGGGCTGTAGTCGTTCTTCAGGTTGGAGCTGTCGATGGCTCGGATCAGAGGTTTGCACAGGTGCAGCTTGTTGATCTGCTCCACACAAACAAACAACGAGTAAACAGTTGGTCAGGAAGTGTCGCCGGTTCCTGATGAGGGCACACTCACCTTGAAGTAGATCTTGAAGAGCTGGTTACTCAGAAACATCATCCCCCACTTCTTGGAGTCGTCGATGCCGGCGCGGCTAAACGACACGTTCGGGAGCATCGTGTTAATCCCAGTACTTTGCTGCATTTGGAGTAAACGAAGAAGAGGGACTCACTTGTCGCTGGCACAGACTCTGAAACAGCTCATCAGTTGCTCTGCAGCCTTTTCCAGCATCTCGCCAGGCTGACCTTTGCCCTTCTTCTGGAGCTGCTGCTCCGCCTGCCAACAAACACAGACTCCATCACACTGCCAGCATTGAGTGATTGACAGACCTTGAAATACATCTGAATCTAAATTAAATAAAAACTGTGTGCCTTTTGTTAAATTCAAAAATAGCACCTGGATGTAGAAATGTCCTTACATTGTTGGCGAATATCCGGAGATCGAGCGTGACGGCGAACATGACGGGCAGCGCCCTGAAACGCACCACAAACCAACACGGTGCGTTCAAAGACGGCTCGGTCAACAGAAACCTCCTCTACACAATGTCAACTCACCAGTTTTCTTCTTTGTGGGACTGAAAGGCTCTCAGGAAGGATGTGGTCGGGTCAAGGGGAAAAACTCTCAACATCAAGTTGTCGTAAAACGATGGTTTTATATATGTATATAACAATGAAACAGCATTTATTATTCCTTGTTGACACGTAATGTCCATTTTGAAAGTTATCAGACTTCCAAAGGCTTCTGAAGGATATTGAACGACGAGCGTCTGAAACTTGTACGCTTCTACAAAGTCATGATTCGATACTGCATACGTGCACCTGAAACACACACACACACACACACACACACACACACACACACACACACTATTATAAGGCGACAGGAGATGAATACAAGTTTGTCGTACAGAGATCTGTCCTGTCCTACCTGAGGTGAGCAGCAACCATCTCGTCATACGGTGGCTCAAGAATCTGTTGACACTTCTCCTCTGGGCTTGCCAGCTGAAACACACACACACACACACACACACACACACACACACACACACACAGGTGAGGCGTTGTCCTCCATGTGTGCCAATGCGAACGCTGCTTGAGTGGGCGGGGCCTGACCTGGAGGCGAGGGTTGGCCACATGCGGATGCTTGAAGGAGAGCAGCTCGGCGCAGAAGGAACCGTCTCGGTTCTCGACGGCCTCGTACAGCTGCAGGAATGAGAATCACAGTCAGGCGTCACGTCAGCGACATGTAAAGTCAGTGACCAGAGGTCAAAGTTCACCTGCATCAAGTACAAATTGAGGGAAACACAAAAACTGCAAAAAGACAATTCCATGCACAAGAAAAACATTTGTGAGCACGGTTATAGACTCTTTTGAGCCTCAATTTTTCTGTAGTTTTTCCAGCTTTGTCATTTGATCTGATCATGGCCACCGAGTAAAATATATTTGATCTTACCTGCATCAGGTACTGGTTGATGGTGATGTGAGCCATGCTGAAATGGAATGAGGAAGAGAGGTTTTGTGTGTGTTTTTTAATTGTATTCACACCAGGTCATTTCTTAGTGTTTTTAAGTCATTTATATTACAATTAGAAACAGTTGATAAGAATCTTTTTTTTTTAACATATTCATTGCGGAGGATTGTGTATACATACATATGTGTATGTAATTATTATGGAATAAAGCCATCATATCAAACTGTGGGAAAACTGAATATTTTCTGGATGGAGTGTAATTTATTTCACATCTTTTATCATATATTTTTTAAAATATGTATAGAGTATCTGGAAAATATTTCAGATTTAAAATGTATTGGAATATATACAAATATTTTATTTTTATTTATGAAACACAGAACTTAATAACGAAACAATTCTGTAGCTCTCTTTAACATTTAATATTTCATATAACGTCTTTAATAAACGTGACACAGTTAAAACGTGTTAAGTAATCAGTTCTCACTGTAAAGGGATTTTACATGTAGCTTCTTAAGAGTTAAACCCCGAATTCAAATGCATTGAGGAACTTATGCCGAAGTTAACCTCATCAAAGCTACAATGATAGTTATCAAGTCATTCGGAGATTTTTCTTCGTCACAATTAAAAATTAAACGTGCTTTTCCGTGTTAGCAGGCTAACCAGTTAGCATGTTAGTTAACTGGTGAGCACAGCAGTTAGCACTTCGGCTGTGGAAACGGAGGAACAACACATAGTTTCAGGATGTGGGCGCGTAAACAACCAAACGTGTGACAAAGTGAAGCAAAGACAAACAGTAGCGCACCTGAAAAGTGAAGGTTTAACGTGAAAAATGTCCCGTTTCGTTCATGTAGAGATTAATCCGGACAGCTAAGGCTGTTGCACACTGAGAAGACCCGCCCTCCCCAGACTGTGATTGGTTGACAGGCTTCCTGTTCCGGGAAGCAGGAGCGATGATTGGTCATCACTCCAGTTAAATTAAGCAGGAGCGATGATTGGTCATCACTCGAGTTAAGTTAAGCCAATGAAATGCAGAGAAGACGGAAGTGCGTGCGTCAGTGTAAACAGATGAGATTTAACCCATTTTCAGTACGAAAGTTGAGCGAACAACAACTTTGGCCGAGAAGTTGAGTTCTTCTTTGTGTCTTTATTTATTTATTTGTTTGTTTATTTGTATATATGTATTTTACCAACTTATGTGGAATTGTTGGTTTATTGGCGTGCCTTGAAATGACTGTTTATGGTGTTTATCTAGAATTTTAAATTGCAAACTGTCACACTGAGTTTGATCGTCATACAAAATTGAATCATACATTCGTCTTGGATGTCGTATTCATATTAGACATTTTTTTTTCGCATTTTCTCAATAAACTTATTTGCAATCATGAGTAAAAAGGGCCACAGACTGTTTGAAGCTTTATTGACACAGAGCAGAATCACAGTTTCTCCGAGGATCAGCAGACAAAGTACAACAGAGAAAACTGCAGAAGAGGAACAAACCTGTTTACAGTTTGCTTCTGCAACAACCAGACAGAGAGAAACAAGTAAACCACAAACAACATGCAACTTAGGTGACAAATTGACATTTGAACTCCTGACAACATTCGGCGCCACATGACTGTAGTGTCTGACAGCATGGGTCGTGAACATGTTCAACCAGTCCCCAAATAATCGTTATGTTGCGATGATCAGCCACACAAAGTTAGGAGCCACCTGCAAGTGTTGGTAGTCACCTGGGAGTTAAAGTAACCTCTGCCAATGGTCGCAAGTTTATTCAAGTAGCATGACTTGATTTTATGAGAATCTCCATGGAATCTTAATCTAAGTGTTGGCATCGGAATTGGTATTGGCTGGAAGTGGCCTTAACCACTTGATAATACTTTATTTTACCTACCACATAGGTTAGTTCGTAGTTAGTATCATTAGTTACCAGTAACCACAGATATTAGCAGTGATTAATTAATGTTATGAAGAATAGAAATATATATACAATAGAAACTATCGTGCCATCTGTTGTTTTGTTTATAACTCGAGCAAACTGTAACCAGGGACAATAGAAACCAGCTGTTACCATAAACAGTTAGAAATTGAGATTAGTAGGCAGCAGTAAGCTCTCATGAGCAGAATGGAATACATTCGTCTCAAATAGAAAAGAATATATAAAACAGTATACCATGGTAAACATTGGATGAATAGAATAGAATAGGATAAAATAGAACAGAATAGAATGTGTTGTTTTAATAAAATTGAGTGTATGGTGAATTATAATCGCAAGTAACTAAATGTAACCAGTGATATTTTGTGACTTTGCCCTCATTACAAATAGAACCAAGTGACTCATTACTACACTGGTTACCTAACAGGTCGTGAGTCATGTTTTCCATTTTAGATGAATAAGCCATGAATAGTTACAAGAAAGTAACAACATTAACTCAAGGACACACCAGTTCGGCCGCCGTGATTAAACACCCACTGGTAACGACCAGCTGGGTGACATGAAGACATGAGCAGCCTCGAGAAACATTAGTGTGAACGCGAAGTCAGCAGCGTGAACAAGTGGGCATTAGTTTATAAGTCTGTACAGATACACACTGATAACAACTAGTTGTCACCTGACAATACTGATATGTTACGATGTTAACTGCTGCCTCTGGTCGTCGCATCCCCATTTAGCCAATCACATCTCTCCTCAGAAGGAGTGGGTGGGGCCTGGTGGCCAGCCAGCTCCGCCCACTCGTCCATGACTTGGCGGCTGCATGAGGCTCTCGCTGCTGATTTGTCCGTGGAGAGTGGCACACGGTGAGTGGGAGGGGCTTAAGTCGCTGCATCCCACCGTCCACAGACAGGGATACTGACTGCACACACACACACACACACACACACACACACACACACACACACACACACACACACACACACACACACACACACACACACACACATACGCATTAAGCTCCACAGGTGTGTCATCTATGAGCAGGGGAGGATTCGGTTACCATATATGGTGGTGGGCGGGGCCTCACCTGGAGCTGTGAGGAGGAGGAGGCTGTGAGGAAGGAGCACTGCTGGTTAGAGGGAGGGAGGAGGAGGGTGTGGAGGAGGAGGAGGAGGAGGAGGGGCGCGGGGAAGAGGAGTTCCATCCTTCCAACATCTGAACACCTTCAGACAGACACACTGACACACACACACACACACACACACACACACACACACACACACACACACACACACACACACAGGTCAACACAATAATACAATAATGAAGGTTTTTTTCCATTGAAAAAGCACTGCCAGGTGACGTCGACCCTTTTTCAGGAGAGTAGAAACATCATTTTGACTTCAATATTCATATAACAAATTTGGAAAGAAGAAATTCACTTCTTAATGGCGACATTTCCGACACTTCTTGGGTCGATGGTGCTAAAAAACTGGACGAAAGATGAAAGATGTCGGACATTTATTATCAGAAGGACCAACATTACATTATATATGCATCAAATGACATGATTGAGATCATTACATAATCTTTTTCACATACTATATCAAAAATCAAATTGTAAAAGGTGAAAATGTGAAAATAAGACACCCACACACACACACGCACACACACACACACACACACACACACACACACACACACACACACACACACACGCACACACACACACACACACACACGTACACATTGTTACCTGAGGAGTGTGACCGGTGTGGCAGGTAGGCCGCGGGGTAAGGTGTGTGTCGGCCAGGGTAACCGTGATGCTTGTAACCATGGTGATGATGTGACGTCAGTGGTAGGCTACTGCCATAAGGAAAAGCTCCGCCCCCTCCGGCTGAGCATAAGGACCAACCTGTACACACACACACACACACACACACACACACACACACACACACACACACACACACACACACACACACACACACACACACATACTGTGAACATTATACAGGTGACATACGTACTTTCATACAACTTTATCTTTTAAAGAGAATCTGGATACAAATCAGTTATTTTATTTTGTGTATGGATGCAAGAACAGCGTCTTTTTACAAATGTGTTATTGATAATATTGTTTTATTTTTCTGGATGGATGTGACTGAACCGACTCACAGGACTGAATCCCAACACGACTGTCTGAGGACTCCGCTAAACCCCGTCCCCCTGGGTTCCTGAGGAGGAGAAATCAAACACCCTGTCAGAGGGGACAGTGTGTGTGTGTGTGTGTGTGTGTGGCTGAATCACTTGACACCATTTCTCCAAACGAGTGAGACGTTGGAGGACCCAACAGCCGATAATGACTCTCTAATCACCTGCTAATGCTAACTTCCCCTGTTACCCTGGTGAGAAATGCTAAGCGCTAAGTGCAAAGTGTCAACAGTTAGAGAGAACAAATGGGATCTGCTCAGCTCACAATGAGCTACACGCTTTTTATTTTTACACGACACGCAAACTTTTTATAATTAAATTAAAACAACAATTTATATATAAAATACACATCAAATTTGTTTTTAATAATGCACATGACGGAATATTTCTCAGGATTCACTGATTTAATGAGGATTAGTTGCGATGAGATGAGAGGAACAGGAAGCAGATTACCTCTCTTTGGCATCCAGGAAGGCCTTAGCGAAGGGGTTATATTTTATCTTCAGAGCTGTGATCTGCACACACGGACAAACAGGAAGTCTCCTCTCAGGTCATTTCACGTACTTATGATAACATATGTGACCTCTAATGGTTCCGTTAAAATTGCAAAAACATTGTGGGTTATTTTCTATTCCAAAACACATTTTGGACAAAACTTTCAGTCCCACTGTGGACGAGGTTTTATTCTTTACATTTGTACCTATTTATTCTAAAACCAGCCACTTTTTTTATTATATTATAATGTATTTGTTTTCTTTTTCATTCTGTAGCCTTTGTTCCAACATTTCCAGGGCTTTTTGTCATGATCGTACGCATATGAGACTCTTTGAAAACCATTTTGCTCTGATGAGAAGATTTTTCCAACCTATACTTCTATTTCTGACGTGTGTCAGTTGTTTCAGTTCAAGCTTATTTAGAAACAAAACTTTAATCCAAGCATGTTCAAGATTTGATGACAGTACCTCTTCGTTCTGGTAAGCAGTGACCGCAATGAACTGAGTCTCTTTGAAGGAGACGTTGGAGACGAGGCGATGACGGGAGCCGACACACACGATGTGAAGCTGAGGCTCGTACTTATGAAGAGAGTTCAGCATGATCTGGAAAACACAGACAAACAAGAGCTGTTTCAACCAGATACCGGTACCTTCCTCGCTCATCCTCAAACTCGTGCTGTCGCGTCATTCACACTCTGTCACGTTGGACTTTTCCTACAAGTGTTGGAACAGAGTTGATGAGAAAACATCCCATTGATGAAAACACGTACATTCTTTTTACCCAGATGTTCAGTCACATGTCAGCTCTGTTAACAGATTCAGATTCAGAATGACTTTATTAATCCCTTGGGACGACTCCCTCAGGGAAATTCAAGTTCCAGCAGCTTTTAACAGGACAGGAGCAGCACACAGAGAGCAAAGAATAAAGAATAGATAAAATAGGATATGGCTAAAAAAATACAATAAAATAAATAATTATGTACAATATTATATAGACTGTTCACTAACCTTTACTAAATAGAAATAGCAAAAAAGAATAAAAACTCCAAATAAAATATAAAGTGACAGGTGACGTTAAAAATGCACTGTGGTTAACGACAGGGTGATGAGTTGGGTAGCTGCTACTTCCCCTCTGCCCTCTGACCCTCTGACCCTCTGACCCTCTGACCTTCAGCTCTAAAGTTAAAAATACCATTGACACCATAGCTCCCATTGTGTGTCATGCAGATGACACACAGTTCTATACATCAGTGTCAGTGAAAGACCACAGCCCCAGAGAGGAAAGGTTAAAGGTCAGCGCTCGTCTTGACTCCGTGTGACTGAAGGCAACAAATCAAGCAGAAATCTGGGCGTAACGATGGATTGGGATTTGAAGTTAGGACCATCATAAAATCAGCGACCATAACCGAATCAAGGGATTTCAAATCGAACAAGAATCATAAAAAACTTGTTCATTCATTTATTTTCACGAGGCCAGATTGTTGTAACGGTGAGTTTACAGGTAGGAAATCCGCTGCATTCATCCGGAGCGCCGCCAACAGAGTCCTCGACCACACAAAGGAGCAGGTTACACCTTCTCTCTGCAGCGGCCGCCTGCGTGTCACAGGATCTTTCAATGGTACCGAAGTACGTCTTTACAGCTTCAGTTGTGGGAAAACAAAACCTCCAGACAACTGAGGTCCTCAGGAAGAGTTTGAAGAAACGAGGTGAAGCAGCTTTTAGTTCCTACGTTCCTCACCTGCAGAACAAACTTCCTGCTGACACACACACTTCTTTTAAGTCACTATTATTTGCTCTGGCCTTGTCATAAGCAATAATATTTTACTTATTTTATTACATTTGTCTTAATAAATGTTACTTTATTTAATCCCCTTTTTATGCCTTTCTCCTTTCTTTCCTTATAAAGTTCTGTGATTTACCGTGTGTCTGAATCACACTATAGAAATAGTTTTGCCTTGCTTTGCCAATTATGTTTTCTTAATATCTATACCCACTCACACTGCTTTGTTTGCTCCTGTATCCTGGTGTTCATACCTTTGCCTCTGCGCACATGTTTCTATCAGCATGCACCCATCATTACTGCATCACCTTTTCACATCGCCATGCTTACTCTTAATACCGGTACTTGACTCACGTCTGCTCAAACATCCCCCTCGGTGTTGTAGATAAACCATCGTCTGTGCACTACCAGCACAACTCCCCAAAGTTCACACTGCGAACACAAACTCGCGTGAGAAACTTTGCAAAAGTCCTAAAAGCTCTTTGGATCCATCAGAAAGCAGACAAACCACAAGCCACAGTGGTTGAGTCACTTTTATGGAGTGGAGCCATCTTTGTCTTTGGCCAAAACACTCTTTTATCCATCTGTCTTTTCTCTCTAGTCCATCTCTCCATCCAGCAGGCTAACGAGGCCCAATTAACCAATCACAGCTCTCTGGGCCGACACACAAAAACAAACTGTTTTCTATTCAGATTGAGAGGCTGGCTTCAGATGTGACCCTGCGCTGCGTGTGTGTGTGCTGGCACAGCCACATTAGCTGGAGTGTGTGTGGGCTTGCTTTGAATATAGTTTACCTCTCCCTCGCTCTCGTCCATCTGAAGCATGATGGATAAATTAATTTTCCAGTAAAAAACATAATTACCATAATGTACAAATAAGCTGAGCAATTATTTCATTATGGCCGAGCTCTCTGTTCCAGAGTGTGTGTGTGTGTGTGTGTGTGTGTGTGTGTGTGTGTGTGTGTGTGTGTGTGTGTGTGTGTGTGTGTGTGTGTGTGCCATGTTTGGAAAGGGATAATGGGTAAATATAAACAACATTAATGCCAATTTTGGAGTGAGTGTGTGTGTGTGTGTGTGTGTGTGTGTGTGTGTGTGTGTGTGTGTGTGTGTGTGTGTGTGTGTGTGTGTGTGTGTGTGTGTGTGTGTGTGTGTGTGTGTGTGTGTGTGAGGGCCTGTATGAGTGGTGAACAGCTCTCGACAGGAAGTGCATTAAACTGCCGCCGGCCAATTAAGAGCTGTTTATCCCGTTCCCGTGGTTACGAGGGGGCGAGCAGGTGAAGTGAGCGAGGAAAAGGATTGAAGTGGTTAATTAGAGGCGGTAGTCTCTCGCCCACTCCAGCACAATATGACCAGGGACGAGAGAGAGAAAGAGAGAGAGAGACTTCATGAAGAGCGGGATAATGGACTGAAGAAGATAGAGAAGAAGAAGTAGAAGAATCTGGAAAAAGTTGGACTGGTAACTATAGACAATTATATATAAACTCTTAACACTTGATAAATACGGGTAAGAACTGGGAAGAACTGGGAAGATCTGGGAAGAACTAGTAAGAACTGGTAAGATCTGGGAAGAACTAGTAAGAACTGGTAAGATCTGGGAAGAACTAGTAAGAACTGGGAAGAACTGGTAAGATCTGGGAAGAACTAGTAAGAACTGGTAAGAGCTGGGAAGAACTAGTAAGAACTGGGAAGAACTGGTAAGATCTGGGAAGAACTAGTAAGAACTGGTAAGATCTGGTAAGATCTGGGAAGAACTAGTAAGAACTGGGAAGAACTGGTAAGATCTGGGAAGAACTAGTAAGAACTGGGAAGAACTGGGAAGATCTGGGAAGAACTAGTAAGAACTGGTAAGATCTGGGAAGAACTAGTAAGAACTGGGAAGATCTGGGAAGAACTAGTAAGAACTGGGAAGAACTGGTAAGATCTGGGAAGAACTAGTAAGAACTGGTAAGATCTGGGAAGAACTAGTAAGAACTGGGAAGAACAAGTAAGAACTGGGAAGAACAAGTAAGAACAGTGAAAAACTGGGAAGAACGAGTAAGAACCGGTAAGATCTGGTAAGAACTAATAAGAACTGGGAAGAACTGGGAAGAACTGGGAAGAACAAGTAAGAACCGTGAAAAACTGTGAAGAACCAGTAAGAACCGGTAAGAACTGGTAAGAACTGGTAAGAACCGGTAAGAACCGGTAAGAACTGGTAAGAACTGGTAAGAACAAGTAAGAACTGGAAAGAACAAGTAAGAACTGGAAAGAACAAGTAAGAACTGGGAAGAACTGGTAGGAACTAGTAAGAACAGCTGCTCACAAAACAATTAGTAACTTCTGGTGGTATTAAAATAACTGGGAACAGCTGAAGACAACTGATAATTGCTGTTAACAAAGGTTTGACGAGACTGAGCAGAGTTTTGAAAACTTTTTCTACAACCTGTATAAAGGCTACCAAAGACCTCCAAATCCAGAACGTCGAGTGAAGGGTTCGGCAATTTGTTGGGTTTGGCCTCCAACTCAATCCCAAACATTTCTGAAAGATTTCTAAGCCCTTTATTTAAGATCACCTGAAAGACGTCTGGGTCTGGACTCACCTGTCCTCCCCCGTTGACCTTGTTGGTGAGTTTGACCTTGTTGAAGGTCACAGCAGCCTTCATCCAGTGGGCGCCGAAATTTGGCGAGTCGGGGTGGATGTAAATGCCGCCGTGGCCGCGGCCCTCGCCGCGTCCCTCCGCCCGGCCGGCCGCCACCCACTCGCCGTTCACGAACTTCCAGCGACAGCTGTCGGCCGGCACGAAGTCCAACAGGAAGGAGTACATGGAGGAGGGGTCCAGGCCGGACACGCTGACCTTCAGGACCGGGAACATCCGACTGCACGCCAACATACGATCAAAAATGAAAAAAAAAATGGTTTCATTATTTTTTTGAAAGTGAGTGTGCGTGACTGTCTCGGATGATAAAGTGGGAGAATTGATCAATTTTATTGTGCTATTTATTCCACATTAACCTTTGATTTCATTTAATTCCAAATATTTTATTCAGATTTTAAGCTTCAGCTTAAAAATTGTGAAAAATGTATTGATCACACTCCACTTTCTCTTTATATTATTCTATTTGTGACAGACTTGTGTGAGTGATGATCAGAGTATTTACAGTTGTTTGGAGTTCTGTGTGAGCGAGGCGTCCTCTGCTTTGTTCCCTGACTCTCCTCTGTGGACTCTGTCCATCAAACTAACAGCTTTTCTTTGTGTTTGAACATGAATTCGTTGCCTTATTTGATTTATCAAAAAAAAAAAAAAAAAAGCCAAAGTTAGCGTGCGTGGAGACAAACAGCGGCTCTCAACGCTAACAGCCGCTCAAGTGGCGTCCTGCAGGTGTGAATGGAGTGTTTTCCCGCTGCGGGGCACGACCGGTCAACACGCCTCAGCTCGGTAAAAAAAATCCGCCAGTGGCTCACAGTGCGGCTGCTATCGACACTAATGAATAACCCCGATTACCAAACTGTGCACACACACACGTCAGGTAGGGATCAGCCACGGCCAATCAAAACACGCAATTCGGCCACCAAAGTGATCACGGCTCCTTCATCCAGGTGGAAACAGTGAAAGAACCTGTGCTGATGATCGTTTAAAACAAAGAAAGCCAGAAGTTTCCAAAGTGCTTCTGAAAGAATTCAGATCAAGGAAACCTATCTGGTTACCGCTGAAATGTCTTTCATCTTGGAAAGACTCCTTGAATCTCTTGAAACTTCAAAGAAAATACAGAAAACCTACAAGAAGTTTCCAATATCTTAACTATGACGATCTCACACATCCATGATTACTAGAAAGAGCTCCGGCAACACAACGAGAACAACTGTACAATTTGTATTCTAATGCTCTTGGACCACTTTTAAATGTCCCTTTATACCATTGATCACATCTCTAGCATTTTTATTTACAACTTTAGCAGAGACTTACCAGCTTCTTCATCTTACAAACTTCTACATGATCTTCACCGCCTTGTTGGAACCTCAAAGACATAAACTCTGAATAACCATCGACATGATCGACCCGAGGATTCTGAAATATCGTTGAAAACCTTTAAAACCAGTTTAGCCGTCTTTTAAAAAGTTTCAAAGTCTTGAAACCCTCTTGAAACTTGAGAACTTCAACAGATAGAAAAGGAGCCTTCTGATTAACTTTCTTGACTCGACCTTGAGCCTTGAAAACCTGTCAAGACCTTTGAAATCTCTTCAGTACAGTTACAATAAGTGTTTCAGAAAGGCTCCAGATATTTTGTTTTGTAATTAGAACCCTACAGTGTCAACAAATATCTCTGAAACCTCTTTGACAAGCTTTCATTCATCTTTAAGACTTTATGATATTGGGTTTTTTTTTACCGACAACGTAGTGATGGATGTTTTTACCTTATCTGCCGATTGGCAATGTGTCATTTTGTCAGGCGACCGGCCTGATACCGACACCTTTGTTGTTCAAAAAACAACAAGAATATTGTCAAAGGTAAGATGAGAAATAATTCAGCCATCCTGGAGAATTCTATTATCTCCTCCATTAAGACCTTTATAATTTCCTCAAGGACCTCGTTGAAACCATCGAGCCCAGCATTCTCCACACACTCCACGAAAACCAACAAGGGTTACCACTTCAATCTCCTTTTAATGTTGCAATTATAGCTTTGATCTTGTCGAGAAGTCAACAAAAACTCAGGGATGTCTTTAACCTCACTAAAGCATAGCGGACAGAATCGAGACAAAATCAACAGGATCTCTAGGACCTTCACAATAATCCAAAGAAAACTTTCCACGGGCTTTTAAGACCCTCCATAATTTACTCCTGGACAATTTCAAGGCCTCTCCAAAAAAGATCTTAGCAAAGATTTATTTTAGGACCCTGGAACGTCGACAAAGACGTTGTGAGAAAAGCTCTTCTGTCGTTGTTTTTGCCTGGAGGCCGAGAGGCCGTCCGATCTTCCACAGAACTCACCGCCCGTTCTTGGTGACGATCATCTCGTTGGTGATGTGCTGGAACTTCCTCCACAGCTCGGCGTCCTCCAGCGTCACCCTGAGCTCGCGCTCCGTGGGGTCGCCCTTCTCGCGGCCGGCCTGCAGCTCGCTCTCCACGGCGCTCAGCAGCCGGGACATGCAGCGCTCTGCCGACCCGGGCCGGCTGCACGCCGCACCGCCGGCACCGCCGCCGGTCCGGTCCTCCGGAGACCCGGCGTCGGTCTCCCCGTCCTCCTGCAGCCCCTCCACCTTCATCTGGATGCCCAAACAAACACTACGGGTCAGGGTTTATCCTGAAAAACCACAGTCCACCCACCAGATTAAAACCAATTTATACAGATTAAAGCTTCCCTTCATTCTCAGACTCAGGCGTTTCAATTCAGGTGCGTTAAAATGTGAGCCGAGTCCTGGGATTCAATCTGGACCTTCGAGGACACGTCCCGCCATCAGGCCCCGCACCAGTCTCTGCATTTCTTTTCTCTCATCCCTTTGTTTCATTAAAATAATTTTCATAATGAGTAGAAAGCTCCGGACTGATGCTTTTAGCCTCAAAATTACACTCTCAAGGGCGGGAAATGTTCTCAAGGGTCCAAGGGTTCTTGAGCGATCGCATTCACCCGACGGCGCCCCGCTCAGCGCCGTCTTTGGCTGTTTGCATTTTTTTACTGGCTGGAGACACGAGTGAAGCAGATTTATGAAGGTACTTTGGCTGTAACAGAAAGTCTTATTTACCTCCATATTTAATATTTTCTATTTTCTCTCTTTCTCCTGCGCTGCACATATTTGTACACCGAGGCCGTTCTGGGACCACGAGACTCAAATGATTTGATTTTCGATCCACTTGCTCTAATCTTGAGGCGTCATAATTCCTGAGCGTTGTGTGAGTGCTGCTCAGACCGGACAATCATCTGTCTTGTGCTTGACTGGCAAGAGATAACGAGTGAAAACGCACCTATTTCTATTTGACGCTCACTCGCTGTGCTGCATTAAACACGATAGACGCAAAACCTCACATTTATCAGTGTCAGATACATATTATGATATGCATGCTAAAAATATTATTTACATTTTGTTATATACATTCTCATGTGACTACTTTTATGTAGATTAAATGTATGGATCTCATATGTATATTAGATAAGAATGCTATAATTCTGAATATAATAATAATAATAATAATAATAATAATAATAATAATAATAATAATAATACATTTTATAAGACTGAGAGTTCAATAAACATATTTATTTCTTTGTATTTTCATGTTTGAAACACGTCTGTGTGACAATAAATCCTATTCCATTCCATAATGATATTTCACTCCGCAGGCCGAATCAAGTTACATTGCATGAGGTAAAAACTCAGGACTAAATGTGAACCAGGTTTTCCAAGTTTCTATATGTATTTTATATTTACTCGTTTTATTTTAATGTAGTTGCATTCATGTTTATTTGGCATTAATTAATTTGCAATAGCCTTATATTAAAAAATGTTTGAATTTGGCAAATGCATTCAATAATAATAACAATAATAATAATAATAATGATAATAAAAATAATAATAATAATAATAATAAATAGTTCAGCTGGGTCATTTATGTTTTATTTTATTCAGGAAGTTATTTATAAGCTGGTGCAGATTATGTGAAATAAATTTTATAAAACGTATTATTACACTTATTATGATTATTATTATTATTATTAATAAAAACAATATAGATAAAATGTACAAACAGAAAATAGACATTGGAAAATCACTTGTGTGTGTCTTTACTCTTATGCTCATTTTGTACTGAGAAAGATTTCAATACATTGATGTTAAACATGTTTAAAGTGAACTCTTTGAAACAGTAATATATCATAAAATCATTATATATTTGAAACCTTCACCCAAAATAATATGTCAAATAATCATATATTTTCAAATACAGATATTACATTATTAAAGTGTAGGAAAGTGTTAAAATATTAATTGGCTGCTTCACTGGTGAGAAATTACTCTAAAATATAATTAAATGTGTACATTGAAACAATCTCATTTAAGAAATCTAGTTTTTAGTTTATTTAGAAAGCTACAAAATTACACCCAACTATCCAGAAATAAAAAGTGGCAAATGAAGGTAAAATATGAAGAGAAGATAAAGGTAGAGAAGAGGATGAACGTACCTGTGAGGCAGTGAACAGGTGAAAGAATCCCCGTTAATTAAAGTGAAGCTGATGTGATGCTGCTGCCACTGCAAATGATCCCAAACCATCAGACTGTTACACCAAACCTCTGCTCTCACACACACACACACACACACACACACACACACACACACACACACACACACACACACACACACACACACACACACACACACACACACACACCTCTCTCTCTCATTGTTCACTACTCGGCTGTAATTTGAAGCTTTAAAGGGACATGTCAAATCTTTAATGTGCAGGACAATCCTCCTCCTCTGGGGGGCGACATTGAGCCCCATTATTAAAAAATACATAAATCTCGGGGTCTTGGGATGCCTGGTTTTCATGTTTGACAACAGATATTGCTAAATAGAAATATGTGAGTGTCAGAACAGTTAAATAACTTCCATTCAGAGTGAAAACATGGAGCTGGTCCAATGTGCTTCCACCGTCACCTCCAGAGTCAAAAGGCCATCGGGGGACCATACAGGCCTGTTTCCATAGCAACGACCCCAGGAAGACGGCCTCGCCGACCGCAGACCCGGCAGCATTAAATCGCGGAGACCTCCAGAAGATTGAATGAGAGCAGACAGACAGAACTGCAGCGGTCAGTGGTGATTCCGGCCGATTCCACCTCCTGCAGCTTTAAATGTCACGCACGGCGCGGCGGACAATCGGAGTAATCTGCCGGGATCAGAGAGTCACTAACGATAGGTCAGATCCTCGCCGGGAACATCTGGAAACGCACGCCGGGCGACACCCGACACCCGCGCCATGTGTGTGTGTGCACGCCTTGACCAGGCCTGTGTGTGTGTGTGTGTGTGCTTTAATCAGGAGGAGGAGATTAGCTGGCTTTAAGGCATCTGACAAGCAGAGAGAAAGAGGCGGGGCAACACACGTCACGCCGGCGTGGAAACTTGGGACGCGTGCCGGTGTGTTGATGACGGCCTGAAGGAGGCGCCGCAGACGCCCGTCACAATTTATTTCATGTTCCACTCAAACAAGAGGAGAAAGAAATGAAACTTCAGTCGAGGTTCTGAGAAAAATGGTGGACAAGCCCCTCCCACATCTGAAATAAGCCCCTCCCATATCCGACCCAAGATCCTCCGATAAGAAATTCCTGGCACAAGCCCCTCCCACAGCTGAAATAAGCCCCTCCCATATCCGACCCAAGATCCTCCTATAAGAAATTCCTGACACAAGCCCCTCCCACATCTGACACAAGACCCTCCCACAGCTGAAATAAGCCCCTCCCATATCCAATACAAGCCCCTCCTATAAGAAATTCCGGACACAAGCCCCTCCCACAATAGAAATATGTCCCCCCAAGCCCCTCCCACATCCTAAACAAGCCCCTCCCACATTTAAAAAGGGAATTCACATGCAGTGTATGAATTTGCTGTTTTCTTTATTTTTTTTGCCGACTGGAAAAAAAACCCTCAATAAACGACAGCTACCACTTAAACCAGCAGAAGAAAATGTTCTCCATGATCACACAAAATAAATAGTTAAAATCAATAAAAAATTATTAACAATAAAATTAATAATAATAATGGAAACACACACTGCTGTACTTTATATTTATTAAAAAGAAAATATACAGAATAAAATCACCTGTGACACACACGACAAGGTGAACACTTTATCGTGTGTCAGCAGCACATTAGTTTTTGTAGAAATGTTATAAATTTGATTTATGGACTGAAATAGTTTCACTTCAATACGAGACCGCAGCAGCTTGAACTCCTTATCGAGTCACTTTCACGTAAAGCTCCCGGGCAAAACGCTAAAGAAGCTTGAAAAAGGAAAATATATGCTAGAAAACATATATTCACATAAATAAAGTTTAAAAAAAATTGTTTTGGTGTGAAATTCCAAGTTTAAAGAAATGAGAGTTACCATGGTAACACACAACACCCTACAGGTGTCCCTGCCGACGGCGGCGCCTGAAACACGAGGACCTCACATCATCCGATTGGAGCTCACTCAGAGAGGAGGCGGGGCTTAAATGCAGAGCGAGAACATCTTCATAACAGCGTCTCTGAAAGCACAGAGAGAGACGGTGTGTTAAAAACGTTACAGTTCTTTTCATTCATTCTAATTATGAGGCAAACATTTTTGCTGTTTCAAAGAAAGAGAAGAAAAATCTGGTTTTTTTTACCTGGCGAAGGGAATGTAGGAAAGACCGTACCTGAACACAAACATAGTTGTGTAAATTTGTAGGTTTGAACTGTATTAGTGTGTGTGTGTGTGTGTGTGTGTGTGTGTGTGTGTGTGTGTGTGTGTGTTGTTACCAGGTGAAAGCGATGAACTGCAGCACACAGAACAAAAGTGCGAGTCCTTTGTTTTTCCACTGCAGAGACACAAAACCACAGTTTAACCCAAACACACAACGTTCCTTCAGGCTGGTGTGTGTGTGTGTGTGTGTGTGTGTGTGTGTGTGTGTGTGTGTGTGTGTGTGTGTGTGTGTGTGTGTGTGTGTGTGTGTGTGTGTGTGTGTGTGTGTGTCTCACCCAGAAAGCGGCGCACAGCGTCAGTATCAGACACACCTGCAGGGACACACACCGTCAGACCGTGCTATCGCGGCCGTCATGACGCTGAACTGGCGGTTTGACTCTCACCATCATGATGACGGTCGCCAGCGCTCGCTCTTTAGCGCACATCGTCTTCAGCTGCCGCAACGGACCAATCAGGAACATGGTGCTGAAACCACATGGCCACACACTCAAACATGGCCGCCAGTGGTCGTTTGCAGTCACCTGTGTGTTTCAGTCAGTCCTGGGTTAATATTGACTCGTCAAGCCGAGTTGTGACTCGGTGCTGCTGCCTGCGGTCGGTTGGGATGATCGGTTGTAGTTAGAGTTGGTTAGTTGTGGGTGGTTCTGGTCAGTCTCAGCTCGTTTCGGTGGTTAGTTGTGGGTAGTTGTGCCGGTGTGAGTTGGTCGTGGGCCGTACCTGGCCAGAGCACAGACGTTTCCCACGCTGTAGAGGACGGCGAACACGGTCAGTCCAAACCCTGGAATCCACAACAAACAGGTACCCTGATCACAGAGAGGGGAAGGCTGTTACCACGGCGACCTCCAGGGGGGACAGCAGGATGACGGTAACCACAGATACAAACAGGACAGAGGCGGTTACCATAGAAACAGGCGAAGAATTGCCTTGGGTACAGACAGCAGGACCAAAGACAGAGAAAACCAAAAGGATGATCACCAAGGAAACGGAAGAGGAAAGAATCAGAAGTTGTTTTGTCTGAATAATTAAAAAAAACAAACAACTTTTGAAGGTGTGTGGGAAAACATCATGTGACTCACCAGGATGGAACAGAGCGCACCCAGGACGAAGCAGATGGCGAAGCCCCTCATCCTCGTCCCCCATGACAGCGTGGACGCCTGGTTGGCTCTCTGCAGAGGTCATCACTGTTCACAGCGCTCAGCCACACTCAATGCGCTCATTTTATTGACTTTCACAATAAGAGACACTTTATAACTTCCTTGTGGGTCTCCATTTTACTTAACAAGGCGCTCTCTGTGAATATTCAACTTTATGCATGTTATTTTAAAGAGATGAGCTTGTGACTTACTTTAAACCAACAGATATAATAACGAGACGAACTATATATTTAGATTCGAGTGTCATAATATGCAAAAACATAAAAAAGCTCAAACGTATATTTGTTGCAATGCTAAATTTATATGCATGTTTTTGGGTTTGCTGAGCAGGTTTGATGTATTTTACAGTGGACAGTGTGTGTGTGTGTGTGTGTGTGTGTGTGTGTGTGTGTGTGTGTGTGTGTGTGTGTGTGTGTGTGTGTGTGTGTGTGTGTGTGTGTGTGTGTGTGTGTGTGTGTGTGTGTGTGTGTGTGTTTATTCTTTACGGAGTTATGAGCGCACGCTCCAGGAGCTAACGGGCTAAAAACAAACCTCCAGAATCCCGCTGCCGTCCCCGCTGTTCTCCTCCTGCCCGCTCAGGACCTTCTTCAGCTTGTCCATCGGCTCCGGGTGTCCGGTCCTCGCTGTGGAAGGGGACAAAAGACGCTTTCCAGGAGCTTCTCAGGTGTTGGAGCAGCAGATGAACTTCCAGACGACATCAACAGGTGCGGCTCTTCCGGCTGCAGTACCGCCTGTCGCCTGAATGGCACCGATGGGGGCGCTGTTTTACCACAGATCATCAAACAAACGCAAAATAATGGATGGAAAAACAACGGCTTTATTTAGAAACACAATTTAAAACCAGTGTTGAAAATTAATCAAAAATACGAATGTTGTAAACAGAAATAAAATATATATATTTCTTCCGATTTTCTTCCATTAATTTAAATAATTTGCACTGATCCTTACACATATTTACAGGCATTTAATGGACAATTATCCCCATTTCAACATTCTTAAATTATCTACATTTCAGTTTTTTTGCCGAGTGTTGCAGATTTTCTTCTTTCCAAAGGTCTACAAAACTTTTCTGAAACTCTTCCAATGTCACAGACACATTTTTTAAAGTGAATTATCTCTGTAATTTCTGTCTGCTTGAATATTTCTGGACATCATCTCTACTTAAGTACAGCAGGATTTTATGAGAGACCAAAATATGGAGAGGACTCAATAAAAACACTAAAACTTTGGTTACAATCATAAAAACACAAAGAAAAAAAAAACAAGAAACATTCTAATGGAGGGATGAAGATTTTGTTTCATGTGCCATCGTGTCATTTATTTGTCCTTTATTTCCACCCCAGAGCTTTTCTTTTATGCCTTTTCTGTTTCACATCCCTTCGGTGAGATACCCTGCAGCTCTTCACGAGTCCAAATATTTAGTTTTCCAGAACTAAGATGTCTTTTGTCAAACATGAATATAAACAGGTTTTGTTCCCCCGTGTTTGCAGTCGCAGCTGGTGGAGGAACTCCAAACTCCAGCTTCACACACACACACACACACACACACAGTCTCTGGAGGAGAGTTTCTGCAGGCTTCACGGGACTTTGACCAGGTCGTAGACGGGCTGCCGCACCGACACCTGAACGCGACATGTGGGACATGACTGTTTCCTCCACAGCCACTCCTCGATGCACTGCAGGGGGAGAACACAGTCAGGCCCAGGGCTCCTCTCTTAGTGGGGGGGGGGGGGGGGGGGGGGGGGGGGGGGGGGTCACCAGGTCAGGAGGAGGAGGAGCAACAAGCAACAACCGCCTGTTCTGCTCCTCCCAGAACCGCGACGAGCAGCTCAGACCGACATTGTACACAATATAAAAGCAACGTTTCCACTGTGTGTGTGTGTCGTGTTACCTCTTTGTGGAAAGTGTGTGTACACTCCAGCTCTCGGGTGCCGCTGCCTTGGTTCAAGTCATTGTGACAGATGAGACACACACTGTACGCATCACTCTGCAACACACACACACACACAGATTAGTTACACAAGCTATTTTTTGCAGTCTGACTTGTATATGTGTGTACCCACCAGCGACATCACGTTGCGTCTCCTGAACTGGCTCCGCCTCTCGGGCGGCACGGCCTCCGGGATTGCCGATATGAGGGACGACCTCCGCTCCAGGGCGGCAGGTTTGAGGATGACAGGGGAGGAGGACTCCTGCGGCGAGGGCAGGAGGCGGCGGGAGGAGGTGCGATGCAGTAAGACCCGCGCCGTGACGGCGGCACCGCTGGACGAGTGGAGGCGCGACAGCTGCATGGCCGAGAGAGTCGCCTGAACCACAGACGGATTACCAGTCAGTTAACCAGTTGTGTAACGACACCGTCAACCAAACCATAAACCAGTCGAGAGTAAACCAGACAGTTAACCAGTTAATTAACAACACAATCCCCCACATCATTAACCAGTCATTTAACTACTCATTTTAATAATCTGTTAATTAGTCAACCAAGCAGTAAAGCAGTTAGTTAATGAAAGAGTAAACAAAACAGTTTATTAAGTTGTCAAATAGATAACCAGTCATTCAATGTCAATTTCCAGTTCAGTTAACAGACAGTTGACCAGTTCGGCCACTCACCAGTCATTAAAAACAGATTATTAACCAGTTCATTGACATCACAGTTACTCGGTAAATCAGCAAAACACAACCACAACAAAACAAGAAAGAAACAGCCGAGCAGTAAAATGAGCAGTGTGATATGAACATGAGTGAACAGTCTGTCGGAGGCGAGAGACTCTGATCCTCACTGATCCCATCAACTCACTCAAAGCCTCATTAGTGAGCACATGTTAATACCCGCGGCCCCGACGGCTCCGGGCCCACTGAGCTAAATATGGGCCGAGGCCGACCACCCCCACCTCAGAGGGTCATACCGTCCACACCGATGGATGAGCGGCGGCCGGGTCTTCAGGAATGCTCACAGACGATGGCGTTCAGGAGTCTCGCCATACTAATTCACTTGTATTGCACTTTTCAACTGGCTTCATTAGTCCCCAAGCGCTTTGCACTGTTAATCACATTCACACACACACAATCACACGCCGGTGGAGGCGGCTGCCATTCAGGAGCAGTTTGGGGTTCAGTGTCTTGCTCAAGGACACTTCGTCATGTGGACAGGTGGAGATGGGGAATCAAACCTGCAACCTCCCACAGCCAGTTTTCAGATGTGTCCACAGTTAATGGTTTCCAGAAGTATCGACAAACAAAGAAGTGTCCCTGAATCCATGCAGCGGATTGTCCAACCACAGACTATGACACAGATTAGAAGATTAGAAATACTTTATTAATCCCGGAAGGAAATTCTTAAAATGTGTTATATGAAAATACGTCATACATGTGGCTGATACCAACTCTAAATGCTTCAAAGTTGAACATTTTGATATCTCCTCATGGTTTCACACTGGACTGAGGCTCTGGCCGGTTGCCTCTCTGCATGGCTGCCGTCATCATCACTACGACCACCAGATGTCACTACGAAGCTGCATGGTTCTGCTTTTTGCTTTTTCTAGTGCAGACCCTGTCTGTGGGCCTCCATAAACAGTTGATATGGTTATGAAGGCTCTACTTACCGGACACGGCAGTGACGCCCGGCGGTCGACCCTCATTCGGACCAGAGGCTCTACGCTGCTCCTGCTTCCCGGCCTTCCTCCTTCCTTCGTTTCCTTCTCGTCATCCTCGGCCTTCTCTTCGACGTCTTTCTCGTCCCCGGGCTTTTTCTGTTGTTCCCCACCTCTGTACTGCAACATCCAGGCATTGAAGATCCTGGCATCTTCCTCTTCATCTTCATCTTCCTCTTCTTCTTCCTCGTCTCCCTCTTTCTCGTCTTCCTCCTCCGCTGCATTCAGAGGAACCTGCTCCTCAGTCTCTGATGATTCACTTTCTTCTCTCTCCGGATCCATGATCACAATGTTTGGTTTCATCAGAATCAGACAGACCGTTGATGAGCTGAGCTTCTTCGCATCGTCCTCCTCTCTAACGTGCAGTCTGCAATCATTTACTCACTCACTCACTCACTCGTTCACTGGCAGCTGACCGACACATTCATCATATCAGGCTGAAAATAAAGACATTAAGAAGATGTTGGGAAGCTTGGCAGAGTTGGCAGGTTCTCCTCTTCCTTTTAGCTGCTTTCCCTTTTCTGTCTCAACGTTCATCTCAACTCTCCGCTCTGGCCAGAAGTCTGGTAATCCGTTTACTGAGGAAGAAAAGGAGGAGGAGGAGGAAGATTATAAGGGGCTAAGTGAACATTGAGCTGCTTGTCGTGAGTCTGTAAAAACTGTAAACAAAGACACTTCTTGTGTTCTTTGTTATATATAAACTGAACATATAGTCGGGAAATGTCATCGCTGTATGTAGGAGCTGTTGAGGATCAAAGGTCTTGTTCAGGATTCTACAGCGATAAACTGTCGGTTGTGGAATTCAAACTTGTGAACCTCCAATCACTAAGTCTGGTTCTCTCACCGCTAATCCACCACTGCCCTCAATGGAAATAAAGCTGACCACTTATAAAACTAATCTATTTACAAAAACATTAATTTGAACATCAATATATTTGGAGAGCAGACATGAATTTATTTGATAACCATTAAAAAAAAAACAAAAACATTTTATTTGACTAACTCCGCTGACTCTGTAGTGCGCATGCGCCCCCCCGGATGTTTTTTTTATCCCGTTTCCGGGTGAAAGGAGGCGGGACTTCCGGTCATCGCTTGTAAACATCGCTGTGAGCGGAGCAAGATGGCGGACAAGAGCAGCCAGTTCTTCTAACTTGCACTTCTTATCCCCGAAATCTAAACATTAATTCAACTCAGACAGAAAATACGGTCTGAACTGTAAGCCTGAACAATAATACTTTCACCTGTTGAGCTTGAACAGAAACTCGTGGTCCGGAAAACTAGTCAAATCCGATAATTATGCCAGATGGACAACCAGGCGCTCAGCAAACTGCGACCACTGACCACGACTACACATCGCTGGAAACCTCGGCTAACAGCCCTGGTATGTGAAAAATGCCCCTTCCACCCCAACAAAGACATGTGTGCCACCACATGCTAAGATGTATTCAACCCAGGAATAGTCTTATGACAACCTAAAATAAGTAATAGCTGAGCTCACCGAAAAAGTGGATGTTTTTGGGTGTGCAGCTAAGAGAGACCCCCACAATGGTAGCCAGCATCTCCCTGCTTGTTGAAGTCAATACCACCGACATGAAGGCATGTAAAACCAGAATGCAGGGCTATGATACTAGGAGGCATTGAATTCTTTCTCAAATGTGATTATGACTGAAAGAAGCTCCCCTCTTAACGGAGTTAAGTTAATCTAAACGCATAATAAAATGCTCTTCATTCTGGAAGCTCCATTAAAGACTTAATTTTATGTATTCTAAAAACATCAATATTGTGTGATTGTGTTTGGGCAGACTTGCTGAGAGACTTGGAGTAACTTCATGACAACCAGCCACTGTTTAGTGATCAAGTTAATTAGTTAATTTAAATGTCTTCAGTCCTGCTTCACTCCTCCTCTCTGCCCCTCCTCTACAGCCTCCCCTCTCCCCCTCTCCTCCCTGCGCCTCCTCCTCCCTCCCCTCCGCCTGCTGACGGCAGCCATGTGGCATGTCGTGTGGCATCAGAGCATAAAGCATTACGGGATGCTGGAGGACTTTGTGTCCATGGTGACAGAGGCTGTCCCACAGCTGCTGACGGACAGACAGAGGAGTCTGTTGCTGCTGGCTCTCAGGGCCAAGGTGAGTGCTTCCTTCATCATTCACCCCCCCCAGAGTGAGGCAGACCAACAGGAAGTAACGCCTTTGGTTTGTCAGGTGACCCTCTCCAACCCAGACACTCCCGCTGTGTCCCCCCACTTGGACGAGATCCGCTCTGTCTCCAAGGCGACGGCGGATGAGGTCGTGGAGGAGTGTTGCTCTGCTCTGTTGTCCCTCAGCGCTGCTGTGACGCAGACTCCCGGCGAGGCGCAGCGCCTCCTGCAGGTGTGAGCTGAACTCTGACTCCTGCAGCTTTACGCTGACTCGGCCTTCTTTGCGGGACACATTTAACTGCTTGTCTTCCAGGAGGTCTTCGGCCAAAGCTTCGACTCTGCTCTGCAGTCCCTGTTTTCCGACCTGCTGTCCCGCATCGAGCAGCTGTTCCCTATCCCCGACTTCAAGCAGGTGCTGCGCCGCCTCACGCCGCCGTTGTCATGTTTCTCCGCTCTTAATGTCACTTTTAATGAGATGTACTGCAGAATTATGGAGACAGAAGATTGAAGCAAGCGCCTTCAAACTTCTCCATCACTGGAACTTAATCGGCAAACTGTAGTCCCAGGGGAGTTCAGAGGCTCAAACATGTGGCGTTGTTATCAGGCTGCCTCGTGGCTCGATACTGCCCCCGATGGTGTGGAGGACTGCCTGCAGGAGGCGCACAGGGCGGAGTTGCGGCAGCTGCTGACCAATCAGAGCTGCTCTCTGGAAGGAGCCTTGACGGCAGGTACGAAAGTCCAAACCGAAACACCACCGAGTGCAGTGAATGTCGGTGTTAATGACGTTGTTTCCTCAGTAGGTGGAGACTCAGAGAAGACCCTCCTCTCCGTGTGGTCCCACCCACGCTTTACCAGACTGACCAATCCTGAGCCTCCTGACACCCCGCCAGATGCTCCACCAGATGTGGAGCCTGCGAAGGTGGAGGTGGTCATGGTGAAGGACGAGGAGGTGATTGGTGGGACCGAGGTGGAGGCGTCCAATCACAGCTCAGCAGACGGCAATGAGGAGTGTTTACCTGAGGTGGAGCAGGCGGACAGGTGAGGGGGGGGGGGGTGAGTCCTGATCCTCTACTCTCCTCAGATTCATAATAACCAAGTTGCTCCTGAAAGGTGGAGGGACTCGCCTGGAGACACAGTTGACCATCCAGAAGACACAGGTAAGGCCTGTCCCTCGCCCGTCTGCATCCATGCTTTGTTTCTGTCACACCTGAAGCTCTCTGACTCTTCCAGTCGGCCAATCAGATCCCCCCGAGGGCCCAGCTCATGCTCTGCACAGCATTTCCCATAATTCCCAGCGTGTGGCTCACAAGTGTCCTCGCTGTGGGAAGTGTTTCATCTACCGCTCCCAGGTGAGCCTCAGTACAAACTTTCTACTTCGCCCTCACTGAGACGGACAACCGACGGCGGCTTTCTGTCTGCAGGTCATCCGACACCTGCGCACCAGCAAGACCTGCCGCCGGCCCATCGCCGCCGCCACCGCCGCCATCCAGGAGCTCCGCGCGGCGGAGCCCCGCGCCGCCAGAGCACACTCCTGCTTCCAGTGCAGCGCCGTCTTCAGAACCAAAGCCGAGCTCCTCTCGCACCAGCGTGTGCACCGCATGCGCCCCAGCTACCGCTGCACCGACTGCGACGAGGAGTTCCACCACCTGTCCAGCTTGACCAATCACAAGCAGACGCACCTGGACAAGGCCGGCTTCGCCTGCCGGCGCTGCCACCGGGTGTTCGAGTCTGCGGCGGAGCGCGACGCTCACCGGGCGCAGCACCGGCCGCCGAACCTCACCTGCACCGTCTGCTCGCAGGCGTTCGGCTCGCAGATGCAGCTGCTGCGGCACCTGCAGACGCATTCGGTGGAGGGAGCCGAGCTGCAGTACACCTGTCGCTACTGTGACCTCAGCTTCTCGGGTGAGTCGCTGCCACACCGCATTTGTTCCATACAAGACCACTGACCTTTGACCTCCTGCGGGCTTTGAAGTGACTGGACCTGTTTGTGTCTCCAGGAGTGACGCAGCTTCGTATCCACCAGCGGACACACACGTTCCGCTCCTTCCAGTGCGACCAGTGCAGTAAGACGTACGGTTCCCTGTCCGGCCTGCAGTCCCACCGGGCCAGCCACTCGGCCGACAGGCGCTTCCTCTGCTCGCAGTGCGGCAAACGCTTCAAGACCCCCCACGGGCTGGAGTGCCACCTGCGGACGCACACCGGAGAGCGGCCGCACCGCTGCCCCTACTGCCCCAAAGATTTCACCGCGCTCGCCGGCCTCAACGTGCACGTGCGGCGGCACACCGGCGAGCGGCCGTACGTGTGCTCGGTGTGCGGCAAGGGCTGGCCGTCCGGCGGCGACCTGCAGAAGCACATGAGGGTTCACACGGGCGAGCGGCCGTACGTCTGTCAGGACTGTGGGAAGACCTTCTCCCTCTCCTGCCACCTGAACGAGCACCGCCGCATCCACACTGGTGAGTTTTCTCCTCTCTCACACTTAAATGTTAGCGACTCCGTTCGCTGGATTTCTCTGTGACTCCAGTGTCGTCGTCTTCCACCTTCCAGGGGAAAAACCCTTCTCCTGCCCGGACTGTGGGAAGTGTTTACGGAGGAAGTTCGACCTGAACAAGCACATGTTGTCTCACAGCAACGTGCGGCCTTACGTCTGCAGCTTCTGCCCCAAGAGCTACACCCGCAAGACTCACCTCACCCGCCACCTGCTGACGCACCGCGCGGCGCCCAGCCAGGAGGCGGCGGGAGCGCGGGAGGAGGCGTGACGGGAATCCACACGGCGGCTCACCGACTGAACTGTGTGTCCTGCAGGAGCTTCAGGGGGGTTTCCATCGAGCCCCAGATGAATGAACATGTGTGAAGCCTGCTGCTGTTGTGGCGCTCTCTGATAAAATGTGCTGTCAGACACGCGCTGTGTTGTTCTTGAGTGTGTGTGTGTGTGTGGCCACTGGATTTTCAACCTCACAACATTAGAATCAATAGAAAACAGCCTCTTGGTGTGTTTGGTGCACTTTTATTCAGAAACAAAAACATTGGTCACCAAATGGTCAAATCCCAACGTGTGTGTGTGTGTGTGTCTGAGATACTGCCCATGCAGGCGATGGTGGTATTGCGTTGTCAACTTGTTGCCATGGGATCCAGAGAATATGAGATAAGTGTGTGTGTGTTTTCGCTCAGTCGTCGCTTCCTCCCGTCTTCTCGATGACCTTCTTCATCCACCGGGTCATCCTGAACAGGTGAGTGTAGAAGCCGTATTTTCCATCGCGGTCGCAGCCTTCGCCCCACGACACAATACCCATCTGATACCAGCGATTCTCTGTCGGGTGCTACACACACACACACACACACGTTTACAATTTCAGATTGAAGCTCGTCATCATTTAGATTCTTATAAAATTGCAGTCTGCTTTGACTCGCCTTCATCACAAATGGGCCGCCACTGTCTCCCTCACAGGCGTCGCCACGTTTGGTGTCGTCTGGTTTAAAACCTGCAACGCAAACCGCTGACATTTAAAATCTCACATTTTATCTGCAGTTTTCACTTATTTCCATATTTGATATTTACAGGCGGTTCACTACACAATCATGTAGATCATATGTTTTATATCTGACATAGAAACACTGCAATAATAAACACAACAATTTTCACCATTAATTGGCAATCTAGATGTTCAAACTCGTTTCATCCATTTACTTTCAAGGTTTTTCTCTAACTCTACTAGAATAAGGAAAATTGAATTTACAAGAAGAGTGTGACAAAACAATAGGGAAAAAAAGTTTTTAATGATTGATGGATGGGTGTAAGAGGCCCAAAGATAAGAAACGAGGAAATGTTTTAATCCGGCCTTCAGATGGTTTTTGGTTCAGGACAGTCGGAAACCTGCAGCACAACGTCGTCTTACCTGCACAGAACATGTTGTTTGTGATCTTGACTTGTGTGGAACTGCGACAGATGTCCTGGTCCACGATGGGGAGGTGGATCTGCTGGAGGACTGTGGGTAAGTTCCTGGCGGCCGGGTTCCAGGTTTCCTTCAGGTTACCCCAACCGGTCACTCGACCCTTGAAGCCCTGGGACATGAGCCTGCCGGGAATCAAACCATCGACAGGAATTAATGCTTTAAGGACAAGGTGAAACGCGTCGGACGTGTTATGAAGCAGACGGTCATCCTACAGCTGGGCGACGGGCTTGCTGGGCAGGCAGACGGGGTGGATCTCATTGGTGAACTGGATCGGTCGCCTCATGTGCAGCAGCGCAATGTCGCGGTTCAGGTTCACCCTCCAGTTGTACTTTGGATGTACGATGATCTCATCGATGGCCACGATCTTCTCGGTGCCACGCTCAAACCTGGAGACGAAGTAAATTGGGGAAATCTGGAGGGTTTGGCACATTGACTCCAGGCTGCCACTGAGCTATCCTTACTGGGCTCTGTTGTGTTTTCCCAGACGAACCAGTATGTCGTTGGTGCTAAAGTTCTTGTTCCAGGGCGGGTAGAGGATGCAGTGAGCTGCAGTCAGGATCCATTCGTCGCTGACCAGGCTGGCGCCGCACAGCAGCTCCTGAGGGCTGCGCTTGTACAGCATCACCTGCCTGAGTGCAGAACAATCAGAGCTCAGCTTCTCATGAACAAAGAAAAATAATTTAGGGGTGCTTCTGAGGCTCTGTGATGTCAGCACCTCCCCCTTAAACCATTAGACGACCTCTTAAAACACTACAGAGTCAGAATCAGTTCAGAGAGTGCGGCTTGGTGGGTAATGGAGCACCAGGTCTTCAGGGGCTTGAAGAACACTGGAGGAAATGGTTTGCAGGAGGTTAAAAGCCAAATTCTGTTACCACGGCGCCGAAGCCACTTCGGCGGCGTCGCCCCCGACAATACGTTGCTCCCTGTACGACTCCAGCAGCTCCGCCTCCTTTGCATCCTTTATGTTGATCTTCTCAAACAGTGGACGCTCGCCACACACTGCAACGCGACAAACAGCCAAAGAACCAATCAGAACGACGGTCGACTACTCTACAGCTTGAAGATGGGCGAGGGTCGTCTCACTCACCGCTCTCTCCCTGTCCGAACGTACGAGGGTTGAAAACGTTTTTCCTGGCAGGACCAAGGACGGAGCGCTCCCGGCCTGCAGTCTGCGTCGTGTCATCATCGCTGAGCAGTGGGTCGTCTGGAAGGCAGACAGGTGAAGGATCAGACAGGTGAGGGATCACACACGTTGATTCAAACACAAATGTACTTTACCACAAAGGTCCAGCTCGCAGTAGTCGACAGTGATGTTTCCAGAAACTTGAACGTAGCACCAAGGGCCCTCGGGGTCATTGTCTGGGTTTCGACACTTGTTGCCTGGCAGGGTGACCTCTGGGATGAAGTCCTTGTCCAGACTGAGAGCTATTGCCTCTGGTGAGGACCACAGCAGACAGGCGTGGCCTCCCATGGTAACACTCAGGTCACCATCATAGTCGATCCCGTAACTCGGCAGACACGCCGTGGTTTTAACGGGCTCCGGAGCCTTGGTGGGTTGAACGAAGTCCTCCCCTTTCAAACCGAACAAGAGCACCGGGTGTCATGGTCCTGCTCATCCAGGAAGTACAAGTGACATGCGCTCCGTCAGACACTGACCACAAACCGGGACGCGGCAGGACTCTTTCTGCACAGACGGGTCCTGAGTGAAACACCAAGGCCCCTCCGGACGGCTGTCAGGGTTCCTGCAGAAGTTCTCCGTCAGGAGGGGGTTCTCTGAAACGTTGTACTCCCTGCACAGGTCGACACAACACCCGTCACAAAGGCAAACAGGAAGTCAGACAAGCAATCAGGTGAATCGGACGGCTGAACACGTAATCTCACAGGAAGACAAGTACAAATGTAATTCGATAGGTCAACTGGTAATTGCAGGATGGGTGGTGGTGAACTCGTCTGTACCTTTGGTTACCTGCTGACGGATCTGGGTTATATGGTCAGTTATGGGTTGACGGGTTCATTAATAAGTGGCCTGCTAATGAGTTAGTTGGTTGGTTGGTTACCTGCTGATGGGGTGGGGGAAGCTGTGTCTCCAGTGCTGGCATGCTCGTCCTGACACAGTGATGTTGATGTTTCCTTCGTAGTTCAGCCCCTGACCAGAGATGCACTGACCTGAACACACACACACACACACACACACACACACACACACACACACACACACACACACACACACACACACACACACCCTCAGCAAGAACGCACAAACCAACAAAGCTCAGGTGAACCCGTGTATCTGTATATGTTTGTGTTTGTGTTTACCTTGTATACACTGCCGGACCAGCTCACTGGTCTGTGCCGTTCTTGCTATCTGGTTTCCTTTACAGTCTGGGAAGCAGACACACACCGCAGTAAGGTGTTTGTTTGTGTGTTTGTCCGGCTGGTCTGGACTTTGTTCATGTTTGCATGGCGGCACACAGCAGAACAAACATTAAGAAACGTCGGACTGATCGGTACATACCGAGGTATTTCACCCAGAAGCTCTCCTGTGGGATCAAACAGGGATGTGGTTAGAGTTTAAGCAGCCGTTGTTGTTGTTGTCGTCTGTGCTGTTTGTGTTTGTGGATGACATAGTGAAGCGTTGTCGTACTGTTTTGTCCGTCTGCTCGAACACCTCTCTGGCCTCTTCATGGTCGCAGATTTCCTCCACACATTCTCTCTCCAGGTTCCCTGACAGGGAAAACGCACAGTAAATGACCTTTGCAGGCCTTCAGACTCAAATGTAGATATTTGTGTTTCCTTCAAATCTTTCTCAAGTTTCTCTGGGGTCGTTTTTTTTATTTTGGGTTTTTTGTTTTGTCAGTTTCTGTCTTTTTGTGATATTTTTTTAGGAGGGTTGGTTTTTTTTTCTGTTTGTTTTGTCTCCTTTGAGATTGGTTTTTCTAAAGTCAGTGAGTTCACATGATGCATTTCTATTTCTTGAAGTCCACATGGTCAACGCTGACTGTGATCACAACCCCTTTTTTTAAGTCGACCATAATCAGTCAGCACTGTAAATTCACTTTTGTGATTGTCGCCAGCAGAATAGCAAGCAGTGAACTGTTAACCTGACAGTCTTACCTGGTTTCATCTCCTCAAACATCTGATTGGCTCGTCGGTTCCGCACCAGGACCTGCGACGCCCGCTGGCTGTCGAGAAAAACTACAAAGCAAACATCGGCATGAGAGCGAGGCGATATCTTTTCCGGGTGGTGTTTGAGTTTTAGACGTATTGAACATGCCACAGATTGTACTTGTACTCCTAAAGTATTAAAACATCAATACAGGCCAACAGCATCTGATCCTGTTCAATCTGCTGTACAGGGATGATAATGTCCGAGCTAAATGTCGGGTGAAGTACACAGAATTCTCAGATTTTACGACAGTTCCGCCTGTGAAACACACGGTAAATTTCATATTTCATGCGACTGCGACCCAACGTCGAGTTCTTCCCACGCACGCGGCAGAGTAAAGAGTAAACCTGGTACCATGGTCGGCCACACTGCTGTGCAGGAGGAACAGCAGCAGGACTGCGGCTGGTTTTGGGTCCACCATGATCCAGAGCCTCAGAACCGGATCCAGCAGAGTGGCTGTGCAGTGTGTCTCTGGCCGTCCGTCCCGCTCTCCTTTCTGAGGCCTCGATATTGACCGGCGGGTCAAAGTATGAGGCGCTGCGATGAGTCCGACCTGTTTACTTTGACTCATCGTAACACCCTCGCCCTGTCGCTTTCAGCCCTGCAACCTTTGTTTTTAGCTTCAGTGTTGAATTAAAGTCACATTTGATGGATTTTCACCTGCAACTTGTCTGTTTAAGCCAGGATATTTAGTTCCTTGTTAGCAGACGACTCAGTTCTCTTCTGATGGATTATTTGGTTAATTGTTGACCAGTTAGTTCTCCAGTATGAGCTGATGGGTGAGTTAGTTCTGTGCTGGTGGCTTGGTTACCAGAGGAAACTCAGTTGTGTTGGTCATCATGAAAAACTCTCTTAGATTCTGTCTCTGAGGTTCACCTGATGCATCAGCAACAAGTCTTTACACTTTACGGTTTTGTAAAATTGGGACGATGAACCTTTGGTGACGGTTTCTGCTGCATTTTCTCTCCTGAAGGTGGCGCCACACAAAGCACGTTACTGAGAACATGACTTTGACTGTAAGAAGTCCATCCCCTCAGCTGCCTACACACACACACACACACACACACACACACACACACACACACACACACACACACACACACACACACACACACACACACACACACACACACACACAGATTTCGAGATTCAGAGCGAACAGCACAGAGGGAGACTCGGTGAAACGGTATCGACCAACTGACTCAGCACAAGCTCGCACATCAAATATTTACCTGCCGATACCGAGAGGTGAAAGTCTGCGACGGTGCAGACAAACTGATGGAGGAGGACCGACCACACACACACGTACATTCATCTCATGACCTCCATCCACTGCTTTATTCATTCATTCATATATACAGTGAATGTGACGTTTGTTTCCTAAATGTTTCACGTCATTCGGTCTCTCAGTTACTGAGTTAATCAGTTGGTCCATTTAGTTGTTACATCCTCAACTGGGTTTAATCGATTGAGGATAAGTTGGTGAGTCAGTCAGTCGAGTTCATAACCTTCATCAGAGCTGAAACTTTGCTGACGTGTTCTATATTTTATGTTTATTTCGATTTGAGGAAACACAAATGGCAGGAGATTAAAATGACTGCCTGCGTGTTTTTTCCTCTAATGTGACTTCAGTCTGCTGACATAGATTTTTTTTTTTTTTAAGTAATTAGACCAAGCAGGAGTCTCCAGGGAAGAGATGCAGTCAGGAGTTGGAAGCGTCGGCCATAAGTGGTGGTTTTGCAGCTACTTAGTAACTGATTACAGTTACTAGTTACTAATGCAGTAACTGTAGTTGTCCACTTGAGGGCAGCGTATACACACTCAGGGCTGAATGGACCTTTTTGTTCTCTTTCTCTCCGTGTGTGTGTGTGCGTGTGTGTGTGTGTGTGTGTGTGTGTGTGTGTGTGTGTGTATGTGTGTGTGTGTGTGTGTGTGTGTGTGTGTGTGTGTGTGTGTGTGTGTGTGTGTGTGTGTGTGTGTGTGTGTGTGTGTGTGTCATGAGACTCTGTTTTCGTGGGAGTCATGAGACGGAGACGAGGAGGAGGACTTGGGATTCCACAGAGGAGAAGGAGTGGAGGTGATGGAGGCCGTGTGTCTGTGGGTGAGGGAGGTGAAGAGGTGCTTCTGTGGGGGGGAGGAGGAGGAGGAGGAGGAGGAGAAGGAGGACAGCAGAGGAGAGGAAAATGAGGAGGAGGAGGAAGAGAAGGAGGAGGCGGTGGGCTTCAAGAGGAGCAGCAGCTCCTCGTCCCTCCCACCTGCTCAGGTAGGTCCTGGACGGAGGTCAACACTGTAAGAAGTGAGGGAGAGATGGAGCGTCGCTCACTCAGTCACAGCAAGAGAAGAAAGGATGATGATCCTTCTATCTTGAACTGTTTATTCTTTTGAAAATTAACTTTCATTCCAGTTCTCATAATGCCACGGGAACCGTTTTTAAATAGTAATTTTTAAAGCCTCTGTCCTGATTCTAAATTTTACAGTGTATTTTGCTTCATTTCTTATCGTGTTTGTGATTTCTCTACTTTATAGCCTGTTACAGTTTTTAACTTGTGTGTTTTGCAGTGTGGCGTGTTCATATTTTCAGCAGGGTCGTCACATTTCTTCTCAGTATCTGTCTATATTTTACAATGTAGTCCTCAGCTTCAGTTCCAGTCACAAAAATTTATGTTTGTTTAAATTAGGGGTTGTGTTTTTAAAGAGACATTACAGTTTCAAGGGGGTATTTCAAATTTAAGGTGTTATTTTGTTTTACCTGGCCATCATAGTTTTATTTTTTTAAGGCGGCAGTATTCGTTTTTAAGTGGTAGAATTTCAAGATAGCGGCCTTTTTGCCTTTTGTGTCCCAGTTTGACCTGGACAGGTTTCCATGGTATTCTAATAGCTTTGAAGGTCCTACAGTATGCAAAGCTCACTTTATCGTGGTTTTCTGGCCACACAGCCTTCCTGTGAAGAAAGTCCGTCATCTCCCTCACTTACTTGCTCCACCTTTTTGCAAATATCTGCTCATACAGTCAGAATCAGATATTTTCCCTTCATGATGTCACTTGGGGAAAATAACCACTCCCTCGGGTTGTAGATTGCTCCCTTTGATCCTCCCACAGGTAGATGGGCTTTGCCCTCTAAAATTACAAGTGGGCGCCATTTTTTTCTCACAAACACTGCTGGAAAACGGATACAGCTCCTAAGCATTTAAAGGTACAGACTCAGAAACAGCCTGTTCTCAGTGTTGCCACTGGAGGGACTTTTAGCCGGATAACATTCAGGACCAAGGCTGGGTTCACTTTCAATATAATGTCGTTGGACATCGGAAACCAATTCTGTACAATATAGGACCACTGAAGAGTGTTTGCTGACATGTTTTGTGTCCCACCAACCAGTCTTAGAGGTATGAACCTGTGTCTGTGTCCCAGCTGGATTCGGACCGGTCGGGGTCGCAGCCTCACTGGTTCCACACCCTGCAGACCCGCCGGCTACGGGGCCGTCGAGGACGCAGTAACAGTGACCCTCTGGGAGGGGGCGACGACGAGCAGTCCTTCACCTGGGTCAGCTGACGGGTCAAGTGGGGATTGGGGGGTGGGGGGGGGGGGGGGGGGGGGGTGGGGTGGGGGGGTAGCGTAAGCCGTCAGTTGACCCGTTCTTGCGTGTCCAGAAAGCGGGTCTGCAGTTCGGAGCGGCTCAGTCGTACCTGAGTCTGGAGAAACTGGGAGAAGGAGCGTTCGCCTCCGTCTACAAAGGAATCAGCAGGTTCATGTCCGGTGTTAAAACAAGTTCTCGTGCATTTAATGTTGCTTCTTTCACGTTTTGTGACTGTTGAATAATGGCGAGCGTTTCTTCTTCTGTGGAGGATAAACGGGCAGCTGGTGGCGCTGAAGGTCATTCGTATGAAGACGGAGGAGGGCGTCCCGTTCACCGCCATCAGAGAGGGTGACCAATCGCATCGCTGCCACATTCCCCACCCTGACGCTCATGTCACAGTGTGTGTCCGTGTGTGTGTGTGTGTATGTGTGTGTGTGTGTGTGTGTGTGTGCACAGCATCTCTGCTCAAACATCTGAAACATGCGAACATCGTCATCCTCCACGACATCGTTCACACCAGAGAGACGCTCACGTTGGTCTTTGAATATGTGGTGAGTGTGACTCGTCGGACGACGGTGTGACCGTGTTGTTGTATTGATACTCTTGTTGTTGTTGTTGTTGTTGCAGCAGACAGATCTTGGTCAGTACCTGGCGCAGCATCCTGGAGGTCTGCGCTCAAACAACGTGCGAGTAGGTGTGCTGACGCTGCGTGCCGCCTCTGGAGGGCGCTGCAGATACACACACTTCTGACCCTGTGTGTGCTTGTTTGTGTGTTTGTTTGTGTGTGTGTTTGTTTCAGCTCTTCATGTTCCAGCTGCTCAGAGGTCTTTGTTACATCCACAGTCGGAGAATCCTCCACAGAGACCTGAAGCCCCAAAACCTGCTCATCTCCTACCTGGGGGAACTCAAACTGGCAGACTTTGGTCAGACACACACATGAGATGTTGATGATGATGATGATGTTGATGAAGATGACTGAACCAGGTGGTTCTGGTTGTGGTCCAGGTCTGGCCCGGTCCAAATCCATCCCCAGTCAGAGCTTCTCCTCAGAGGTGGTGACTCTGTGGTACCGACCTCCTGACGTCCTGCTGGGCTCCACCGATTACTCCACAGCTCTGGACATCTGGTTACTGTCTCTTCCTCCTCCTCCTCCTCCTCCTCCTCCTCCTCCTCCTCCTCCTCCTCCTCCTCCTGACAGTGTTTTTATTGTGGTTGTCGTCGTCAGGGGTGCTGGCTGTGTGTTCGTGGAAATGCTGCAGGGGACGCCGGCATTCCAGGGAGTCTCAGATGAGTTCGAACAGCTGCAGAAGATCTGGGCGGTGGGTCTGGGGTTTGTTTTTGTTTTTGTTGTCGCTGTTGTTGTTGTTGTTGTTTACATGAGAGCATCCTGTGCAGGTGGTCGGCTTTCCCACTGAGAAAAGCTGGTCCGGTGTCAGTCTGCTGCCGAACTACAGACCAGGTCCCAAACGTTCTGTCCTACTTGTACATGTCCTGTGAAATTTAAAGGGTGAAGCTGTTGTTGAGTTTTAAAGTTGCTCACTGTTATTGTTGCAACTTTGTTTGTTTTTACAGTTCTTATAATGATGACGTTTGTTCGTTTGTGTCTATTTTTTTCAAGACTGGTTTCATCCGTCTGAACCGAAGTCGTTCAGGACAGTTTGGAAAAGGTACATCGACAGTGTTAAATTCAGAGTAATGAATTGGCGACTCTTTTGATGTTTGCTGTTGATGCTACACTCAAATTTGTTGTAGAATCTAAAATCTTCTTCAGAAGATACGTTGCCGTTATGAGCTAAACATTTTAACATCCAAACATTTTGCTGTGGATGTTCAGATGCAAATATTAGTTGTGGATGCTAATATTTCCTGCAGATGCTATCATGCTAATATTTCCTGCAGATGCTATCATGCTAATATTTCCTACAGATGCTATCATGCTAATATTTCCTGCAGATGCTATCATGCTAATATTTCCAACAGATGCTATCATGCTAATATTTCCTGCAGATGCTATCATGCTAATATTTCCTACCGATGCTAACGTGCTTGCTAACGTGCTGCAGCTGTTAAGCTGTTGATAATTGTTGCAGATGCTAACATGCTAACTTGTTTCTCAGACTGGGTCAGCTTCCCTCTAAGACGGAGGATCTGGTCCAGAGGATGTTGAAGGTGGTTCCCGCGGACCGGATCTCGGCCGAGGATTCCCTGCAGCACCCGTACTTCAGCACGCTTCCCATTCCCATCATGCACCTCAGAGACAGTAAGGACGCGGCGACATGCTACACGCGGCGTTTTTGTTGTGCCTTCCTGACTCCCGACGTTTGCCGTCCAGATGTTTCCATCTTCAAGGTTCCCGGTGTTCGTCTGGAGACGGAGGTCAAGGACATCTTCACCCCGGCACGCCGCATCAAACCCTCGCTGCTGACCGCCATCAAATGGAGCTAACGGACGGACGAAGCGGACAGAAGGAACTCAACCAAGATGAAGTGAAAAGCTGGGCGGAGTTGGCAAAGGAGAGCGTTGACCAGCAGGTTCCGTTACGCTCCCTTCAGCCGGGTTCGGTGTGGAGAGCAAGTCAGTGGGGGTCAAGGGTCAGCTTGTAAGTGTAGTGGATGGAGGGTGGATGTAAAGCATCCTGACAGCCTGGTGGATGGAAGTTTCCCTCATGCAGCCAGTTTAACATAAGCTCACTTGACTTTTCCCCCCCTCCTGTGAAATAAACCCGCTTTCAAGAGTATTTATGTAGAATTTAATATAAAGTGTTCATCCGCTCCTCTGTTGTCCCGTTAGCCCTTTGTTAGCATGTTAGCTGCGGCCTTGTGCAACTTTGGTTTCATTGTTTGTTTGGCGATATAAACTGTTATTGATGTTGTTATTTGTTTTCTGTCATTACCATGCAGATGTTCGGTTTTCGTTGGGCTTACCACAGTGTTGATAGTTTGTTGTTGTTTACTTGAAGTACACAAACAAAAAAACAAAAAGAAATCACCTCATATTTAATGATAAACGACGACAAACAAACTCACTTACACAACCTCACAGTTTTGTTTTTTTAGATTGTCACTTCTTGTGTTTATTTTTTGACGCTAACCCTAAACCTCACCTGTTTTCACATCGTATTCATGTCATAATTAAATACCTAATAATTCTTCAGTACATAGAATTGAAAAACTCCCTTCATCGTTACATTAATATTCACTCTCGCCACCGGAGGGCCTCGTTGACCTGAGACTGACTGCACATCTGGTTCCTTTGTCTTGTTTTCTGAAAACAAAGAGACGCTTTAAGCCCAAATTTGACTCCAAACAAAGGGCTAACGCTTCGTTTACATGCAAAAAGAGAATGTTTAGCATTCCGTGAGCTTCGTTCGCTCCTCTTTGTTTCGAGTTGCTGCGGCGGTTTGTTTTTATCATCCGTCTCTTGTTTATCAGTAAATTCAAATTAGCGTAGTTATTTTCAAAAAACAGAGGAAGTTTGACTTTTCCCGTGTAAATTTGTTTTTGTCCGATCAGTGATTGACAGAAAACCCGCGTAGCTTTGAAGGCGGCGTCTCTTTGTGGAGATGAAAGAGACGATGGGAGGTGTTGGAATATTTAACTCTGTTTGTGTTTCCGTAAGTTTGATGAGCGACGGCGAATTTACGCAGTCATTAATAAATCAGGAAGCGCGGCAGCCTTTGATCTCCGCCCTCTGAAGACTTTTACTTTGTTTTCTCTCGGTTTCACCCAAATTTAGCGAAATCGCTACGGAAACCGACGTCAACTTTGGAGCTTAAAAGGCGGCAAAGATTTTATTCACAGCTTTTGTTAAAACGGGTGAGTTGTGTGATAATTGTTCGCCAGGCGATTCAAACAGCAGAAAGGCGAGGCTAGCTCCTGAAACAACCGCTGCTGCGCTTCCAAACGCAAACGCTACATTCAAAACATTAAATTACAGTTTTACATGGTTAGAATGTCGTCGACATGCAGAAAATATCTTTGAATTTGTTTGATGGTGGCGGAAAAATCCATGAAGATCCTGAAATGAATCCAAACAGTTGAAGACGGATTTATTTTGGTGTTCATAACGGCTGCTTGAGTCTCAAAACATGATGAGGTGAAGGTGAAGCAACTGACAGGTGAGGGTTGACATTCAACGACATGCTTATACGCAATCATTTGATCTTTGATCGAATCAATGTTTATTTCAAATATAGATGTTGTAAAAGTGATTTCTCCCAATAGGTCCCGCCTCTTCTACCTCCAGCATCCAATCAGCCGGGAGGCAGCAGACAGAGCCGAGTGATGAGAGGCTGGAGGCGGCCCCTCCCTCGCCCCCCCTCTGCAGGCGGGGGTGAACACTGAGCAGGGGTGTAGACGGCTGTCAGAGGGAGGAGGTCCAACCTGCAGGATAACGAGCCAGAAACATCCAGCGGAAGAGTGACGGGGAAGTTCAGAAGAGTGGAACTCTGCAGGAAGGGTTCGGGCTGCTGGGTGTGACTGAAGGAACTCACCGTGTGAAGGAGCTTCTCCTGCTTGTTTTTTGGTGTTTGTGTTGTGGAGACCTGCAGGACGCTTTAATCTGACAGTGGAATCGTTTTGCGACCGTCCCTCAGATGTGCTTTGAATGACCTTTAAAGCTTGACTCAGTGGAAAGTGTCCCCTGTGGGCGGTCATGGCGGTGGGGGGCTGCAGGAGCCGGCTCTGGCTCTCAGGCTGTGCTCTGGTCCTCCTCCAGCGGCCCGGCACCAGTCAGTACCAGCCGGATCTTCCTGTCCCGGATCGCCGCTCCTGCCAGCCCATCTCCGTCCCCCTCTGCATGGATATCGCCTACAACCAGACCATCATGCCCAACCTGCTGGGCCACAGCACCCAGGAAGACGCAGGACTGGAGGTCCACCAGTTCTACCCGCTGGTGAAGGTCCAGTGCTCCACAGATCTCAGGTTCTTCTTGTGCTCCCTGTATGTGCCGGTCTGCACGGTGCTGGACCGGGCCATCCCGCCCTGCCGGGCCTTGTGTGAGCGTGCCCGGCGGGGCTGCGAGGCGCTCATGAATAAATTTGGCTTTCAGTGGCCGAAGAGGCTGCAGTGTGAGAACTTTCCAGTGCACGGTGCGGGGGAGATCTGCGTGGGTCAGAACATCAGTGATGGACCCCCCACTGAGCCCGGTCCATCCTTCTCCTGCCCGGCTCAACTTCAGGTGCCCTCCTACCTCAGCTATCACTTCCTGGGGGTGAAGGACTGCGGAGCCCCCTGTGACACCTCCAAACCCGACGGCCTGATGTATTTCCGTGCAGAGGAGCTGAAGGTCAGCCGGCTCTTGGTGGGTTCCTGGTCCTTCCTGTGCGCCCTCAGCTGCCTCTTCACCGTCCTCATATTCCTGATGGACACCCGGAGGTTTCGATACCCAGAGCGGCCAATCATCTTCCTGTCTGGCTGCTTCTTCATGGTGGCGCTGGTCTACGGCGCTGGCTCTCTGCTGGAGGACCGGGTCGTCTGTGTCCAGAGGTTCAAGGAGGATGGCTACAAAATGCTGGTCCAGGGGAACCAGAAGGAAGGCTGCACGCTCTCCTTCGTGGTCCTCTACTTCTTCAGCATGGCAGGCTCCATCTGGTGGGTGGTGCTGTCCTTCACCTGGTTTCTGTCTGCCGGGATGAAGTGGGGCCACGAAGCCATCGAGACCAACGCACAGTACTTCCACCTGGCCGCCTGGGGGGTCCCGGCCATGAAGACCGTCACTGTGCTGACCATGGGACGGGTGGAGGGGGACCTTCTCACTGGCGTCTGCTACGTAGGGATCCACAACACGGAGGCCCTGCGGGGCTTCGTGCTGGTGCCGCTCTTCATCTACCTCGTCACCGGCGTTCTTTTCCTCTCGGCAGGTTTTGTTTCCCTGGTGCGAGTCCGGACCATCATGAAGCACGACGGCACCCACACCGAGAAGCTGGAGCGCCTGATGGTCCGGATGGGCGCGTTCGGCGTGTCGTACTCGGTGCCGGCTGCCGTGGTGGTGGCCTGCTGCTTCTATGAGCAGGCCTTCCACGCCCAGTGGGAGCAGACGTGGCTCCTGCAGACCTGCAGGACGTTTGGCCTGCCGTGCCCCGACACGGACTCCCCGCCCACCGCGCCGGACTTCACCGTGTTCCTGATCAAGCACCTGATGATGATGACGGCTGGCATCAGCTCAGGGTTCTGGGTCTGGTCCAGGAAGACGCTCCAGTCATGGCGACACTTTTGCAGACGAGCCAGAAACAAGCAGGCGGCGCCGACGGTGGAGACCTGAACCACGACGGGGACGAGAAGCGTGGTGTTGAGGTCCTGGACTGATTGATCGTGGATCGTCTTTGACCTGAGATGCTTCTTCCTGACAGAACATGTATATAATTGTGTTTGACTGCAGATATTCAGTTTACTGTGTCAGCAAAGTGTTAATATTTTACTCAGGAAAACTTCACATTCACAATCGAAGACTTTCTTTTTTTTTTTCCTCACGCCAAAAATTGCAGTTCTGATCTTCACCAGAAGATGGCGGCACATATCCTCACATTCACACGTTTTATCTACTATTTCTTGATGTGTGTGTTTAAAAAAAAAAAAAGTTTATGTACAACTCCACAGGGTTTAAGGTGTGTGTGTGTTTTGGGCTGGATGGTTGTTTGATTCTGGAGTTTATATTTATTATTGTGTGTAAAGCTCTTGATGTTTATCCCTGTCTGGTCCAAATAGTGTTTGATTAATAATATCAGGTTTTGTCTGTGTAACATGTCTATGTCTGTTTTTTAAAATTAAGATTAAAAACAATAAATAAAAGATTTCCAGGATAAATGATAAACTTCTCGTCAGATGTAATGATGATGTGAGTTTGATTCGTCCGAAACTTTGAAATGGAGTCAGGAAGAGGTGAACGTCTGGAGAATGTCAGGAACCGGCAAGAGGAGGTGAAGATGCATGTTTCAGGCTTTTTGCTTGGTTGACCTCCTGGTTCTAGTTGTCTGGTTGACCTCCTGGTTCCAGTTCTCAAGTTGACCTCCTGGTTCTAGTTCTCTGGTTGACCTCCTGGTTCTAGTTCTCTAGTTGACCTCCTGGTTCCAGTTCTCTAGTTAACCTCCTGGTTCTAGTTCTCTGGTTGACCTCCTGGTTCTAGTTCTCTAGTTGACCTCCTGGTTCCAGTTCTCTAGTTAACCTCCTGGTTCTAGTTCTCTAGTTGACCTCCTGGTTCCAGTTCTCTAGTTGACCTCCTGGTTCCAGTTCTCTAGTTAACCTCCTGGTTCCAGTTCTCTAGTTGACCTCCTGGTTCTAGTTCTCTGGTTGACCTCCTGGTTCTAGTTCTCTAGTTAACCTCCTGGTTCTAGTTCTCTAGTTGACCTCCTGGTTCTAGTTCTCTAGTTGACCTCCTGGTTCCAGTTCTCTAGTTAACCTCCTGGTTCTAGTTCTTGAGTTGACCTCCTGGTTCCAGTTCTCTGGTTGACCTCCTGGTTCTAGTTCTCTAGTTAACCTCCTGGTTCTAGTTCTCTAGTTGACCTCCTGGTTCTAGTTCTCTAGTTGACCTCCTGGTTCCAGTTCTCTAGTTAACCTCCTGGTTCCAGTTCTCTAGTTGACCTCCTGGTTCTAGTTCTCTGGTTGACCTCCTGGTTCCAGTTCTCTACTTAACCTCCTCGTTCCAGTTCTCTGGTTGACCTCCTGGTTCTAGTTCTCTGGTTGACCTGCTGGTTCCAGTTCTCTAGTTGACCTCCTGGTTCTAGTTCTCTAGTTGACCTCCTGGTTCCAGTTCTCTAGTTGACCTCCTGGTTCTAGTTCTCTGGTTGACCTCCTGGTTCCAGTTCTCTAGTTAACCTCCTCGTTCCAGTTCTCTGGTTGACCTCCTGGTTCTAGTTCTCTGGTTGACCTCCTGGTTCTAGTTCTCTGGTTGACCTGCTGGTTCCAGTTCTCTAGTTGACCTCCTGGTTCTAGTTCTCTGGTTGACCTCCTGGTTCCAGTTCTCTACTTAACCTCCTCGTTCCAGTTCTCTAGTTAACCTCCTGGTTCTAGTTCTCTGGTTGACCTCCTGGTTCTAGTTCTCTAGTTGACCTCCTGGTTCCAGTTCTCTAGTTGACCTCCTGGTTCTAGTTCTCTGGTTGACCTCCTGGTTCCAGTTCTCTAGTTAACCTCCTGGTTCTAGTTCTCTAGTTGACCTCCTGGTTCCAGTTCTCTAGTTGACCTCCTGGTTCTAGTTCTCTGGTTGACCTCCTGGTTCCAGTTCTCTGGTTCATCACGTCCGAGGTTTGCGAGTTCACGGCTCCTGCCGATGGTTTTGGCTCATGGGTTTCTGAGCAGCGGAGGCAAGGCGCTCCTCGGTGATTAATGACTTTACTTTGGCTTCAGTCCCTGTTTTTCTTGGATTTCTGCTGCCGAGCTGCAGATAAAAGTCGACTCGCAGCCCTCCGTCTTTCCTTCCTTCGTTTCTGCTGCAGAGGAACAAACCACCACGGCGCCCCCCCCTCTGAGAGCCGCCGGAGGGCCGGGACTCGCCGCTGATTACCGCTGCAGCATCCGTCGGCGCGACCCGCTGTGATCTTAAACCCGGAGGGAGCCGGTCCCGGCACACCTGCAGGTTTGTGGGTGTTGGCAGAGCGTGGCAGTGTTTCCCTATTTGACTTGGTGATGAGAGCCACAGGGAAACAATGTGAGGGTGAGGACCGCTCTTCCTCCACCTCCTCCGTCCTCCAGCTACGTTTTCCCAAACCGCGGCTCTATTGTCCGCAGAAGGAAGAGGGTAATTAGAACGAGGCGGAGGGCTGCAGGTCTGGGCTTTCATGTGGTCTGCGCCGGGCTGTGTGTGACTCTCTGGGGTTCAGGCATCTCTGTGAGGACCGGCTGGTCCACCGATCAGCTCCACGGCATCAGGTCACACAGGCAGACGTGAGGATTCTGGTTGGAGAGACGAGTCTGAACACTCCTTCAGACAGTCCTCCCAACATGACGCTCACCAATGTTCCAAGACCTTCTCACACTTCAAAAACCAACAAACCTTTTAAAATGTCCAAAGACCAAGAAGGCAAACCGCAGAGAACCGGTCTGGTCTTCAATCCGGTTTGATTCCAGACGAACCGCAGACGTTTAATCTGACTGATAATGAGCCAGAGTGGACGGTTGCCTCGGTGACAGTTGTGAGACGGTTGCCGTGGAGACAGCTGTGTGGCGTTGCCTTGGCTACGGCGACGGTGAGATCACATTACACTGTTGCCGTGGTGACAACAGTCCAGCTGCCGGCCGGCTGCCGATGATGAAGGAGCGTTTTTGTTGAAACGGAAACAACAGCAGCCTGTTTGCCTGCCGCCGGCCAATCAGATGGCTCGGAGGAACGGCGCCGGGACATCGATGATGTCGCGAAAGAGAGCATGTGGCTTCCTGTCTCGTGTCCTTAAAGCCACGCCCACTTAAAAAAAAAAAAAGTGATCTGACCCTCCAGGCTTCTGGACTGTTGTGAACTCCTCGGGGTCGACAAACAGAGACCGAGAAAAGAAGCGGTTTCAACCAGTTTGATTTTTATTTGACTTTATTTACAATCGTCTGCTGGTCACCTTCAACATTCACCATCAGTGGAGACGCGTCTGATTGGACCCCGAATGATTCTAAACACACCAGAACATTTTAATGCAGCTCCAAACACCAAGAGCAACGTCTGGAACAAGTCGAGTAAGAAAACGTGCAGAACACAAAAGACACGGAGGATAATATCAGGAACGCAAAGACCACAAACATGGAGAGCACAAAGAACAGAACTTGAGGAACATGGACAAGATGAAGAACAAGAAGATGAGGAAGTGGAGGAGGAGGGTGAAGATGTAGATGATTGTGGATGTTCAGATCTTTCAGCTGAAAAAGTGTTTGAACAGGAAAGAAATGAACGGGAGAGAAAGTTTCTTCACCTTCAAACTTTGAATCAGTTTCAGAAAAGCAGCGTTTTAAAGCAGCAGAAGGAGGAGGAGGAGGAGGAAGAGCTGGCCTTCACAGTTCAGAACTCTTTGGACAACCTTTGGTTTGAGTCATAAAATGATTTGAAGCCTCCACGTTTGACCTCTTGACCCTGCTGGAGCAGCTCTGTCTGGACGTCGCCGAGAGGTGAACTCCCTGTCCTCGCTCACACGTACTCTGACCGGGTCCGGGCGGCGTGGCGTCCCGGCGGCACCGGCGCCAGCGGGATGTGTACGGCGGCGTGGCAGTCCCGGTGGCGGGCGCAGGACGCCAGCAGCAGCGCTCCGGCCAGAAGGTGCAGCAGGCCGGCCGTCCAGCCGCAGAACAGCGCGTCGCCGAACTCCCAGCGGGGAACCATTTCGGGCAGCGTCTCGTCAAAGAAGCGCACCACCGTCAGGTGGGCGATGTAGGACACCGGCACCAGCGCCAGCACGCCGGCCGCCAGGCTCAGCGCCCCGCCCGCCGCCTTCAGCGCCCTCTTGAGGTGGGCGCGGTGCGGCCGGCAGCCGTTGACCAGACGCAGGCCGGGGATGGGCAGCAGCAGGCCGAGCAGGCCGGCGGCCACCGCCGCGCACATGAGGATCCGGGCCAGCAGGATGTCGGGCGGCAGGCCCAGCAGGCTGTTGTAGGGCCGGCACTCCATGGAGCCCAGATCCTGGACCACGCAGGTCTCCCACAGGCCCAGCTGGTAGCTCTCGGTGGGCAGCAGGTCGGTGGACAGCGTGAGCCAGGTGGACATCAGGGTGGTGGCCAGCGAGCAGAGCCAGGCCCCCGCCGCCACCACGACCCCCAGCAGCTCCACGGTGCCCGCGCTCAGCTCCATGACGATCCGAGTGCCCCGCAGCCCCGCAGCCCCGCAGCCCCGCAGCCCCGGCCCGGCAGCTCCGAGCCACTCGGACCGCCCCCCCCCCCCCGCCCCAGCGCCGCCTCTGATTGGCCGGCGCGGAACAACAGCAGCGCTGTGAGGTCGTCTGCAGGCAGGATGTCGTTGGGCCGCAGACGGGATGTTATCGATGCCCACGACTCCCACTGAGAGTCTTTTGAAGTCCACTGCTTTGTCTTCCTCCCTCCTCCCTCCTCCCTCCTCCCTCCTCCCTCCTCCCTCCGCCCTCCCCCCCCCTCCGCCGCCTCACAATCGCCCGGTTTTCCCGCCGTCTCTCGCCTCTTTTGTGCCGCTGATGGACACTGAGAACTCAGGAAACTGCGGCCGTCGCCATGGAGACTCGGGACACAACATGTGGAGGGATGCGAGTTAACGAGTTTGGTCTGGACTTTGATGAGGAAGAGAAGCAGTGATGAAGCTCCCCGAGGAGATGTTAAGGCGGTTTTAAAAGACGTTCCTTTAAGTGCATTTGTTTGTGTTAAAGTTTTCTTTTGTCTCACTTCCTCTGAGGAGCGTCGAGGAGAAGAGCTGACAGTGATTGTTTTTGCGACGGTTTTCTGCTTTACTCTGCAGAAATCTGTCAGAATCTATTTATAAGTCTGCAGAGTTCAAATCAAGTTTGATTCTCTGAACTGTACACAAATCATGTCTAATCTTGTTTTTCACTTTCTTTTCACTCAGATTTCCTTCCATATTTTGATTTATTGTGTTACAACAAAGAATATATATATTTTATTATTTAGATGTTTTTTAGGAACAGTGAGCATCGCTCTTGCGTCAGTGTGGCAGTCGCAGCTTCTAATACCCTGCAGTATATTGGCGCTAAGGGAGATGGATGGATGTAGTAAATGGAGTCTGCAGCTCCCCCAGGTGGGAATTTGAGCATCATCCAGGTGGATGTAATGACCACATGAAGGATGACTTATGATTAAACCTAATAAAATAGCAAATAGCTTGAATTCATTTTCGTTAGCTTTATTCAAACTATATAAGGACATTTTTTTGATCTATTTTTTATTCAAACCTCAATTTTTATCATGCAAATGATAATACATTGACAACTTCAAGAAAAAAGCATGTATTTAACTGACAGGAGCAATAAACACAAAAAACATACAAATGAACAAACTAAAAACGTACATATATGGCTTTATTTATTCCCTTGGGATAACTATTTTTTCCGCATTGACTCATTCCATTTCTAGACTGTGGAGGGTCACCACGTTACAGCTGAATGGGGTCAAGGGTCATTGTCACAGTGGTGATCTGTCTGGTCTAAGAATTGAACCTGCAACAGAACTGAGGTCCACTTCTCTAAACTGTCGGAACTACTGCTGGATGTCTTTTTAAATAATCCTCTCCACTACATATACATATATTTATACATGTGCAAGTACACTATTACCATTGGTATTATTATTATTATAAGTAAACTATTACCATTGGTATTATTATTATTATTATTGATATATATATATATATATATATATATATATATATATAGTTATAAATATTGTTATTGTTATTTTAGTGCTACCATATTGTTATTGTTATATTATTGCTACCATTATTAGTAGTACTATACACGAGTATTATACACTATTGCACATTGTTATTATCTGTATTATTGTTATTATTATTATATAATGTCTACTTCTAATGGTTCTGCCACTGCACCTTACTATCTATTTATCTTGCTTTTATCTCCTGCTTATTTCTAAGTGCCCATGTTCCGTTCTGTGTTTTACTTTATGTCTTATACCCAGACAGTTTTTATCTTTTTATTTTTTACTTTTATTTCTATTCTATTGTATTTTATAATATTCGTATGTACCAGATTTCTGCAACAAAACAATTTCCCTTCGGGGATGAATAAAGTAATTATTTATCTATCCATCTATCTATCCATCCATCCATCCATCCATCCATCCATCCATCTATCTATCTATCTATCTATCTATCTATCTATCTATCTATCTATCTATCTACTTAAAGTTTTTTTTGTATTAACATTTCCATTTTTTTTGCAATTTCAGATAGAAACGCATTAAAAAGACAGCAAAAGTAATTTGAGAATATTTATATTTATGTATGCTTTCTATGTAATCACAATTAATCACTCCAAACTACTTCTTTCGTGAAATCACCGTAAATTAAATGATTTATGTTGTCGAGCTGAACTCTACGTCACTAATTACGTCACACGCAGTCAGCTGAGCCGGTAAAACGTCATCAGCAGGCGTCAGACGGTCTCAGCGTGGCTGACAGCAGCGCGCACGCCTTGGGGCGTTTTCTGACGAAATGTCGGTTTTTCACGACGAGGTGGAGATCGAGGACTTTGAGTACGACGAAGACACGGAGACGTTTTACTTCCCGTGTCCGTGCGGGGATCGGTTCGCCATCACCAAGGTGGGTCCACCGGGAGCTAACGGATGCTACACGTTAGCATCTGTGACCAGCTCAGAAGAGGAAATCTAAACATTTAATCTCTGACATTCACTACTTTCTCGCTTTCCTCTCGGTTTTATTATTTGGTTTTATTTTATTTACAGTGTTTCTTTGAGTTTAGACTTGGCCATGTTGATTCCATAGTAGTCGCGGGATGATGACGTCAGTTAAAGTAAACATTTGACATTTCTTTAAATTTGGATTAAAAATCTTTAACATTAGTCACAGTTAAGTCAGATTAAGATAAATTGCTGTGGTAGGTGTTCCAGTAACTCCAAAAATATAACTTGGATATGATTACACAAGCTGTAATTAGCCAGTACAAAATAAAGTTTCTCCAGTTTTTCTGGGCAGGTTCTGATGTTTTCTTTTCTTGAAGGAGGACCTGGAGAATGGCGAGGAGGTGGCCACGTGTCCGAGCTGCTCACTCATTGTTAAGGTCATCTATGATCAGGTAAAGTCTTTGTAACCTGCTCAGAATCAGAGAAACTTTAAAGCGTCTGGATCACAGGATTCTTGTCAGTGTGCGTTCGGTTGGGAACACTGATGGGAATTGATCACGTTCTTCATGCTGTGGTCTGGTTTTCAGGAGCTGTTCATGTCTGGAGAAACTGTCGAGGCGCCGCCGCCGTCCGACTCCAAACTGCAGCTGGCTGAGGCCTGACGAGACGCCATGTGATGTCACAGTCCACCGGGGCGCCTGGTGAGACGTCCTGTCCTGATGTCGGGGACGGCACGGCGACGCTGGACGTCAGCCGGAAAGAAGTTCCTGTGAAGGAGTCCCTGGTTGGTTCCGACTCCTGGTGGAGAGGAATCAGCTGCGAGCAGCGACGCGAGCAGTCATGTGTCCTCCAGGGACGACCAGGAGGAACCACAAGCTTCTGTTTGTGGTGGCGATGATAACGGCAGCATTGTAGGGAGGCAAAGCAAAGAGCTTTTTGTGGAAGTGTGTGGCATTACTGCAGGGTAGGCAAGCCAAAGTGATCAGTTTCCATGAAGCTTAACAAGAGATTTTTATTAATCCACATAACTGGAGTGTTTTAACATTGTTAAACAATGAAATGTGTGAAGCGTCTCAAAGATGAAGGGTGTTGGAGCCTGTAGTGATGGTGGAGTTCAGGATGAGAAAAGGGAAAATGTTCATGTCGAGGAATAAGATGCGACTCGTGTTAGTTCTTGAATAACATCATGTTTAGTTGCACACTGAAGTCAAATAAAATCCAAACATGCCTCCTAATTCTTGACTTTGTCGACTGTTTCCTTTCTTGAATTTGTTTCTCAGGTGTAAATATTCAGTTTTTTTCAGCTGGAAGAAAATATATTATAAACTCCTCATGCTTCTCGCTGTGTTCTTTCTCGAAGTCGTTTGTCCCAGTTTCAGGGTTTTTCCTGTGAGATCACCTCCTGTCAGATGACACACGAAGTGTCACATGACACCACGACAGGTGTGTGATGTCATCATAGACGTATCAAGACAGAAATGGGAGCAACGGATGCCCCAAAACAGCACATAACTATACACATGCATAATGCAACAACTGAAAACTGCACAGCACTAATACACAAAAACATATTTAAGTTGTAAAAAAAAACACAAAACACAGACAGAACTCGAAAACCAACAGAAAATACAGAAAAATGTGCATGAAAACTAATAACGAGATAAAAACAAAGTACTGAAAACATGAATAAAATTCACAGTGGTTTAGAGATCTCTGCTCTATTATTCCCTCTGCTGGCCAAAACGACACACTGCATCTGGTGCAGGTACTTCGAGGAGATGTGGCCACAAAATTTTTTTTATAAAACGTAAACATGTGGAGATAAGATAAATCAACCTCCTCCTGAACATCAGCAGTGTCTTGTGCCCAGCAGCGTGCAGTGTGCAGTTCTGGCCAGCAGAGTGCAGCACAGAGCAGCACCTGCTGCAGGTCCAGGCCACCTCAGATTGTTCTCAGCTTTTGCGTGTTTGTGTTCGTTTTTACTGAATCCTCTGTGTTTTCGAGTGACGTTTATGCTTTTTTGGGGTGTTCGCTACGAGTTTTGTTGAATTTTTTTTAGTTTTGTGTAGTGTATGTCTTTTTTTTGTTTTTTTTAAGATTCTGTTTCACGTTTGTACTTTTGTGGGGCATCAGTTGCTCCTGTTTTTGTCTGGGTGCCTCTATGATGACATCATCACACACCTGTTGTGGTGTAGTGTGACACTAAGGTGACAGGAGGTGATCTCACAGGAAAACCCCTGAAACTGGATCAACCTCAGGTGAAGGAACCTCGAGGCAACATGGAGGGAAGGGAAGCATGAGGAATATTGATAATAATCACGTTCCTCATGAAACAGAATCACTTGGACGGTTTTCTCCAACATAAATCCCCAATATTGATCATTTTAAGAGCATTTATCTGAGTTAATATGTTTTTCTCTTTCATTTTAATCTGCTTCATTGACACCAAGGGGAGTTTTGTGTTTTAATGTGTTAGTGTAGGTTTAAGCTATTTTGTGTGTCACGTAAACTCAGGGGAGAAAAAAAAAAGTCATCCAGGTGTTTTAAATTGTGACGAATCAGCCAATCACAGCCAACCTTTCACTGTGTGGGCGGGGCTTCTGTCACACCTTAATTAAGTCGCGTCTCGCGCTCCAGGTGCGCTCTCAGTCCCGGTCCGGGTCTCATCTCGGTCCGGGACAGGAGTCACCCTTGGAGCGCGCGCGCGCGCGCGCCCCCGTCATGTTCTCACAAGCGAGCGACGTGAACGTGAGCCATAACGCGAGCGCGCCGCCGCCCGCCGCGCGGGACTGGGGCGACGCGGCGTCGCTGCTGCCGCGCGGCGGCCTCCAGGCGATGTCCGCGGTGCTCGGCTGCATCCTCGTGCTCGGCTTCCTCAGCAACCTGCTCGTGCTCGTGCTGTTCTGCCGCTTCCGCGCGCTGCGGACCCCCGTGCACGCGCTGCTGTTGAACATCAGCGTCAGCGACTTGCTGCTGTGCGCGTGCGGCACGACGCTCAGCTTCGCCTCGAGCGTGCGCGGCCGCTGGCTGTTCGGCCGCGCGGGCTGCTCGTGGTACGGCTTCGTCAACTCCTGCCTCGGTAAATAAACTTTGATTTCTCACAATTTAAAACAAAGTGCGTTCTGTTCACTTATATATAAACAGTATGACATTAAATGAATATCTAGGCGTGTTTTTCTAAATGAAGTTTTGGGAAGTTTTATTACAGGGGGTGTCACGTTTTAACTGTATTGTGTTTTATTCATATTTGCCACAAATCGTTGAATTTATATTGCTTTAAGTTTCAAGAAGAGCTTCTTTAAACTATATTTAGGAGGCGGTTCCTCCATCATGCTGACTCCTCCCCCTCCTCGTCAGGCATCGTGTCCCTGGTCTCGCTCTCCGTCCTCTCCTACGACCGTTACAGCACCCTCTTGGTGTGCAACCCGCAGCCTGCTGACTTCCGGCGGCCGCTGCTGGCGGTGGGCGGGTCGTGGCTGTACGCCGGGCTGTGGACGGCGCCCCCCCTGCTGGGCTGGAGCAGCTACGGTCCGGAGGGGGCGGGGACCAGCTGCTCGGTGGCGTGGCGCGAGCGCTCGGCCAGCTCGCGCTCCTACGTGCTGTGTCTCTTCGTGTTCTGCCTCGGCGTGCCCGTCCTGGTGATGGTGTACTGCTACGCCCGCCTGCTGCACGCCGTCCGACAGGTGGGGGGGGCGGGGCCGGGGGGCGGGGCCTGCACACTGAAGTATTTGTTCCTCAAACCCTGGATTTGGTCTGTCAGGTGGGGCGCATCAGGCGGACGGCGGCCCGCCGTCGAGACATTCACATCCTCTCCGTGGTCGTTACCACGGTGATGTGCTACCTGCTGTGCTGGTTGCCGTACGGCGTGGTGGCCATGATGGCGACGTTCGGGCGGCCAGGGCTCGTCAGCCCCGTGGCCAGCGTGGTGCCCTCCATCCTCGCCAAGAGCAGCACCGTCATCAACCCCGTCGTCTACATCCTGATGAACAAGCAGGTGAGCGACGCTCCGGAGGGGCAGGGATGTAGAAGCACAGCTTTAAATGTCAGTTTCTTCCTTCTTCCGTCCCAGTTTTTCCGCTGCTTCCTCATCCTGTTCCAGTGTCGCAACCCGCTGAGCAACAACGGACCCTCGCCCTCCTCCAGGTCGGCCATGATGAAACTGCTCCGCCGCACGGCGAGGCCAGAGGGACCTGGGACCGGCAGACCAGGAAACGCTCAGTCCAGGTCTGGACCCACTGAACTCTAATGAACACTAAAGGGGCGGGGCCACACTGGAGCTCCGCCTCCTGCAAGACCACGATTAATTTGCATTTCTACCAGTGTGATGATTTCACCCCTCCGCTAAGTCCAACAACTTTTACTATTTTTATAAAACTGCTGCCAACAAAGTGCTCAGTGAGTTCTCAATAAAACTTTTATTCTACTTTTCCTGGTTGAGTTTTCATTTTCATTCTCTCGTTATTTGTCCGTAGTGCCTCCTGGTTACTGTTGACTTCTGCTGCTAGAGAGCAGAATGAAGCGACATCGATTACTTAGGTCTGATTTGAAGCAGCCAATGAAAGAAAACGGTTGTAAAAATTAGATTTATTGATGTAATTTCAAACATGATTTCTAATGTCATGATAAAACACGTGATTTCTGTCATTTCTAACATGATTTGTTGTTTTCAGGGTTAAAAACATGTAAACAATCGCTCCTCAAACTCCGTAGTCCTCGTCATCCTCATCCTCTTCCTCCTCTTCCATCATCTTCATGGGTTTCTTTCGCTTCCTCACAGTTCTCTTCTCGTATTTCTCTCCTTCCTCCTCATTCTCCCCGTCCTCCTCCCCTCTGCCTCCACCCGCGCCCCCGCCCCCTCTCCCGGAGGCTCTGCCCCCGCCCTCCTCCTCCTCGCCCTCCTCGCGGGCGTTGCAGCGGCTGCAGTGTCTCCTGAAGCCGCCCAGGAAGTGGGACCTGAAGTAGCAGAAGGGGCAGGCGTAGCGGCCGGGCCGGTGCGTCGCCTTCACGTGCTGCTGCAGGCGGCTCGGCAGGAAGAAGCTGCGCTTGCAGTCCTTGCAGCTGTAGGGCCGCGCCACGTCGTGGGAACGCATCACGTGACTGATGGCGAAGCCTGCGGGGGGGGAAAGCACAGGCACATGAACACACGCACACACACAGTCTGGTTACCGGTTCCCCACGGCTCCTCTCTCACCTTTGAGTTTCGTCTTCCAGCCGCAGATGAGGCAGACGAAGCGGCTGGAGGCGAAGCGCAGAACTTTGGCCAGCGCCTCCATCTCCGCCTTCAGCTGCTCGGCGCTCAGCCCCACCGGCATCTCCTCCTCCTCGGGCGCCAGCTGGTGGTCCGCGGTGTCGGCGGAGTCGCGGCGTATGGCCTGGGAGGCGAAGGCTTTCGGGATGTCGTGTTTGTGCACCACGTGGTTGACGGCCAGCGCCTTCAGGCGGTTCTTCCAGCCGCAGATGACGCAGCGGTGAGCGCCGACGGGCTTCTCGCGCCGGACGTCGTCTGGTTTCGCCTCCTTGGAAACCGCCGCCTCTCCTGGAGGTTCGCTGCTGCTGCCCAACGGAAGCTTCCCTCCCTGCACCTCCTCCTCCGCCCTGCTGTTACTCTTTAGTGCATCTTCCTTCCCCTTGATTCCATCCTCCTTTCCTTCCACCTCCTCCTTCTCAAGTTTATCCTCCTTTCTCTGCACCTCCTCCTCCTCTCCTCCCTGCTCTCCGTCCACAGTCTCCCTGCCGAGTTTTCGTTTCAGCTCCTCCTCCTTCCCCTGCTCCGCCTCCTCTGGATCGCCGCTCCTCTTCCTCTTCGGCGCGCGCTTGCCTCCGTCCTCCTCGTCCTCGTCCTCTTCGTCTCCCTTCTCGCTGCCGTCGTCCCCCGCCTCCCCTCCGTCTTTCCCGTCGGTGCAGTGCCTGGAGATGATGTGCTTGTAGAGCTTGGTGAAGTCCCGGCTGGTGAAGAAGCAGACGGTGCAGTGGTAGAGCTGGGCGCCGCTCTGGTACATCAGGATGCTGCCCAGACGACCCACGGCCACGCCGTCCAGGCTGGAGGGGTGCGACGTCGCAATGTGGGTGAGCTGGTGGGCGTGGCTCCTGGAGAAGTGGCCGCAGTGGTGACACTGGAGGTGAGCCGCCACTCCACCTCCCGCCTCACCTCGAGTCTGGATCAAGACCGACATCACTGCAACACAACAAATAAACACTGTTAAGAACTCAGCTCTTCAGCTCAGGAAACATTTTCAGCATTTCTTTCGTTTAATGTTGCTATCAGCTTACCAAATAAGCCTTTCCAAGTTTAACAGTTGTAAAATTGATTTGCAGGTTAAATGTTGGCCAAAGTGAACAATACGTAATTCTGGTACAAAAAATTTAACAAAACTGAAAACTATAATATGAAATTAGAATTGAAGCATCTATTTCAAGGATTCAAGGATTCAAGGATTCTTTATTGTCATATCAAAAAGAAATGATACGAAATTTGGACTCAGGTCCCGGTAAGCCAGTAATAAAATATATAGAGCGTAAAAATATATACAAATATACAAGAGCAGAAATGTAAAGTGTATTTCGTTTGTTTGGTGACACAATCCCTCTTAAAATGCGTATTTTCTATTCTATTTCATCTCAATCTGCTTATGTATACGTGTTTAATAATAATGCAATCATTAGGAAGTAAACTAGTTTATTAACTTTTTCGCATTTATTGTGTAAATATTGATTTCGTGTCGATGATTGGAATTTCTTCTGTTGACATTTCAGGGATAAATTGTGAGAACAAAGACAGTGAGCATCGTGTAGCTCTGAAATCTGCCTCCTGAGTATATATTAATTTTAATACGTAATGCGGACTGTAATTACACCGCAACAACGGGAATCGAACCCGCTACTGCGTTAATATCAATAACGCGCACAGGTTTACAAGCTCGCATCGATCGACGACATACCTGGTCGCTGGATTTAACCGTCATCAAACTCCTCGGGTGTAAAACTTGTCACAGAGAAGCGGTCTGGTTGGATTAAATTAATTAAATTGATCGTTTTGCCTCCACCTCCTGACCGTGGAAGCGGCAGCGGCAACAAGCCCTCACTTCCGTGTTTTCCTCCCGGACAACCAATCAGATCGCTTTAAGATGACCAATCACAACGCGACTTCAGGTCCGAGTTATCGCGAGATTTTGGACAAAACATGACGGTCACGTTTTTCTTTAATTGGAGCAGAAAAACTAAACAAACAAACGAAAAAACAACAAACAGACATTAAAGTGTTTATTCTTCAGAGTAAGTATGTGAATAATATTCCGATGTGAATCCTGGACTGCTGCCAATCACCAGAGACTTAAAGTTTAATGCGGATCAGTAATGAAGGTTCAGTATCTGGGTTACTCTGTGACTCTGTAAGGACACTGCACCACTCTGATGTGATTAATGAAGCTATTTCTATCCACAGGAGTAAATACCTGCTGAGGAGGGACACTACAAGTCCCGTCAGCCACCTGCACCAACATCACCTTCAATACCTGAAAGTAAGGAGGGAAGTAACTTTTCTTACATTTTGCACCTACATTTTACTTCTAAAAGTTTGTAGTACAAACTCAGAAGATGTTTTTCTGCAAAGGAAATCACATAATGTTCAAAGTCTTCATTCCATTTCTCCCCTGGAGCATTTTTAACCATGTCAGGAGTTGGTTTTCCATTATTTGAACAGAAAAAGCTTGTATTAAGTTTCTGAGCAATCAGCTGCACTCATTAATTCAGTTATGGTTTTGATTTCATGATGCTGCCGATAGGAAACGAGTTCTAACAGACTTCTTTTATTTCGAATAGTAAATTTTCCGCATCTGCCTTATCAGATGATTGTTTCTTAACTCCATAACGTTGCAGAATAATAACTGGAATTCTGGAATCACCAGGGATTGAGACATCATATTGAAAAAAAGAGTGTCTCCAAACTTGTTTAGGATGAAAAAGAAATCCTATTAATGAGGTCAAAGGTCAGTGATGGAGAGGGGAGGGAGCTGGTGGGTGCAGGTTTGGGTTGAGTGAGAATTGGTTTGACAGCAGAGAGGAGATCGAGAGGGAGGGGGCTTTTCTTTGGTGAAAGGATAGAGGGAGGGGAGTCTCAGTTTGAACTTGTGTTTTTCTCCAGTCTCTGTGAGCTGACACACACACACACACCCACACACACACACACACACCCACACACACACACACACACACACACACACACACACACACACACACACACCCACACCCACACAAACACACAGGTACCTTAAACGCCAGGCGAGGGAGAGCGAGGACGACATGCGCTGCTTTAAAGGTGAGAGAGAAGTTTATATGTAGGTCATTAGTTATTTTACATTGTGGCTCTGCAGTTCTTTGTGCAGCTGTTGCCATGGATACTGCCACTGGTACAACCTGTAACTGTAACTACTGTTTCTGTTGCTGCCGCTGTAAACTGAGGCTGTGGAGAAAGTTGTGGATCGGGAGATGTATGCATTCTTCAGTGTGTGTGTGTGTGTGTGTGTGTGTGTGTGTGTGTGTGTGTGTGTGTGTGTGTGTGTGTGTGTGTGTGTGTGTGTGTGTGTGATAATCACTGTGGCCTGTTGAGGCAAGCTGAAACATCCAATTCAGTGTCTTAAAGCACAGCTGTCCTTCCTCTGTAAAACATACACACACACACACACACACACACACACACACACACACACACACACACACACACACACACACACTAATGTACAGATGATGAAGGCACACGACACACAAAGAGCATATACACTTCCAGACACTTGATTTTTGCATTTGTTTAACATTGTTTAGCACCTTGTTCTGAGTTTGCCTTCGTTTTAGTGATTGTTGTGTGTTTTTTCTATTGTTATTTTGACTCTCAATAGTTGTTTAGTGGTTTTTGTGGTTGGTCTTTGTCCCTTTGTGGATATTTTGTTTTTCTTGTGTGTGTTTTATTTGGCTGTTTTGTGTGTGTTTTGTGTTGCTTTGTGGCGTTTCTGTGGTTTTAGGTTTGGATGACATGGTTCGGAGCACTTTGTCAAGAGAAGCATGTGAAGTATCCTCAGATGTGTTCTTTACAGTGCAAGGGAGGTTTAATGAAGCCTCGAAGGGCTCTGACCTTCTGTTGCCTGATTTCTGAGATCTAAATACGGAGTGGGGCAGTTCGTCGCAGTGTGAGGCAACATGTGGTGTGGAGGTAAATACCTGTCCCTCTGTGGCCATCTGCAGACCTGGATAATCCCCGTTAGTAGATTAGAGTGAGCAGGGTAAAGGCAGCCGCCACTCGTCTGAAGAAAAAGCTCAGTTCCTGCTGTTCTCATTTCGAGTGTGGATACTGGGAGGCGGACATTGTTTTGGTCCAGCTTATTTGTGAGGTTTTTCATTCTTTTATGGCCGATGGGACACATTTTCTTCTGGAATACGTTGCTTTTATTGTGAAGGATACAACATAAACCCAACGGATAATTTTATTCTCCTTCGTCAACTCGTTCTGGCCGCTGACACAACGTTTGGTGTTACACTGAAGGATTTCTTTTTAAAAGGCTCTGATGGTACCATGGCCAGTTCTTTCAATGGGAGAATATTTCATTCGTTGGATTTACAGCAACATTTTACCGTTATTTTCCGATGAAAACAAAGACAAAAAGACTGAAAGTTTCCAGATTTTTTAAGAGTGGAAATGACGATCTGAGTTTACCTTGAAGGGCAGAACAACCTTGTTGGAAAAGCTTATTATGATGCAATTTGAGTCTTTTCGGGCTTTTAATGATGAAATATTGACAAGAGACTAGTCTTGCGACAGCCAAGTGGCACTCGGGACATCATGATCTCGTATGTGGAGTGTCTGGGTGGCGAGGGGGCGGGGCCAGGCGTCACGTCGGGCTGCTGGAACTCGGGTCCCGATGAGGAGCTCGATGAGCTCCTTCCGCGTAAGATGGCCGCCCTGCAGCCTAAAACGGAGGGCAGCCTGCGGCGCCGCCTGCTCAGCGCCAAAATCTACCAGCAACACGAAGCTATTTGGGGAATGAATTGCGGCGGCGTCACCCGGCCGGGGTCACCCTCGTTTGACAGGAAGTCACCTTATCTCCCCTCCAGCAGCCCCTGGTACCAGCACCACCACCACAACCTCCCCCACCGCCCCCAGGCCCACCCTCCATTTGCTCCTGAAGTCGACAGGAAGCTGTTCCTTTCCCCAGAAACCTATGGGAAACCCCGCCCCCAAGCCCCGCCCCTTCAGCTCTCACGCCCGTCCTGCCCTATCCTCACCCAGCGGCGCCGGACCAGTTCTTGTCCCCCGACCCCAGAGCCCCGCCCGGGGTACGTACTGCCGGTCCCCTCCCCCTTCACCACCGCGCCCCCCTTCAGGGAGCCGGAGGTACCGCCGCAGTACCGCTACCAGCCCAGCAGGAAGCAGCGGACCAAGTTCTTCTGTTTCCGGCGCCGCGGTGGGAAGAGCTCGAGACAGGAGGCGGTGCAGACCACGCCCCTTCTTTACAGAGGTACTATGATTTCTGAGTCATCTTTGTCAGTCCTCTAAACTAAGTCCAGGTCTTCAGGGTGAATTTCTCGTCTTAATCGACCAAATGCAAAGTGTTTTTGCATTTGTCAACAAACTTAAACTCTTCCAGATTCCTCGTCTAAACAGAGAGCACATTGATTTTCCTTTGTCAGGAGGTGGAGAGGAACCGATGCCGAACTTATAGAACGGCAGAATTATTCCGTGATCTGAAGCAAAAACGATCGTCTTCCTCATCATCCCTCTCACTGCAGATTCAGATTGTTTGCAAACGCTTTTGGTGGAAGATTGAAGGCTGACGGGCTGAAATCAGTTTGGAAAGAAGAGGCCACAGAGTTTTATGAAACTTTACGGATATCCTGAGTTTAACCAGGCTGCAGTCAAGCTTATGTCAACGTCTGAATGTACCGATGTTTGTGAATTGAACCATTGAATGATTGTTGAGGCAGTTTTAGTTCTGCACAATGGTGACAGTCCGATTTAGTCAGACAAATTCTGCTTTAATAGGAAATACTTGTTTTTTTGGTCCCGATTGGTACGGAGTACTGAACAGTCTTTGGCTCAGACTTTCATGGTGTTTAAAGAGAATGATATCACACACATATCAATAATTCATCACAGCTCAACTCAGCTCATATTCTCAGAAAGAAAACACTGAAGCGCTTCATATGCTCTCTTAATGAACTCCCCTGTGTGTGTGTGTGTGTGTGTGTGTGTGTGTGTGTGTGTGTGTGTGTGTGTGTGTGTGTGTGTGTGTGTGTGTGTGTGTGTGTGTGTGTGTGTGTGTGTGTGTGTGTGTGTGTGTGTGTGTGTGTGTGTGTGGGATTAACCCCATACGCTTCACTAATTCCTGTAATAACAGATGAACAGGCTTTATAACAGCAGCAGCTGCCGCCTGTTAGCTCCGCTCTTCACCTGCTGCCGAGAATCACACAGGTGAAGCGCAGCGGGAGAAGCTCCGCCCCCTCCTTTTCCTCCCATTGGCCGGCTGAGTGACTATATATACATGACGGTGATATGACAACAGCGTGGCCTACTTCGTGTCTAATTAATGAAAGTAATTTAAAGACTGACTGAAGGTAATTAGTTGCTCTACTGGCCCACATCATCGACACAGTTCCACACGAGATCTGTCCCAGTTTAGAACTGACGGCGATGAAGGTTATGATGGAGGAGATCGCCAGCGAATCAGCTGTCAGACATACAGGTTGGGAAATACAAGTTTTCATCCTGTCGTGAAGCGACAACCGCAAAGAGGCACCAAACTACAAAGGTACACAACAAAGAAACGCAAAAATGGCTTAAAATAATACTGTAATTCACGACTGACCATGGTGATCATGCAATGGAACATTTAACGCACCCTCAAAGGGGCCTAACCCTAAAAGTTGGGGCTAAAAAGCTTTAGAAACACAACATAACCAGGAAAAGAGTCAGAATACTGTCAAGACACGACTGCAACAAGTTAAAAACCACAACCTGGAGGAATAAAAGCCTACAAATAGGTTTCAATTGCAAAAAAAAAAAAAAGAATTAGTAGACGAAGACTTTGTTGGACAGAGAGAGGATTTGTTGTTACACCTCATGAACGCAGACGGATTGATGTCTTTGTTCACGTTCGTCTCTGGAAAGATGGAAACATCAGAGCACAGAGAATAAAAGATGATCAGAGGCAGAACACACACACACACACACACACACACACACACACACACACACACACACACACACACACACACACACACACACACACACACACACACACACACACACACACACACACACACAGCGTTTCATCTACAAAGCAAAGCCTGGTGGGTCCTGTGTTCCTGCAGTGTTTGCGGTTAACCTTCATCACCTGGTGACACACATAAAGGACACACACACCCACACACACACCTACACACAGGCTCACACACACGCCAGGGCTGGCAGCCTGCCAACCTAACGCCTCCGTGTGTGTTTGAATGTGTGTGGGAATAAGACTGAGGGGCCGAGCGACACAGACAGAAGAGGAGAGAGAGAGAGGAGTGGGCGGAGTCTGGAGCTGCATTACAGCGGCTGCTGTGCTGCTCTGCCTCTGTCTGCTGCAGTCTCAGCAGTGTGTGAGCGCCTCTGTGTGTGTGTGTGTGTGTGTGTGTGTGTGAGAGAGAGTGTATGTGCGTGTGCATGTGTGTGGCGTCGTCATGGTTCTGATTGGAGCGGCGATCAAATCCGTCCTGAGATTTTTGAGCCATCGCAGAGGTGAGTGTGTTGCCGTTGATGACTTGTCGGTTTGCTGCTGTGGTCCTGCGTTGTGGCGCTCTGCTGACGACCTGCTTCAAAAAAAATCCTGCGCATGCTGATGCCACATCAGAGTTTATGTCACACTACCAGCACCAGTATCCTGTAACCGTAGCAACAGAGCCAGTCACTTACTCAAGGACCCAGTCCAAGGACTGTAGGATTCTCCTCTGGGGTCCTGGGACACTCCCACTAAGTCGAGAACGGTCTGAAGGGCCATCTGAGCCTCCAGCACAAACTCAAGGGCAGCTGTGGTGTCCTCAAAGAACCGAGGACCCTTTCAGAGTCCCAGGGAACCCCTCTGAGCCTGTTCAAGGACCCCAACATCTTCTCAAGTCCTCCAGGATGTCCTCAAGGCCTTAATGACCCTTTCCTGTGGCGCTCAGAAACCCTCTCTAAGACTGAAGATATACCTCAGTGCTGCTCTCACTCTGGTCAAGGACTTCCAGGACCCAATCAGACACGTCTGGGTTGTTGGCAGAGACTCCAGGCTCTTCTTCAGAGGCCTTTTGACACCTCTACTCAACTCTGTTTCTCACAGACCATCTGGTCCTCTTGGGACCTCCACTGGACGCCTATCAAAGACTCTTTCTCAATCTTAAGGCCCTAATATGGAACTCAGGAGTCGGGACCACTTGATGTCAAAACTGCTTAGGGTTAGGATCACTTCTCTCATCATTTTTCATAACCTCTAGTCCTTAAGTACCACTTGACTCTTCACAATGACCCTCCTCAGGGATTTCTTGAATCTCAAGGTCCTCGGCCTCCTTTTCCAAGAGTCCAGAATACTCTGCTGAAGTCGAGGAGCTTCTCTAGTGCATCCAAGACTCTTGAATTCTTTCTGGTGCCTGTTCAAGGAATCTGACAATCTTCTCCAGCACTTCAAGGCCTTTTTTATGAGCTTTGCAAACCTTTCCTGGATCTTTTTAGCTTCACTTTCTTCTTCATAACCTTACGTTTCTGAAACGATGAATCAATGGGTGGAATCTTCTTCAGGTCTTTTCAGACCTCTTAGAGCTTCAGCGTCACATTTACGAGGCCTAAAGGACCAAATAGCTATTTTGTCAGGAGCCTTCAGTGTCACCCAGATCCTAGATTCCCCATCAAGGACCCATCGGCTCCTTCACAACTCAAACGTCTCCAGGAGATCCATCGCAGCGAGCCATGCTGCCCCCTGAAGAGCCTGAGGATCCACTAAAACCACAAACAGCCGTTCTTGGACGTCCAAAGGTGGTTCCAAACTGATTATCCCAAATATGCTTTCAAAGGGATTGGTGTATTCTAGAAAAGATTCAAAATTTGGAAACCCCCCCCCCCCCCCCCTCCCAAACACATAATTAAAATCTTGAAACACAAACAGAGTTGGATGAATTACCGCTCATAATATGAATAGTGGATGATTAAAAGTAGAATAAATGTATTGGCATAAGGTGTAGACCATATGAAGTGTGTGATGTAAAATACATATATGAATAATATATGATAGTCACATAAATGACATAAAATAACTATATGGTTACATGTGATGTCAATATGATGTAAAATAACACTCCGTTAAGACGCCAAGATCGACTGAGACCCGCTCAATCTATCTTCAAAGAGCCGAGATTCTTTTCATCCAGAGGATGCGACAGTTGAAGATCCAGGCTGGTTCTCTGGAGAACCTCTGAAGCTCCCTGGAGACTCCTCAGACGTGTGGCAGGGCTTCGTCGCTCTCAGGAATTCACCGAGCGCGTCCAGCGTCTTCACCCTCCGCAGGCTTTAACGCACTTTATCCACCCGTGGGGCCTTCCGGTCCGTCCTGCCGGGGCCTTCAAGGAACGAACGGCCGTTTCACCGTTGTTCTGATTGATGGCCGGCGAAGTGTAAAGTTCACCTCAGCACAGACTTGCGTCCACTGGTCCGTCCACCAGCTGGTCTTTGGCGGTCGTGGTGTGGAGGTGACCTTGAGGAGGGCTGAGAGCTGCTGCAGCTCCTGAGTGTGAATCAATCTGCTGGAATGAGATTAAACCCAGAAAGCTCTCTTTCACTCATCTCATCTTGTGTGTGTGTGTGTCTGTGTGTGTGTGTGTGTGTGTGCAGCAGAGGATGGCGACAGCAAGTGGTCTGTCCACTACAATACCCAGAAGCCTCAGCAAGGACTGCGATTCATCCCTGGAAAGAAGCGATCAGGCAGCGCTGACGACCTGCGAGGTGAGAGAGCGTCTTCCTGGTGGTTCTGGAGTCGTTCTCCGTCTCTTCCTGGTGGTTTTGGGTCCGTTTGTGGTGTTCTTGTGTGTCTGCGGAGTTCTTCTAGGTCCTTTTGTTGGTTTGTGTGTCATTTAAGTTGTGTGTCTTTGCAATTGTTTTGCATTCAGTTTTTGACATTTTACGGTATTTTCTTTCCATTTTGTGTCAGTTTCATGTGCTTTTTTTCAATGTGCTCCTATGTTTTCATACGGGCTTCGAGTTAAGAACCCCAGACAGCCATGCAGTTTTTTTCTTTCTCATGAGTCCAGTTCTGACCTCCAGGCCTCCCACTCGTTCTCCAGCAGTGTTAATGCATGTTATTTTGGTAACTCTGTGGCCAGGATCCAGGTGTTCTGGGCTTTCTAGATGAAAGAGAGGCCTGTGAATGCAGCAGACTGCAGAGAGCTGCAGCGCCGTGCCTGCAGCAGCTGCAGCGCCGCATGTCACCTCAGAGAAACACAAAGGACGAAGCCCCTCATGTGTTTCTGAGTGGGAGAGCGACGCCCCCCCACCTCTGAAACTCTGCACGCAGATCGATTGGTCGGTTTGATGATAATGCCGCATCATCTGTCTCCGTGTGTGTGTGTGTGTGTGTGTGTGTGTAGCATGGAACGGGCTGACTCAGCACGGCTTCAGGAGGCCCGGCAGCTCTCGGCCCCGCGAGCCGAGTCCTGCCTTCTCACCATTCTCCGGCCTCGACCACCAATCAGAGGGCAGCACACGAAGACGGTGGAGGGACAAAAGCAGGAAGATGGTGGGCGACACACACACACACACACACACACACACACACACACACACACACACACACACACACACACACACACACACACACACACACACACACACACACACACACACACACACACACACACACACAGGCTGATGATGAATTTAAATGAGCTTGAACAGGCTGCAGCAGTAAAAAAAAATCAGCTGACTCCTAATTCTCTGTGTCGCCCTGTTGCAAGTATTTGCCTCGTAGTTTTGTCTCTCTGTACTGGTTTTGCGTCTGTCTGGGATTGTTTTTGTCAATCTTGCTACTTTTCATTTTCTCGTGGACGTTCTGTTGCTCTAGTTGTTGTTTGTTTGTCTTCCTTTATTGCTTCGGTCTCTGTACTTTTGCGTCTTCGTGTCGTCGTCTCGCAACAATAACAATCAATCAAAACTGCATCTGTCAATTACTGCGTCTCCTCCCTTTGCAGTCTGGTGCCAGTTTGTGTATATTTGTGTCTTTGTAGAATTATATCTTGGTGTCTTTTCACATGACTTTGTGGTTGATTTTTAGGTTTTTGTCTCTTTCTCGTTGATATCATGGCTTTTTGATGGGTGTTTCTGATTTCCTCTTTTTATGCTCTCACCCCTCCTCCTCTCAGAGGTCCAGATTCTTGGACTGTCTCTCCCACTCTTGCTTTTCAGTTTGTTTCAGGTTTTCATTTAGGAGACGAAAGGTAAACACTGATCCAACGTCTTTAGTTTAGACTAGATTAGAACGAGCTGTGTTGAACTACAGTAGAATCCCTGCCACGTCCAACTAGACACCGTTAAACCCCAGTGTGTGTGATCCAGTCTTTGGGTCCGGTGAGATTTCTCCAAAAAGTCAGATTAATCGTAATTGAATTAATCTGAATGGGATGGGCGAAAAAAAAAATCTAATTGCAGTTCTTATGTCTCTTGGGTTGTCAGTCGTCTGCATCCTCTGAAGAAGAAGAGAGGTTCATCGTGAGCCACACGCGACCCCTGACCCCACTGGTCCTCAACCCCGTCCAGCTCACCTCCTGCTGGGATGTCTTTGCGTCGGCTTATGAGCCAACGGAGGACGTGGACATGGAGCCGACCGCTCGGCTGCCGACTCCAGAGGAGAGAATGAGGTGGCAGGCCGAAGCCATCGCAGCAGATATTGTTCCCATTGATGTGACAGGTACAGCTGAAGATCCTTGCAAAGTCAAGACTGATGCATGTTGACCACGCAAGGACTTATGAGGTCCTGTAGAATAATGCGTTTTGTGAGAGGACTTCAATGCTCTTTGTGTATGGTTTCGTTCGTCAGGGGGCAGTTTTGATCGCCAGGCCAGTTTTCGAAGGTCCATTGCCAGCACTGACTCATTAACCCGTCGACCCCGAAACCTCAACCGCCGCAAGACAGTGACCGGGATACCAGACGACGTCAGGCCGAAGCCTTCAGCAGCCTCTGCGGCTCTTCCTGGGCAGTTCTCCACTGTGGGCCGACCTGCCTCCACCTCCTGCGCCTCCACCCGACACCAGACGAGCGCAGAGGCGGAGGAAGCGGAACGCAATAGGAAGGGCCAGTCGCTGTCAAGGAAAATACGAGCTCCGCGCGGTGAGGGAATGTCCAGCCTGATGGCCTCCCTGACCTCCTCCCCACGAGCTGATCATCAGCACGCCTCCTCCAGTCTCCCCCGTCCTGCAACCAACTCCTCTCTAAACTCAGAGGTCAGTTGTCCGAACACCTATCGGACGCTCAGCGCCTCCTCCTCCTCCTCTTGCTGCCAGGTCAGTTCAGATCCGTGACCTGAAATGAAATGTAAACAAACCTTTGCCCTGACAATGCTTTCATCGCATGTTTCTCCACAGTCCCAGGATCTGCAAGGGTTTCCAAGCGACTTCCAACCCCTGCTGCCCTTTGACCCCACGGCCAGTGGCAAGTGCCAGTCTCCCTCTTCCGACCGGGGCAGTCCCAGTCACCAAGGCCTGCGATCTGAGTGGTCTTACCCCAGTGACAAGTCTCTGGTTGAGGCCGCGTCATCCACCCACTACCTCTCTTCTTCCTCCATTCCCGAGTCCGAGTCTCAGTTCAGCTACCAGGCGTTTGATCCAGACGGTCCGAGCAGCCGGCCGGACTCTCAGTGCTTCTCTGACGGCGGCTCCTGTGACGGGGAGCGGTGGAAGTACAGGCCCCTCTCCCCGAGCTCCAGCGTACACAGCAGCGTCTTCGCCGACACGAGATGTGATTCTGCGGAAGGTTATACCTGCGACCCACTTCTGTCTTCGGGTCGGTCCTCGCCCTCATGTGCCGACACCAACTCTCTCTGCTCGGAGAAGTTCAGCTTGTCTCCATCTCTCAACCGGGATAAAAGGAAGTCCAGCACAGCGTCCTCCCATTCCCGCTCCTCCACCCGCAGCATCTCCCTCCGCAAGTCCAAGCGTCCGCCGCCTCCACCTCAACGCTCCGACTCTCTGAGGCGCCGCTCGGGTCGCAGTAAACCCTTCCGTTCGTCCTCCAGCCCACGCCCGCCTCGCGCCACCCAAGCAGAGCGCACGCCATCGCCTCAGACCTTCCACGACCCCTGGGTCCCCCGAAGCACCGCTAAAAGACGCCAGAGTGGAGTCACCTGTGGGACAGTCACAACCTTTGAGCCTTTGAGCGCAGACTGCCAGGAAGTGAACGCCGCCGATTCTCCGGCCAACCCGGCCTGCGCCCAAGTCCTCGCCCGAAGGCCCCCCGTCCCCGAGGGGGAGGGACTGAGACTGACCCTGGACCCCCACCCGTCTGCCTTCTCCGTCCCTCACCTTCAACGCCTCGCATCGCCCTCCAGTGGTTATTCCAGCCAGTCAAACACTCCGACACCCGGCACCCCAGTGTCCTCCCCCTTCAGCCCCTCCTCCCCCGGAGCCTTCTCTCTCCCACCGGCCTCTCCCTTCTCCTCCTCCTCCTGTCCTCCCTCCCTCCCCCTGTCCCCCGCCGTTGCCTCCTCTCTGCCCAGGATGAAGCCTCGCGGAGATGGCAGGCAGAAGCCACCGGTCCCAGAAAGAAAGTCCTCGCTCTTCTCCTCCCTCTCTTCATCGTTTTCCTCCACCTCCTCCCTGTCCTCCTACACCTCCTCTGACTCGTCCACCAAGCATCCTCTTCTTCCTCCCCCACCTCCCTTACCTCCATCCTCCCTGCCGGCTCCTCCATTTCCACTACCTATATCTCATCTTCCTCCTCCCCCTCCCCCTCCTCCTCTTCCTCCTCCTCTGCCTTCATCCCTCCCGCTTCCTCCTCCACCACTCCCTCCTCCTCTGCTTCACTCCTCCATGGATGCGCCTTCGGCTCCATCACTTTCCAACATCCTTCCTGCTCCTCCTCTTCCTCCTCCACCTCCTCCTCTCCCACCTTCATTCCTCTCCATGCCTCCCCCTCCTCCTCCACCCTCCCGGCCTCCACCCCCACCTTACTCCTACGCTGTGAGGCACACCTCTGCTCCACTGACCAACCTCCCTCCTCCATCCGAACCTTTTCCAGATCTTCCTCCGCCACCTCCTCCTCCACCACTCTCCTCCGTCCTGAACTCCAGCTGCAGTCCCTCTCTGAAGAGCTGTGGAGGTCCGCTGGCGCCTCCAATCCTCCGGGTCACTCCTCAAGCCCTGCAAGGCGTCAAGCTTCGCAAAGTCAAGAACTATGAAGTTTTGCAACCCGAGACTCCGCCTCCTGAAGCAAACCAGTCCAACCTGGAGCTGCAGCACAGTGACGACCAACCGGACTCTGCCATCGACGGCCAAGTCAACGCTGCCGAAGAGCAACCAGTGTTCAAGTTAAGTCACAGCCCCTTCAGGAAACCAAGAAGTGAAACAGCTGCTCCAAACAGTCGTGAGGATTCTGCTCATCTTCAAGGCCCGAGAGCTCAACAATGCAACGGCGCAACTCCTCCCAGCTTCCGGTCCAACAACCACAGGATGGCAGATTTAGAGTCATTGGTGAATAACCAAGTCTCTAGTCCCTATTTGAAAATGTTTTATGACGCTGACAATAAACAGATTATTGAACAACACCAGGCCCTGGATGCTAAAGTGACAGACAGACATGGAGACTCCGTCGACATGAGGCGCAGTAATGGAGACGTTCGGGGGGGGAGCCCGAGGAGGCTGTGCTCCCCGGAGAAACCGGTTCCACCGAAGAAGCCCGATTTCTCTGTTCTGGGCGTCACGTCATCACCAAAGTTCAGAATACGAGAAACCCCAGCAGCTTCGCCTGGACTCAACGGCCAACCACAGCTTCTTCCAGACAGACCTTCTCCAGAGCACCAGAGCCGCAGTAAACCAGCGAGACTGACCGACACCAGGCAGTCGTCACCTGCTGGTTCTCCTCACCGACAGAAGCCACCCATAACGCACAAGAAGCCAGATCTAAGTTCAGCTACGCCCAAACCAGACCGTGGGTCCAGTGGGACCGGAGCGATCCCTCAGACTCGTGACACCGCGGACTACACCTTCGTCCCACCAGGCAGCGGCCCCTCGAGGTCCGGCGGTACCTGCAGCTCTGCCGGAACCTCGGCCGTCCAGGGGACCAGTTCCGTCTGGACGGAGGACGTCCACACCAGAGACCGAGAGGAGATCAGACAGACGAAGGTCGGCCAGACCGACGGAGCGTTTCAGAGGAGGGCGATGAGGTCTTCGCTGGCTGAGGATGAAGAGGATGAAAGGGAGGAAGGAGGGACGGTGACGACCATCATGATGGCGTCCAACAAAAAGGACAAAGTGAGGAAGAGGAGGAAGAGGAGGACGGGCAGGCAGCTGCTCATGATGCCGTCAGCAACGCACCCCTCCCCCTTTTCGTCGTCCTCGTCATCTTCCTCATCCTCCTCGTCATCTTCGTCCTCCTCTGGAGACGAAGCTCTGGACACCGCGGTGAGGAAAATGGTGGCCAAAGCCTGCGATCTGGAGACCAGCGACTCCGAGAGCTCCTGCGCTCCGATTGGTCAGAGCAGGTTCTCTCTGAGCAACGCGCTGTCCACCGACAGCCTGCGGGGGGAGCTGTCGCTTCCAGACCTCCTGATACAGGAGCCAGACGACCAGGGGCTGGAGGAGAAGGGCCCACGAGCTGCAGGAGGCAGAACCGGAGGCAGGGAGGCGCAAGAGGCCGTCCGATATCCAGACGGTAAGTTTTTATAGAGACAAACCTGCAGTTAAGATTCTGTGTGGTTGTTTTGGGATCGTTTTAATTGTCTCGATAGGTGTTTGTGGTCTTTTTCTGGTATTTTGGGGGTTTCGGTGGACCTGTCTTTTTGTCATTGTATTGCTCTTTTAACCTTTATTGGCTCTTTTAGTGGTTTTTGTGGATGTCATTGTTCTTTTGGGGTCTTTTCCACACACTTAGTTTTGTATTTGTTTTGTTATTGGTGTTTTTTTTGTCTTAAACAGTTGAGTCGTTTTGTACTTGTTTGAAATAGTTGTTCTATTTTTAATTTTTTTGGTGGTCAATATATAACCTTTTCAAATCGTCTCATCATTGTTTTTTCACACATTTAAAGTTGTATTTTGGCCTCTATCGAGCAGTTCATATCTTCAGAGTCTATTTGAGCAGATGGTAAGTTCCAGAGCTCCTTCCAGATTTACCTCCGGCTCCGTCTCACGTCTTTGCAGGTGTGAAGCAAATGTAGGACAAGTTTACAAAGTGCTGAGGACGAGATAAAAACACTCGGCGTCCGCTGGCTCAGGTTTCAAATGTTACATCTCTTAGTAAGGATCGACTTTTTGTCTTGCAGCGGAGCTGTTTGTCAGCGTCTCGGCCGACCAGATGTTTGTCTCTGCTCGACCGCGAACCACCGAGGATCTGTTCGCTGTCATCCACAGGTACTGACGACATGTTTTACACACACACACACACTCACACTTTGAAGCACATGCTCACTCGTCTGCTGGCTTCCTCCCGCCGCCTCTGTGGAGCAGTGCAGTCTGGGAAGGCACAGTGTGAGCGCCCGCAGGTTCGGCTGCAGGTAAAATCCCCTGGATGTGCAGTCAGAGTGTCGTCTCTCTAGTGAGAATAGAGCCTGAGTAGGAAGTTCAGTCGCTCCTGAAACATTCCTTCCCTGCTACATAGACTTGTTCTTAGTTCTGACTTTTGCCTTGTAGCTTCTGCAGGTGAGTGAATCTAGGAAACTGGTAGTTTGTTCGGTTCCAGTTGAAGTTTTCTGGTCTTTTCTTCACAAACTTTGGTTGAAACTAAAGTTAACTTTTGACTCCGTGTGTCTTTCATCTCAGATCAAAGAGAAAGATGCTCGGAAAGAGTGATCCAGAGGTAGGGAGGGACCGGACCCTTCCTTCCCCGTCCTCCCCCACCGACCCGCTCCTCCATCGCCCAATGCAGCCTGTCCCCCGCAGAGGTCAAAGGTCACCAAGGAGCGAGAGCTTCAAGGCTCTGCTGCTCAGGAAAGGCAGTCGTCCCGACTCGTCCTCTCGAGCCTCAGCGGTGGAGCGTCTTTGTAAATGTGCCACGTCTTCGGACCTGCGGGGGGCGCTTCTGCCTCTTCTTCCTCCTCCTCCTCCTCCTCCTCCTCCTCCATACCAGGACACCCATAATGCTCCTGACATCAACATCCACCTGACGCTGGACCTGCAGGCTCCGCCCACTCCTCAGACCTTCTCCATGACGCTCGGATGGAACCAGCAAGACCTGACTCATCTCCTGGGCTCCTCTTCCTCCTCCTCCTCTTCCTATTCCTCTTATTTTTCCTCCTCCTCCTCCTCTTCCTCCTACTCCTCCTATTCCTCCTCCTCACCCTTCTTCTTCCTCACGTCCTCCTCCTGGAGACCTCGCTCCCTCACTCCTCCCGTCTCCAGCAGACGGCGCCTCGCAGCTCGCTGCCGCCTCTTCACCCCCCCGATGTCCGCCATCTTTGAAGATGAGGACGAGGATGAGGAGATCGACGAAGAGGAGGACGACAATGTTTTCCTGGAGTCACCAGCAGGCGGCGAGGAGTCCACCGTCCGACTGGTGGAGATTTCTTAATTTGAAATCGACATTAAATGGGTCAAAACCAGATGAAACCAGATCAGACTGGATCCCATCGTACCCAACAAACCGGCTCAGACTGGATCAAACCGGAAAAGACGGTTCCTGCTGGATAAAACTCCTGAATGGACCAGAAGTGACCAGATTGAACCGGATCACACTGAATAAAACTGGTTCTCATTATCCTGAATCAGATCGGATCAAAAACAACTGAATCAACCAAACTGGAAAAGACTGAACCCATAAAACCGGTTCCAACAACAACGGACCGTCTGAACCGGACGAGTCCACTTCTACCAGACTGAACCAGATCGAACCGGATCTGACTGACTCATCGTTTACCGACTGAATGTACCGAAGCACATGAACTGACCCAAATGTTCTGCTGCCACATTTATACGTCTGAAAACCTACAAACATGTTTATTCCTGACAAATCTTACGAAAACCAGTAGGACGTGGGATTTTCTTTTGTTTTCCTGACAGCAGTTTCTTCTTGAGATTAACCAGTAAACATTATATTAAAGGTACAGTAGTAATAAGAAAAGAAACTGTGATTGTACGATTTTCTGAAACTCAATCAAAATAAATTTAAAGAAAAACCTCTGTGAGATTAAACAGGTCCCAAACAATCCAAGCTGAAACATGAAATCACATTTTTTCAGTTCCGGCTGAAACATTTGTGGTTTTATGTGTTTCTGAATTTTTCTCTGTGAAATTTGGAATATTTTGCCTGAAATAAAGACGAATTTGGAGCCTGCAGGGTCGAGCAGCTTTATTCCTATTAATAAATCTGCCTGTTCAGCAGTATTTAAACCAAACAAGTGAATTGAGTTTAGAAAACGTCCCACTGTGTAACATAAAGAAATGAGTACATTTTGGGGTTTTTGTGCAGTAGAGACTCAAAAAGGAGGAAAAAGTAACTTTTTGTTAAAGTTATTTTTCTTTCTGTTTCCATTTGTGAGCCTGATATTGTTTTTCTGGTAACTATGGTGTCATATTATGTTTTATTCCTTCAATTTAACCTTTCTAAAGCTGATGTATCTCTGATGTGAAGCAGCTCATGTTTTACTTGTTTCTCTCGATGGTAAAATAGGCCGAATTGTAATTTTCTCAGATTTTTGTAGTCGTTCCTGTAAATATTCCTCCTCTCACATCTCGTTTTTACAACCTTTTTCCTTCTGCCTCCATGTCAACGAGTCTAGTTTGTATTCCTCTTACAGGAGAGTGAGTTTATATGATTGTATTAGCCTGCGGGTTTGTGGAGGGACGCACTGTGAGTGGAAGCTGAACCTGGAGAGGGAGAGAAGAAGAAAACCACCTGTTTTAAAGTGAAAGCAATAAATGACAAACTGAAACCTGAAGCTTTGTTGGTGGTTTTTTTCATTTCACAGACTCTGTCCGGCTCATGAGGCCTCAGCAGATGTTTCCCATCAGCCATCAAACCACCTTCAATCAGGTAAAAGCGTCTGCATTCAGAAACCATCCTGTGATGCGTTTTCATTTTCTCGAAAAATATGATAATTTAAAAGTCATTCGGGAGCTTAGAGGTCGTTAATCTTTAGATGGAACAACAATGGACCTGATAGGATGATGTTATACTTTGATAGGTATTTCTATTGGAGTGAAAAATTAAGATTTTATGTTAAATTAATCCAATTTCAAGCCTCTCACTTCAACCTTTATCACACTTGAGTGAAACGAGACGGACACATTGAATACATTTACAACATTTTCTGGAAAAAGTTGATGATAAATCAAAAGAAACGTGCAGTTTGAGGCTGCAGTTTGTGTTTCTGGCCACTGGGGGGTGCTGTTGTTCCGCGCAGAGTTGAAGCCAACGACTCCACCTGTTGCAGGTTTGCTCCAAATCATTGGAGCAAATCATTCCAGTGTTTTCCGTTTAAAGATTTATGGACTCTTGAGAATATTTGAGATGATTCACGCAGAGAAAAACTGACTTCAACAGTTTTAAATAGTTCATGGATTGGACCAGAGAAAATAGTTTAGAAGATTTTGTGATGCAATAGGAGGTTCAAACGGATTGTGAACTTATGATTCTGGTGATGATGTGGACTTTTCTGGAGCTCAGAGGTGGTTGGAGGACATGGAAGGTTCAGGAGGAAGATGCCAGAGACAAATGATATAAAGTCCAACATGGTCCTGAAACACGTGATAATGATTTTCCAACATGTTCCAGTTATGTAGTGGATTGTCTTTATCTTGGAAAAGTCGTCGATGCTCAGTGTTCGTGCCAAACATTTATTCTCTTCTTATCTCCTTGTTCTTTGAGAACTTTGGTTTTTCCATTAATTCGTTTGTTTCTTTTGGAGGGGGGGTTGGAGGGGGGGGTCCTTGAGGAGCCCTCAGGAATGAACTTTGGCTTTTCAGTGTTGAGGATTTAGGTTCAAGGAGAGATTTTCATGGTTTCGTCATGTGGTTTGAGGAGTCTGTTAATAAATCAGTCATTGATGGGGTCAGAATACATTCTGCAGTGAAGGATTCGTCTCTGAAGAAAAGAAAAAAACAACGACTTTATTTATAAGGCCTAAAGAGAGAGACTGTGGAAAGATAAAAGAGGCAACATTTGATTAAAAATGGAGGCTTCAATTAAAAGCGAGTCTATAAAAGTGTTTTTTTAAAAGAAGTCACTGATTCCACAGATGTTATCTCCTCTGGCAGGTGATTCCAAGGTGGAGCAACGCCGCCCTGGTGGAGAAGCACCGTCACCCTGAGATTTAACTTTTGACTTTGGGCTGACCGGAAGGGATCCACCCGACGATCTCCGGCCTGTACTGGGGTCAGCAGGTCAGCAACATAAAGAAGAGCTTTAAAAGTAATTACCAACATTTTTAGTTGATTTTTAGTTGATCGCTGGTTTTTGAGCCGTCCCACGGTTATCGTCATGATGACGGTTAAAAACAGCAGCCAGGTCATCTGCATAAAAATGACAAGATTCTTCATAATCAGACTGGTTTTTCTCAAAGATGTAATGTTGGTACATAAAAGCTAAAAGCTCATTGTTTTATCATGTTTTTGTTGGATTAATTCTTGTGGGGAATCATAAACATCCTCCACACGTGTCTTAATGGCTTTGCACCCTCTTATTTATCTGAACTGCTTTTATCATATCGACCCTCGCGGGCCCTGAGGTCCTCCAGCCTCCTTTTAATGGTCCCCCAAACGAGGACCAAGACCCCCGGGGAGGCTGCATTCACCTCCTGTGGCCCCCGCTTGAGGAACAGGGCTGCAGAGTCCGTTGAGGTTTTTAAAAAAGGGTTAAAAACTCACCTTTTTAATCAGGCTTTTAACTGATTATATATATGTATATGTTTTTATATATCTATGTATATATGTTTATGTATTTTATCAATGTATTTATCTACTTTTATCCATTTTAGATGATTATCTACATTTTCTGCTTTTATTAGGTTATTAACTGAATTTGTATCTCCAGTGGTTCCTCTAGGGGGCGCTACACTGGTGGTGGCCGGCCCCCTGTGGTTAGTTGTGCCACCCCCAGTGTGGAAGGCCCAAAATGCGGCCCTTTCCTCATCTTGGTCCTCGGCGCCACGTCTTCACATCACCAGGCATGTCTTCACTTATGGTTCATTTGCTTTTTATTCATCTATTTTATCTTTGCACTGTTTTTAATTCTTGTTAAAGCCCTTGTGTTACTTCACTGTATAAAAAAAGTGCTACATAAATAAAGATTGATGCGATTTCCTTTGATTACAGGCTTTAATGCGACGAGCTTCACAATTTCTAATTGCTTCTTGGAAATCCTTCCAGTATTGCTCGTATCTGTATTTCCAAGAACCAATTAGTTCCTTTGAATTTTAATATTTGCGGAAAAAAAAGAAAGAATATTCACAGATGATATTCCCTCGGAACCTGGCGGGATTACGACGGGGTCTTGTGAGGGAACAGGTGGCTCGGAGTGAAATCACAGTTCGTGCGGAAACCCGTCGTTCTGCTCTGGCGGAATTAGTTCGGCTTCTTCAAAAACATTTTTGCCTCTTCTGAACTCCCACAAAATCCCCAAAAAACACACTATTCTGAGACGCCCGACAGAACACACTGTGCGCTTGTGTTTCCTGTCATGTTGCCTCTGGCTGTGTGTTGGAATGTGGACGAGAGAATCACACAAATATCTCGGCTGTCAGATGATGCAGCAGTTTGTCTGTCCCGCAGCGCAAACAGGGAATGAAACGCTTGTTATATTTTATTATGTTTGTTGCCTCCAAACTTTCAGAAGAACACGAGGTGCTTTATTTTTCTCTCTCTCTCTCTCGCTCGCTCGCTCGCCCCCGTCGGAGCGCTGAGGGCCCAGGCCGGGCGTCGACGGCGACGGCTAGTGAGCGGCCGGCCGCATCAAGCTAATGGCGCCGACCCGCCGGACAGATTTAACGAGCGCCGAACGGTTGAGACTCGCTGCGTTTCCACGTCTCCAGAGGGAGCGGGTGCATAGTTTACCACGGCCCGCCGTGACCTTTGACCCGCAGACCGTCAATGAGTTTAATGGGCTCCATGATGAAGTCTCAGAGGTTTTCATTGTGGAGCCAAAACCATCACCGCTTTTCTGGGGGTTTTTTTTCCCTCCGTCGCTGCTTTTTTAGCCTCCGACTCAGTCGTAACTTGTCCATGGCAGGAGCGCCGGGCGCTCCGAGGCCTCGAACCCACGCAGATAGAAGAACGTCAGACAATCAGAAGAACAGTTTTATTGTTTCGTATCTTTATATCTGAGATCTGCTGCCACTGTCTAATAATATTTTATAAACCACGTCACACAGAAGCTGTGACCGCGGGCCGCCGGAGCCCCGTGACCAGTGAGGGCGCCATCGCTCGCACACCTGGTGTTGTTCTTGGCTTTTTAGGATTCTGTTAGGAAATCAGAGCACTCTCCTGTGTGTGTGTGTGTGTGTGTGTGCGTGCATGAGTGCCGGCCTGCCTGTTGTCGCGGCAACAGTTCTCTGGCGTGGGGAATGCGAACGCGGAGCAAAGCAAGCAGAACGGCACGCTTTCAGTCGTCTCATTTGCCGTTTGCACCGTGTCAAACGTTGTTAGTGTATGTTTTATTTTTATTTTTTCAAATTTCCTTTTTTTAAATGAAAGCATCGGTATTTTCAGATAATCGGCCCGAACAGGACATCAGGTTATGTTTGTCTCCCTGGCAGACGGGAATCAACGCTGTTTGGAAATAATCACACAATCAGGCCTTTGTCTGGGTGTCTTTAATTATGGTTCGACGGGATTTAAAGCATAATGCGTCGGCTTTTAGTCGCTTTGATAACTTTGGCAGGAGGTTTGAAAACTTTCCACACGAAGCTCCAGATGTTCGTCCCGATGTTCCGCGAGAATCTGACGACTTTGCGCCGGCCAATCGACCTCTGACAAGTTTGGAAGTCGAAGATTTCAGAAGAAACTTCTGATGTTCTGTTCAAGTGTTTGGGAGGTTTTTCCGGAGCGCGACAGTTTTTCAAGGCGACTCAACTCGTAATGTTCCAACTCGCCTGAGGGTCAAGCAGGATGCGCTCTTCCTCCTGTTAGCGTTTCAAAACCTCCTGAAACGCATCAACCGAATCTCACGCGCTTGAAGAAGCTCGTCTCTGTTAATCTTACGTGATCCATCGCCTCAACATGTGTGGAACCTTCTGGGAAAACACCAGCAGACCAGTACCAGTGAGGTCTGTTACACACTAGTATAACAGAACATTATCCGAGGTCTGGAGCCTCAAAACCTCCCACAAGCGAATCAAAGTAGTCGAATTCTGACATTTAGCTTCTACTGAAACCTCCCAGACTCTACTGAGGTTCATACAGAATTTTATCTTCCCACAAAAACAACAAAAAGAACCTCTGAGTTCTTCCAAACCTCGACATGTTGCTCCTGGAGCCACATGAATCCTGTGAATGTGCTGAAAGGCAGAATTTCATGTTGCAGAGTTTCATAACTGTGCATTTCTTCTGTGTTTGGTTGATAAACGAGTCTTTCTGGAATCAGTTTTTTGTTTTTGTACTCGAAAAGGTCAGTTTGGTTCTTGGATCGTCCCGACGCGTCTATTAATACACTGATTGTCAGTGAGAAGAATGAAGATTAACGTTTTAGGAGAATTGTTTGTCCTGGGGAACGTTGGCAATCGATCCTGACAAAACCAGACTCTCCGATTTCATTTTTCATCGATTTCTGCAGCTTCTCAAGCGTAACTGGTGTGTTTCAAACACCCCAGCAGCTTCTGAATGCTCATGATTTGGTCCTCTGGTTCCACATTTGGCTTGAATTTATTCTGAATGTTCCTGAAGTTTGTAATGGAGCCTTTGAGATGCTTGAGAAGACAAATTTGTTGGAACCTTTAAAGAAGGTTTCTTGGTCGTCTTGCAGGTTTATTGAGTCATTGAAGACATTCCAGGGATTCTTGAGGTTCATTGAGGAGGATTCAGAGGTGTTTCACAGTAACTTCAGATATTATTAGGGACTACATCTCCGAGGGCCGTGAACCTCCCTGACGTCTCAGGAAGCTTTCAGATTTTGACACGAGTTTCACCGAGGCAGTTCTCTTCTGCAACTCCCACTGGGATTCCAGAGGTGCCTTGAATTTCAGAGGTTTGGAAGGTTTAAAATGCCCTTCAGGATGTTTGATGGTCTCCCGGGGAGGTTCCAGAGGTTCTTGGAGACGTTCCAGATCAGGCAGCGGAGCAACGGCTGCAGGACGCCGGTGCAGGTCTGGATGTGTACAAAGGGGGAGTTAATGGCCGTGAGAAAAGCTGCTGTTCACTGCACTGACCTGCATGAATAAACAGATGCAGGGCGTCATTCCTCCCCCGAAAGCCTGTATAAATACAGGTTAAAAAAAACACTGATATACACATGCACGTGCGCGCGGCCTTGATAGAGCCTTCATTCTGCGTAAATCACCGCTCTTCAACAAAAATACCCGCCAATGTAAAAATGTGTTCAGAGATTTGATATCTGATGGAGCAGATGAACAAATAAGGGCTGAACTCGGAGGGCAGGCTGTGGCCTTCACTGTTTTCTTTGTTTCACGACAAATTTGTTTCTGTGTTCACTTGTACTCGTGTCACACTGGAGCTATACTTTTTTTTGTTTTCACTGGTGAATCACATATTTCAAGGCTTCAGTTGTGTTCGTATCTTTTCCCTGCATCTTGGACTTTATGTAGTCTAAAGCCAATTTCCAATTTTTTTTTTGTGAAATAAATGTTGCAGTCATGAAAGTTCAGCTGGCATAAAATATGATTATACAGCTTTAAAACATTTGCAATATAAAAACGACACTTAAAGCTTTATAAAATCCATGGTTTGTAAGTAACATTTCAACATTTTAATGTTCATCCAATGTTTTATGTTTATGGCGCATTTTTACAGCGACAAAAGCTTTTATTTTTATTATGTACAAATCAAAATCTGCCACAGCTGTTTAGAAGGTCAAAAACTAAATTCGAGCTGTCAAAAGTTAATCACTCTTAAAAGACTCAGTATTGTTGGTGGTATTTTCATTTATCTAAATCTGGGCCTGTGCAGCTTTATATTGGAAGCTCAAACTTATAATCAATAATAAATCAGACCATGAGTATGACCAGAGGCCAAAACATTAAAAAGTAGGACTTTATTGCGTGATAAGGTTCAAGGTTTTAATCGTGCAAAATGTGGACGTTTCCGTGCGTAAAAATAATTAAATATAATCAGTTGAAAATGTATTGATCCATCCACGGCCACCTGTTTTCCCATTTGTTTTCACTTCCGTGGATTTCCGGTGAGTTGCGGGGGTTTCCAGTTCACTGAAACTCATCCGCGCCTCAACGCACCTCATCCACTGTCCAAACATGCGCGCATACATCTCCTCCTCCTCTCCTCTCCTCCTCCTCCTCCTCCTCCTCCTCCTCCTCCTCCTCCTCCTCCTCCTCTCCTCCTCCTATATTTCCGCACTCCGGGAGCGTCCTACGTGCAGACAGGGGAAAACTTCACGAGACGGAGCGCGTGCCGCGGTCAGACCTGACAGGGCGCAGAGACGCGTACCAGGGTCTGCGCGTGCCAGGCTGTGGAAGGCCTCTCCTCGGGACGTCAACAGGAGGCATGAGCCCGTCCAGCTGCGCTCCAGCTGCTGCAGCGGGACTCACCAGCTGACGAAGAGGAGGAGGATGAGGAAGGCGCTTCCCCAGCTTTACGCGCTCCACTAACCACTGGTCTAAAAGATGCCACCTGGCTCCGGCGCGCGCCACGCGGCTCGGATCAAGACTAACCCGGGATAGCACTCACCACCCAGAGACACAGAGAGGAGAGCCAGGAGCCACCGCAGAGCCCAGCCCAGCCCAGCCGGGACCAGAGAGCTGCGCGCCGGGGAGCGGAGGCGCACGGAGGAGGACAGGTGACTGTTCCTGCAGCTTTGAAACGAAAAACCAATCATGATCAATGCAAAAGTGGGAAAGTGCAGTAAGTTAAGCCGGATGCATGAAATCAATTTGCATTTTCAGACTTTTGAGGGGAAACATGTCCGGCAGAATTTCATTTTGTTTCTAAACTTTTTCATCAATAATCGGATGTGAATAAATGATAAAAACTAAATCATCTCAAATCTGAAATTTGCACTCTTTAATTGTGAATTGTCAAATTAATTTGGAAAAAGTTGCAGGCAGATTTCTGGGATTAGGAGATGATGTGGGTCAATGTAATCAGATTGAATCTAATCAATAACCGATAGCCAGGCTCCCGGTCCCTGGTTCTCCGGGTCCCTGGTTCTCCGGGTCTCCCTGCAGAAGCTCCGACGTGATGCTGCTCTCACGGCTCCCGCTGCTCCCCGCACTTCTCCTGCTGCTGCTGGCCGCCGGCCGCTGCACCGCCGCCGCGCTGCTCCGGGGCGCCGCCGCGCGCACCGAGGCGCTGGCGGAGCGCGTGGAGCTGCCCGCCCGGTACCGGACCAGGACCGACACTCCTGCTGGGCTCCCCGCGGCCAGAGGGAGGGGGCAGCGGTCACACCATGGGCATGGTCAGTACTCCTTCAACTGATACTTCACTACTGATAATTGTGACAGTAATGATACTCGAGTAACTGTACTGCTGCCAATACTCGCTGGAGAAACAGCAACATGAAAATACAAGTTATGACACTGTTTACATTGCTGACAGTTCGGATTCCACCGGTACTGGTACCTGTGATACAACTGGAACTGATTCACATACTGCTGATAAATCTGAGGATTTAAAGTTGGACGAATCAAACACTAACTGTCATGCTACTCACATTTCTAACGACGCAACTGATACTCGTACAACTGATATCACATTTATTAAATATCAATTCATTTCAGGCATGTCAAAACAAAACGTGTGCAAGCACATGCACACTGATACACCTATTTACATTCACATATTCATAGATTAACCCTTTGTTGGTAAGCCATATTAATAATTATTTCATTTGTATTTATGAAAATGTTATCACAAAAGAGATTATTGTTACTACGACGGATATTTCTGATATTGCTGGAACTAGAGGCACAGATATTAGACTGTTCATCGGTGCGCGGTCTGCGGTTCCTCTGTGGACTAAAAGAACGATTCATCCATTCATTCACATTATGATAGAACGGTCCAGCCAGCAGCCGCTGGTCACACAGCGCTAAACAAACTGCACATAAACACTCAAAGAGACACGTCTGTGTGGTATTACTGCCATTCTGCTCAAACACATAACTGTATGAAGCAGCATCTTTGTTTTCCTGCTGCTTCAACCTCCTTCCTGTTGATTCACAGACATAAACCATCGAGATCCGCAGCACAAGGAGAAGTTCATCATCCACCTCACAGGTAAACATCAGACTCTGGATTTGAGCCCCGGTGCATCTCAGATTGGCTGTAATCTCGTTTATTTTACACTGAGAGGGTTCTTCTATTCACATATTGAGTTTAATAGAAGTTATCTTTGGGGAACAGTTCAACAATTATTTTATTTTACACTTTCTATACAATTAAGAAAATACATTTTTGAGCTCTAAACTGTGCAAAGTGTTGTTTTGATCAAACACAATATCAACAGGCCTCTGAAATGAGCATGTCTATAATGTAAATTGCACTTTTATGAAGTACTTCATTGTTTTACTTTATTCGTTTTGTTTATATTTTGGGATTTTGACAAATTTTCCCTTTTTTTAACAATTTTTGTAATCAACTAAATCTAAAAAAGTAAAAATTTTCTTCCCTTTACTGGAATTACATTTTTTTAAATGTTATGTGCAATTTTACAGCATTTTACATGATAACAAAGTGATATTCAACATTGTTTTTAAGACAACGTGAAAATTTGTATTTTTTTTTATTTTTAAGGTGAACATTTTGGAATTTTGTAAATTTTTTGGTGTTGTTAACAAAATAATTTGCCACTTTTGATATTAAAAACCAATTTCCTGACGCCATTTTTAACGCATTACATGAAAAGTGGTGCTGAATTTCCTCCTCGTGGTGTAAAATGTGACATCATGTGACACTAGGATGTGGTTCTGACCCTCCGTCTGCCCTCAGGGCCGCTTTCCTTCGACGCCAAGTGTAAGAAACAGTTCTACAGGCTGTACCACAGCACCCGGGACTGCACCGTGCCCGCCTGTGAGTAGCCGGCCGCCGGTTCGATTCCCAGCATGCCAGGCGAGCAGGACGAGACGAGCCACGGCGGCTGGTCTCGTCATGCATGCAGCTCCTGTTGATCTGAGCCAGACTCGGAGTTCACTGTTGACTTGTCCTCGGCAGACTATCGACGATGTGCTCGACTGCTGATCCAGCTGGCCAAGAGCCCCCGCTGTGCCAAGAGGTAACGACGCGGTAAGTTCTCACACCCAGAACCAGTACATTGAACTGTCACGACCCCCCCGGAGCCTCAAGAACCGACAGTGTAGGACAGGTAGAACCCAGAAGGCAAAGCGTAGGGAAGGCGGAGGAGGTGTCGGACAGGTAGGACCAGTAAGGCCGGGACAAGTCGGGTACAATTTAACCTCAAATGTTCCTGCTCTGTTTGATTGAGGGATTTTGTTCCCCCCCCCCCCCCCCCCCCCCCCCCGTCTCGTCGACAGACTTTGGACCGCAGTCGCCGAGGGAAAGGACGGGGAACCGTTCAGACGACAGGAACTCGTCCGCGACCGGCCAATGGGACGCCGTACACTCCAGCAGGAAGAGCCAATCGGGTGGCAGAACGTGGCCGGACGGACTTTTCCTGGATTATCTTCTTTGATTTGGTGAACTGGACCGTGGACACTGACCGACGTGACCTGGACCTCTTGGTTTGTTGAGTCTGCGCCTGCTGTTTCCCGGGACTCGTGTCTTGGGGGGTTTTTCTGGACGATGTTTCGCCTCCCGCAGTGGGAGCCCCCGACGGATTCGGACGCCGGAGATCGATGAATGTCTACTTGACGTTTCCGTGTATTTATACCGCGGAAGCTGTGTGCAATATGTACATACTGTCAGAGGAATAAACGTGTTTGATAATAGCTCCTTGTTTTTGTTTGTTTCCTCGTCGTGAAACGAAGAAGTCCTTCTATTCTGGTGTCCCGGCTTTTGTTTTGTAGTTTTCTATGTCTTTGTGCTTCTATTTATTTATGTCTTTTCACAGTTTGTTGTGTTTCTTCAGTCTTTTGGACATTTTCTTTTCCCTCAATGAGTTTTTTTGTGTCTATTTGCAGTCAAATCATTTCGTTTTTCTTCTCCTGTCATTGTGTTTTGTTTCTTTGTGATTTGTGGGGGGTTTTTTTTCCTCGTTTGTGGTGTTTTGCTTCTTCTCGTTTGTTTTCCTGCCACTTTTAGTTTGTACCTTGGAGGCGTTGGTGTGTTGCTTTAATTTTTTTTGTCTCTTTTGTGGTTGTTTCATGTCGTTTGGTGCCACGTCTTGTCTCCCTTTGTGGTTTTCTTACGTCTCTTCTTGATTTGTTTGTTGTGTCGAGTGGTTTTCGCTTAGTATTTTGGCGGGACGCAGTATTTTGGCGGGACTCCGTCGCGGATCAACACCCGGATGTGAAGCAGTTGGTCTCTGACTGGGTGAAGCGCTGTTGACTTTGGCTGCTGCTGCACAGTTTCATGTTTGTTGTCTGATTAATGTCTACACACACACACACACACACACACACACACACACACACACACACACACACACACACACACACACACACACACACACACACACACACACACACACACACACAATGGATCAATTCAAGGATATATAAACGTCACTGGATCAGTTGGTTACCGTAGGAACCATCCTGGTGACATCACATTAATAATTGTCACTGATTCTGGGTGTGTGTGTGTGTGTCTGCGCCTGCACATGCACGTGCACGTGTGTGTGTCAACAGGACTATCAGTGATCCGTGGAAAGGAGCACAGGACCAGTGTGGCCTCTGTCACGATGGCGTCTTATGGGTTTCTTCATGTTGTCGTCACAATGTTCAGGTTATAAATGACTTTACTGCTCTTTAAGTTGGTTTTACTTCATTTTGCATCAACATGACATGATTTTTAATCGTTCGTCTCAATTTGAATTGAATTTATGCTCCTTTATGTTGGTCTGACATCAGTTTGAGTTGATTTTGCGTGATCGATTGAGGGTTTAATACGATTTTGCACCACTTTTATTAGTTTTACATGAATTCATTGTCCCTTTACCTTGGTATCTCATTTTGCAGCAATTAGCATGAATTTAAAGCACTTTTATGTTGTTTTACATCTGTTATGTTGGTTTGATGTGCCTTTATGATGGTTTCACTTCATTTCACATCAATTTTATGCCCCTTTATATTAGTTTTACATCACTTTGAAATCATTTAGCATCTTTAAATGAGAGTTTAGATATGACTTTGCATTGGCTTAAAACACTGTGTTGAATCAAAATTTTAATCAATACACAACTTCATGTTGGTAGAACATTTTGCATTAACTTTACATACTTTTATCTTAGTTGAATTTTGCTTTGCATTGACGTCTCACACTTTTATGTTGATTTTACATGATTGTGCACCGACACTGTGCTGCATTCTGTTGATTTTACATCATTTTTAAATTAAAGTACATCTCTTTATGTCAGTTTTTCATTACTTTTATCTGACTCTAGGCCCATTCATGTTAGTTTGTTTTTCATAACCTTTAATCATCTGGCATCATTTTGCATTTGGCTGTTTGTCACATTATGACGATAAGTTTGGTTTGGCATCACTTTGTGATGGTTCCTGTCTGGTTTCAACTGGTCTATAAAGTTGATTGTTTTATGGTCTTATTATTTTGGTTGTCGGGGTCAAAACAACTTTTAGCTGTTAGAGTTTTTTGGACGTCAAGAAGTTGTGAAACGGAAGCAAAAGCTCCCTTCTTTTTTATTTCCCTGATTTTGAACATAAAAAAGGAACATTTGCCTTGTATTTCAGCAGCTTGTTTCTCCTCCCGCACAAAGCAGCGAATCTCCGGGTGGATATTTATTCGAGTTCATCGGAGGTTTGGGAATCAAACCGCCGCACTTTCACATGATATCACAGTCACAAACCACACTTCCCACAGCCCACATGACTCGGTCTGCTCTGCTCTCCTTTCCTATTTTTAAATCCTCCTCATCAGCTTCACTCGTGTCTTCAATGGTTATTTTTACTAAAATAATTTGATGGAGCTCACAGATATCAACAAAGGACCTCGTCCGGGGGTCAACCGACCCGAGTACTTCCAGATCTGTCACTGCTGCTGTTTGTACAGCAACTCAAACATCTGAAGCCTGCGTCCAGATGACACTGTACACACTCCCGGCCTCTGGCAGAGGACCGTCACTCACCTTTCGACGTACTCACACAACTTCATATGTCTGTAGAGCCACGTGGTTCATGACAGACAAAAATACACAAGTACACAAGCACAGATACACTTTCACACAGAGGTTAAATAAACACATTCTTGTGCGTTTTAATCAGCAGTGACACACTCACACACACACACACACGCACACACACACACACACACACACACACACACACACACACACACACACACACACACACACACACACACACACACACACACACACACACACACACACACACACACACACACACAAAGACATTAGAAAGACGAATGGCTGCAGTCAGTCTGGTGTTTATCCAGCAGCTATTTCCAGAGTGCAGATGGAGCGGCGATAAGGGAAAGAAACAGAGATAAACAGACAGAGAGCAAAAACATTCAAACTGTCTGGATTAATATTAACATTTAATTATTTCATGTCTCTTCCGGGAGACCCTCTCGTCCTCTGAGGTAAAAAAAAAAACACACAAAAAAAACAGAATTGATGGGAATCTTTGTCAGGAAATCTTAAAAACAAATAAACAAACTCCAAAATACAACATATAATGTCAATAATAAATAAAACGTCTAAAATAGTTTATAACATGATGATGATTATTTAGAATTTCTTGTCATTACTGTACGAATACAGAAAGAATGTGGTGAAATGTTTAAAAAGAGAAAAACCATTTGGACAGGGAGCAGGAGAGACGTTTAGGTACGTGCACGCATGTGAGTGCGTGTGACCTTATGAACGCGCGGTATCGGGAGCGCGCCCGGTGGAGCACCGAGGTCCAGACAGAAAGCTCGCGCTCCAGCCGGTTTCTCTGGCCCCGCCCTCTCTACGTCACCAGGTGCGTCAGGTGACAACTGCCGGTTGGCAGGTGAGGCGGAAGAGAAGACGAGGACGTGGTGTTGAAGCGGTGGAGGAGAAAGAGGACAAGTCAAGAAAAGTAAGTAAAAGGAGAGAGGGAGAGAGGGAGAAAGAGGGAGAGAGAGAGAGGGAAAGAGGGAGAGAGAGAGAGAGAGAGAGAGAGAGAGGTAGTCTCAGCTGTTTTTTTCCCAACTTCACTGCTCCACCTGCTGTCCTCCTCCGTCACACCTGTACTCTTCTACCTGACACTCGGTTACATATGAACGTTTTAACAACTGTACTCTGTCACACCTGTACTCTCTTATACCTGTACTCGATTACCTTTGCAGGTACTGTTTTGCATCACAGGTGTTTTGAAACATTTTATGAAGTAATCTGAGTATTTCTTTTCGCGTGCTCTTGATTGTGGACAGTGTTTCAGCCAGTTGAGGACCATTGTCTTTGTTTTCCCTCTCAGTTACTGACTTGTTTGAGTCCAGATACATTTGAAATGTTTTTGGACATTCTCTGAGCGTGTATTATAATTTTATGAATAATGTGTGAGTAGAATTTTTTCAAATAATTGTATTTTGTTTCATATTTAGTCAGAGCACTTCAATGAAATAGCTTAATTTCCTTTAAACAAACACATTACATGTCATTTGTAATTTACAAGTTTGTTTCCCAGTCAGATGATTACCTGATGGGCCCGTCTCCATGGCAACACGCCCTGGCCGCTCCTTCGCATCAACAAGCTATCATTACCCGCTAATTTCCCGTCATCTGATTGAGTTTAAGCTGCAAGGCCTGCCATTGGTTAATTAATAAATTACTGGTTATTTGGTCTGCTTCAGAAATAGTGCCATTGCTATGGTAACGGAGACAACGCTCATTCATACATTGGACTCATTTGATGGTGTGACTGAAGGAGATGCGATCTCATTAGATGTGTGTAATGACTCCATGAAGGCTTGTTCTCAACCAAACAGGAAATCAGATCGATTCCGCAGATGGTTCCGCCTTCGAACCTCTTCATGGAGACTCGTGACTAAAAATGTGCAACTTTAACGCCCAAGCTGCCAAAAGTGCAAGAATGCATTATAAGTACATTTATCAAAGTGCTTTATTTACTCTGTTGTGTTCAAAGAGATTATGATTAAATTGGTGGTTTTATTTGGATGCACCAGGTTTGGCCCCGCCCCCTCAGGAGTGGGCGGAGTCTCCGCAGCAGCAGATTAATGTCGCTGGTGTGTTGCATTGTGTTGTTGTTGTGTCATGTGTCAGGAATGTGCTGCAGCAGCAGGAGGCATGTCGGCAGACTGGTCACTGCGCTCACATCACAGGCTCCACCTGAAACTATGAATCAGACTTCACATTGATTTTAGTCTGTTTTTCTTTAAAAAAAATAAAAAAAATAAAAAACCCAACCCGCTGAGAGACCTGGCGGATAAATCATGAAATCCTGGAGCTTAATTTAAAAGAAGAAAAATTGCAGATTTTGTGGTTTTACTCGTGTCTTTTTCAGAACTGAACTTTTAAAAACGTCCATTATCAGCCTCAGACTCAGTAAGTGTTGTTTGATTTGCTGCTCTCTGAATGTAAAGCATTAATTGCTGTGTGTGTGTGGCATTAAAGTTGTGTGGTTTAGCACTTAATTACCTTGATTGCCTTCTGATTTTAGTTTTTTCTCTCTCTGACTGTTTTTTTCTGTGCCGTTAATTTCAGCCGCGAATGCGTGTCCGTTCATGAATCGGAGGTCGATTATGGCGGCTTTGACCGATAGTGAAATCAAGCTGTCAGTGGCGGGGATAAACAAGCTCCTTACAAACAGACCGAGTGTCAAGAGTCGGCGCTCCCCGGAAACGTTACTGGGCCACAGATGGAGATAAGATAGTTGAGAACAAGGCGTCCATTGACTGTTGGGGTTTCTGAACTGCAGGCGAGGCGACGAATGCGTCTGACTGTCAACATGTTGCGTGTTTTTGGCAGTGAGCAACCCCATCCCGTCCAACCTGAGGTCCGAGGCCAAGAAAGCCGCCAAGATCCTGAGAGAGTTCACCGAGATCTCTGCCAGGAGCGGACCGGACAAACTCATCCCTCGTAAGCACCTCCATACGCAACAATAGGACTGAAAGTGACGAGCGCCAATGGTTGTACAATCAGACTCTGTTTAGAATCTTGTAAAAGACGACCGAGGGACAGTGAAACCTACTTGTGGCCTTTCTATTAAAGATGACCTGAACCTCATCAAACATCTCTAGACCCTGTTGAGGAATGACTTGAGCCTCCCGGTGGTCGGGTAGAACCTGCAGAACGTCCTTGTGGTAAAACGCGTGTCTTGTCGTTGCAGCTCATGTCATCGCGAAGGCCGAAGGTCTGGCCATCATCTCCGTCATCAAGGCCGGCTTCATGCTCACGGCGAGGGGAGGCAGCGGCGTCGTCATCGCCAGGCTCGCCGACAGACGTAAGACCTCCAGAAAATACAGCGGCTGTTGTCTGTTTTAGGCTGACGGGTTTCAAACGTATATCTATTTATTTTCTTGTACTCCAGGTCTGAGTGTCGAACGTTCCCCGTCAGGAAGCGCTTCTCGAGCAGAGCTGTAAATTTGATCAGAACACTTGAGACAAGTGGCCATAAAATCAATTTTTTTTAACGTCTTTCACTTGACTTATCTCCACTCTGACACACCATGGAGACTGAACTCAGCACCTCTTTCACTCCACCTTGTCGCTCACAGTAATGGAGGTTCATCACTTTGGCGTTTCCAATCCCCGACCTGAATCGTGTCGGCCCGCGGCTAAACGTCTCTCCATGCGGGACTTTTCTGATGTCAAATGTTGATTTATGAGACATCCCAGAAAGCAAATAATTACTATGAATTCACTGGTTGTGGGAATTTAAAAAAAAAACTCTCAAAATTGCGTCAGAATTCAGAGTGTTTCAACCCGTACATCTCGAAAATATCGTTAAGTGTGGAAAAATCCAGAAAATTTAAGCCACATCTCCTGTTGTCTCGTCAGACTTCATTATGTGTTGAAAATTAATGTCTCTTTATTTCCCCTTGACAAGGCCCGCGGGGTTCTCTTCGTCGCTGTTTTGTGTTTTGATCATGTGTGTTTCCGTGGTAACAAAGTCATCTGACATGTCCACCATTTGATGTTAGGGATTTTTTATTTTTTTTATTTTATTTTCGAGGCGTTGGCGGACATGGAGACACACTGTAACAAGATTTTCTGTCGCGGTGCCAGAAGCTTTCGGCGGTCACATGTTCAGAGCTGAGCCATCTCTCTCCGGGCGTTTTTCGCGGTTTTGTGGATGTTGATGTGCAAAGAGCAGGTCGCAACATCTGGAAGCACTGGCACCAAAACTCGAGTCGTCGTCGTTCACAGCTTGGCTTCTTCTCGGGTCGTCAACGACTTATTGACCCGCGTCATACGTGTGACACTTCGGTTTGGGGACGTCATGGTGGACGACCGTCCTCAGGCGTCACAAGAACCTAAGGAAGCTCTTGAAATGTCAAGAAACGAAGATAATCGTAGAAACTTAGACACGCCACAAAACCTCAACTCTCCATCTTCTGAACAACCAAAGAACCGTTCAACAGTGGTTCAGAAGCCTCATTGTGGACCAGGAGAACTTTGTCTTCCTCTTTTCTCGTGCAATTGTCCTGAAGGACCAAAGGGAATTCTTTGTAGAACCCAAGTCCTTGATAAACGGCATGAAAATGTGTCGTAGCAAAAAGAGCATTTATTTGCTCTTCATTAACTTTAACATTCTCAGACATCAAGAACTCAAACTATTCCACAGCTTTGTTTGTGATCGAGAGCCTCTGCAAGTTATTTGGACATCCTGATTAATGAAAACAAGGCTTCCCATCCTGCCACAGTGAAGCAAAACAAACAGAACCGTCTAGTGAATATCTCATCACATCTTAAAGACGGACATTTCTAACCTCCTCACTTCATCAAAACCTCATCAATGGCTTCCTCATTTCTGTCTCGAGTTTCCTCGTTGGTCTCTTGAACACAACACGTCAACGTCAAGAACTCAAAAGCTCGATTCTTTCCCAGAGACCAAAAGAGCATCTGATTTGAGTTGAACCGTTGGAAAATGTCACTTCATCAGAGACCAGTAGAAAATTCCCCTGAAGACTGTCTGAACCTTGTTTCTCATGCTGGACTTATCCTTAATGAGCCTCCATAACTGCATGTGAGCAGAACCTCAAAGGTCAGTAGCGCTTCTTTAAGGACACAGAAATTCCAAACAGATGAGCGGTACTCTCGGGAAACAACCTGAGAACCTTGGAAAGGTTGACGGAACCTCATTTCACTCAAGCGCAGCCTCTGAACAGAGCGATAGACTCTGGTTGGTGGAGATTAACTAGTGTCAAGCTGACCAGGACTTTTCGAAGAGCAGCAGAGTCGAGAGCTTTAATGTTGGGTTTATTTTCTCAGGTTGGTCGGCGCCTTCGGCCATTGGGATCGCTGGCCTCGGTGGAGGTTTTGAGATCGGAGTGGAGGTGAGCAAACGTTCTGCTCTTGGTTGTTTCCTCGCAGACGTTTTGGTCTTTGAGTGAAACACAGGTCCGTGATCACTGACCGGTCCGTCCGCCCTCAGGTGTCGGACCTGGTGATCATCCTGAACCAGCGCCGTGCCATCGAGGCCTTCACCAAGGGCGGGAATCTGACCTTTGGCGGGAACTGCACCGTCGCCGTGGGACCGGTGGGCAGGTGAGCTGCTTCGGTGAAAGGTTTTCGTGTGACGTTGCGATTAGAAGTATTCTTTTGTGGCGTCGGTGACGGGATATGGGGGTTTTAAATGACGCCTCCTGTGTTTGTGAGGAATGTGGAGGCCGACGTGGCGCTGCGCAGCACCGCCGCCGTCTTCACCTACTGCCGCTCCAAGGGGCTGTTCGCTGGGATTTCACTGGAGGGCTCGTACCTGATCGAGAGGAAGGAAACCAACCGCAAGTACGGAACACTTGGACCCCGTTGCTTCCCGTCTTTCCTGCATTTCCTTCAAACTTGTCTTTCTGCTTCAGGTTCTACCTCCGTGATATCAGAGCGTCGGCCATCTTGAACGGAGATGTGGAACCTCCATCGGAGTGCTCGGCCCTGTACCACATCCTGGACCAATACACCGAGGCCTACTCTGCAGACTGGCACAACAAGAACCCTTCAGTCAAGGTCTTACATTCTTTCCTTTTTTGTCTCATTCATGTCTCTTCATCAATTAATGTCCATCTGGTGTTTTCTTGCTTTTAGAAATTTCCATCGTCCTTTATTGACTTCTTTGTGACACTCACATTTTATGAGGGTGTCTTTTTCCTTTGTAGTTTAGCATCTATCTTTTGTCATTATGAAATTGTTCTCATCATTACACATCTGTAACTCTGACTGATTTGATGTGTTTTGATTTTGTGGTCATTTTGCATCCTATTTAGTTTTGTCTTGTTATTTTCCTTTACGTCACGGTTTGTTGATAAGGATCTATTTTTACACCCATTGAACATCTTATTTACATTATTTGTGTGTGTGTGTGTGTGGGTGTGGGTGTGTGTGTTCAGTCTCTTCCTCCAGCCAGACCAGCGGCACCACAACAAAAAAGAGCGCCACCTAGCTTCCAGCCAGCAGTCAACACTGGTAAACCATGGAAGCAGACGGCATATTTGTACTTTGTTTGTTTTGGGATTAACCTGTTTTTAATGTTTCAGGAGGAGCGACAGGAGGAGCAGGAGGAGCAGGAGGAGCAGCAGCAGGAGGAGGAGGGAGGAAGAATGTTTTGTACCCGAGCATCTCCATCTACAAGTCTGAAACCTCAGGTGAGTTTCTTCTCTGAAAAGTGTGTGTGTGTGTGTGTGTGTGTGTGTGTGTGTGTGTGTGTGTGTGTGTGTGTGTGTGTGTGTGTGTGTGTGTGTGTGTGTGTGTGTGTGTGTGTGTGTGTGTGTGTGTGTGTGTGTGTGTGTGTGTGTGTGTGTGTGTGTGCGCACACACTCTGGTGGGTCATTTATCTGCAGCCTTGGCGAAGCATCAGCACATTAATAACCCTGTAAATTATTACAGTCTGTGACTCCATGAAGGAAAAAGTCTTAATGTGACTGGTTCTACTCCATCAGCTGTGGGGCTGCAGCGCCATCTCCTGCTCACATCTGTGAACTACATCCGTGTCAAAAAAATAAATAAATATTGACTCCAACTTGAATGTTTACATTTCTGCAAATGAGAAATTAATGTGTTTCTCTCTGTTTCAGATAATTACGCTGCTAGAAATTCTCAAAACTTTGGTATGTTTAATTTTCCATTTGACACAATTCATGTCAATAATTCAGGAATGTTTTTGAGGGTTTTTTCTTTTAATACTTTTTTCTTGTGTTTTCCTGATGTCAGAAATGGTTAATGTGGTGATAAACCTTTTATAGAAGAAATATGTGTATGTTGATGTGTGATCATTCATCTAAAATATGAAGATATGCTATATTAAATTCAAAAATCTTAATTTTGACTTAATTTTTGTAAACTTATTGTTAAATATATAAACAAACAAAACAAATTCTGAACACAAAAGGGTGCAATTCTATTTGCTGCAATACAGAATGGCAAAAGTACAGAGTATTTTCAATGAGTTCTGATTTTTTATTGGTGAATTTAAAAAAAATAACATACTAAAAATGATCATGAAAATACTTAAAAAAAAAAACAATCATACCATTTCGAAATGTTTAAATAAATTTGTTCGACTGTTAAAAAATTCCTTTAGTTTGTGTAAAATACTTTAAAAAACAGAGTTTTCAATAAAAACTACTTGAGTTAAAAAAACCCAAACATATAAAACACCATTACCAAATTTAGTAGACATACAGTACTTTCAAATATTATTCATGTTTCCCAAAATCTCAGTAGTTTTCTTCGTTGAAAAACTTAAAATAATCCATAGTACTGCAGCTAACTTTGCTCACGATATGTTAAAATACTGCATTATGAAAGTAGGTATAAGTTACTATCATTTAAAATACTCTGAAAACAAAAATAGAATTTTGTTGACAAGACAGAATAATAAATCAAAATATGAAAAATAATTCCTAAAAATTACAATTATATTAAATTAAAATCTCAGTAGAATGTGTTGACTTGTATAAACTATTTTCCCCCTTGTAGGCGGAGCTTCGTCAGTGGGCGGGGCCAGTGGCGAGCTGGTTGTCACGGCGACCCATCCATTCACTGGGCAACAACCCGGCGACCTGAGCTTCGCACCCGGCGACCGGATCATCGTCACCACGAAGACGGACTCGCAGTACGACTGGTGGGAGGGGCGACTGGACGACGGGCGCGTCGGCATCTTCCCCGCCAACTTCGTCTCCTACTGACTCCGCCCCCTGGCGCCTGGAGGAGGAACTGCAGCTCAAGAGGCCCGAAGAACAAATACTGCAGGTTTCTCCACACAAAATGAATCTTTCTGGGGTTTTTAAGTTTCATTCAAAACTATCAACAGTTAAAAATGTAATCATATTGATTTTTTTTACCCATGAAAATTGAAGATGTCAACATGTTTGGAATATTTGTCGCGTAAAAGTTATTCCCATTTATGACTCCTGCATCTTTAGTTTGGCCACTACGAGTCAATACGAAGTAGAACTGGTCAATACTGGTGAAACCTTCATCAGTTACTCATGGTCTCCACCAGTAACTAGTCATCACTGTTCATCCCTGATTACTACTTGTCATCATAGAATAATACTAGTTTGTGCAGGTGCACAACTTTTCACTGCGTTTCAATGTTGATTGGTGTTGGTTACTAGTTTACAACTAATTCGTACTTACAAATGTCACTAGTAGCTGAATTCATACTGGTTACTAAAACCCACAACTAGTTTATCTCATCAGTACAAGTTACTCCTGTGATTTAACTTTAGAATATTGTTTGCTTCCACTGATCAGTGCAGGTTACACTCGACTTTGGATGACTTCATGTTACTACAGCTTTTTTTTACTGTTTATTGGCTACTCGTTACCAGTAACTAGTGCCAGGTCATGAGGAGGGAGTTTAATTATTTCCATGAGAAATCGTCGCAAATCATCACAGATTTGAGGGAAACTGTTAATCATCAATATTGAACTTGTCGCGTTTTAATTCCTGATGATCTGCACTGACTCTCACACACACAATCTCCACTTTTTGTAACAAACAAACTACTTGTTCCACAACTGTTCACATGAAATGTTGATGTAAAACCAAAAGTCAACTTTTAAATGTAATGATGAAAATGTGCAGGTTTATCTTTTCTCTTTTGTGTAACTCACCAGTTGAAAGTCTGTACATTTAGGGGGAAAAAACAAAAAGTAATTTACACATACAAGGTTAATTTGGATTTTTAGGTTGCGTGTTATTTTAAAGGTTATTGGGAACGTTGTAATGTTGGTGTGGGGATGTGAGCCGAGGACAATAACGAGCTGAAACTGCACTTTCTCACATAGTTGAAGGATGTTTGATGGAATTTCACTTAATATTGTCTGAACTGTTTATTTTTTCATACTTTGTGGTTCAGTATTCACTCACCTCTGGGTTCTGTTACGGTTTTTAAATCAGTTTTTATGTATTGATGTTATTTTGTCAATTTGCCAATGACATTTTTCCTCTCCAAATAATTTAGTAGTGTTTTGGGGACTGTATCCAATTTCAAAATAAATTAAATGTAAAAATGTGTAATTTGTTTTAGTGCTGATTTTGGATTCTGAAGATTAAATCCACGCCTGCAGTTATTAAATTAATGGACAAATATTAATTTCTGTAATTCAGGTTGGATAATTTTCCAACAAGAGAACTTTACCACAGAATTTGTAAAATATTTAGAAATATATCTAAAGTCTAAAGAAATTGAGTTTCATGGCTGCATTTCCTGTTTCTTCTGCAGGAATTAAATGTCTTTTATAATCACAAAACTTTGGTTCCACAAAATTTACACATAATATTGCACATAAGCTACAATATTTAAAAACTTGTCTGTATAATTTTAGGTTATAAATCATGAAAGTAAAAAAAAGTACATTCTTTTATTAGACTTTCACAAATTAACATTTACCTTTTTTAAATTTATTTTGTTTGCAACGTGAAGAATATATGATCATCTACCCTGCAGTACTTCTCTCTGCCTGCAGGGGGCGGAGTTAATTAGCTTTACAACTTATCAATAATTGTGGGCCAGGAAGGATAATAAAACTGCATTTGAGCCGAGTTTATTCCCACATTGATGAAAATAAAAACAAATACACACAAAAACTGTAAAAACGCAATCCGAACAATCGTGACGTTCAGATCAGTCCCGTTTGCGTGTCCGGCGTTTGCGTGTCGTCGTTCCCTGTCGTCCTGCTCTGAGAGCTCATCACCCTCCGGAGAAAACATCTGCCAATCAACAAGAATTGATGTTCCCGCGTCAGTATTAAACTGATCTTGATTTACGAAGCATATCCGTGGTCGATCTCACCCCGTCCTCCAGAGGGCGCACATGCTGGGTGGGCGGGGCTTCGGCTGCCGGTCGCAGTCCTCCACAGAGTCGGGCAGCGGGATGTGGCTGGTCTCCGGCAGCAGCCAGCACAGAGCGCAGCCTACGATTGGTCCACTGCTGTACACCACCATGGCGGCCAATGAGATGGCCCCGCCGGGACTCGGCGGCACCAGGGCGTTGGCCAGGCAACCGAGCCGGAAGCACAGGTTGACCAGCGAGACGCAGCGCTGCCTGTCAGAGACACCGTCCAGTCAGTCCACAAACACACGTGTTGTTGTTGTTGTTGTTGTTGTTGTTGTTGTGTACCTGACCACAGTGGGGAACAGCTCGATGCTGTACAGTGTGGATATGAAGATGGCGGCGAGGATGCAGAGTTTCCCCAGCAGGGCCGAGGTCATCACCAGCACCGGCGCCACTGCAGGGACACGGGGACGTCAGGACCAGCCAGTGCTAGTTATCACCCTGGAGTCTGAACCACGATCCTGGTTAGTACTAGTTAGTATTGATAGTCTCATAGCGGCTCAACCAGGCTGTTTTAGTTATTAATAGTTGGTATTATTGCTAGTCGTTTATAGTCTCATCCAGGCTGTATTAGTTAAATTATTATTATTGCTAGTATCTTAGTCTCTCAACCCAGCTGTATTAGTTAACTTATTATTATTAGTACTATTCATTTACAGTCTCAACCAGGCTGTGTTAGTTATTAAGTTATTATTATTGCTAGTATTATAAAATCTGAACCCGGCTGTATTAGTTAAATTATTATTATTGCTAGTATCTTAGTCTCTCAACCAGGCTGTATTAGTTATTAATAGTTATTATTCTTGCTCGTTTTTTACAATCTGAGCCAGACTGTATTAGTTATTAATAGTTGGTATTATTGCTAGTCAGAGTCACAACCCGGCTGTATTAGTTAAGTTATTATTATTGCTAGTATTTTAATATCTGAACCTGACTGTATTAGTTATTACTCGTCATTAACAGTGTATTTGTTATTACAAGTTATTTACATTCTATATTTATTACTAGTCATTTACAGTCTGAACTAGACTATTAGTTATTGCATTTATAGTATATTTGTTATTACCAGTCATTTACAACTTATATGTACTCGTAGGCATTCGTTATTACTTGTCATTTACAATCTACATTAGTTATTACTAGTTATTATTATTATTGCTAGTCATTTGAAGTCTGAATCAAGTTGTATTAGTTATTACTGGTCATTTACAGTCTATTATTACAGATCATTTACATTGTATATTTATGAGTAGTCATTGGTTATTATTACTATCATTAACAATTTATTTGTAATAACTAGTCATTTACAGCCTATATTATTACTAGTCATTTGTTATTACTTGTCATTTAGTCTATATTAGTTATTACTAGTTATTATTATTATTGCTAGTCATTTGCAATCTGAACCAAGCTGTATTAGTTATTACTAGTCATTTACAGTCTATTTGTTATTACAGGTTATTTACACTCTGTGTGACTAGTCATTGGTTATTACTCGTCATTTCCAATCTATTTGTAATAACTAGTCATTTACAGTGTATTTGTTATCATTAGTCATGTCAAGTCTATTTGTTATTGGTAATTTAAAGTATATTTGTTATAACTAGTCATTTACAACCTATATTATTACTAGTCATTTGTTATTACTTGTCATTTAGTCTATATTAGTTATTACTAGTTATTATTATTGCTAGTCATTTGCAGTCTGAACCAAGCTGTATTAGTTATTACTAGTCATTTACAGTCTATTTGTTATTACAGGTCATTTACATTCTGTATGACTAGTCATTGGTTATAACTAGTCATTTACAATCTATTTGTAATAACGAGTCATTTACAGTGTATTTGTTATTAGTCATGTAAAATCTATTTGTTATTGGTCATTTAAAGTCTATTTGTTATAACTAGTCAGTTACAGCCTATATTTAGTACAAGTCATTAGTTACTACTAGTCATGTCTATAATGTTATTACTCGTCTGCGCCTGTCTGCCCTGAAGCGAGTGCAGAAACTTGCGGACCCCCGGCTCACCCTCATATCTGGACAGCAGCAACGACACGAGACAGGCGGCGCCGCTCAGCAGCAGGGCGAGCATGCTGATTGGCCGGCGGCCCAGGCCCACCAATGGGACGAGCAGGCAGGGGGCCTCCGACAGGCCAGAGAAGAACTGGGCGGAGTAGACGCCAACGCCGAACGAGCCGATGTTCATGCAGATCCCAAAGTACGTCAGGGCCGAGGCGGCGCTGCGGGGAGGCGACGACAGAACGTCATGGAGGTGATCGTCATGGCGATACATCCGCTCAAACATACGAGGCAAAAATGGCTAATTAAGCTTTTTTTTTTTTTTTTTTAAATCATGACGTTTAAAAAAAAAAAAAATGACTGTACAATACTTCATTAGGTGTGTGTGTGTGTGTGTGTGTGTGTGTGTGTGTGTGTGTGTGTGTGTGTGTGTGTGTGTGCGTGTGTGTGTGTGTGTGTGTGTGTGTGGGTCTGTGTGTGTGTGTGTGTGTGTGTGTACCTCAGATAGCTCATGATAAACAGCCTCAGCAGCACAGTGGGGTGCCTCAGGTATGTGATGTCACAGGGGGCGTGGCCTCCTGCAGGCGTGTCCTCCTGGGCCTCGGTGGCTTTCTGCAGGTCGGACCAGGCCGAGTCCAGCAGCTACACACACACACACACACACACACACACACACACACACACACACACACACACACACACACACACACTTTAGTCCCAGTGTTTGTTTAGGTTTGTCAACAACGTGACGGCTGTTCCTATCGTTTACCAGGTCGAGACACTGTTTGTCTGCTGGGCTGTTGCTACGGTAACCATCCAACACCTCCATCTTTCGTTTCAGCAGCAGCCATCGCGGCGACTCGGGGATGGAGCTGTGGGGAGACAGACAGCGTGAGCCCCCCCTCTGAGGGACGGAAGGTGGCGCCGGTGGGCGGGCGTGGCGGCGTACAGGTAGAGCGGCAGGCACACCAGCTGCGGCACCGCCATGGTGAGGTGGAGGTGCGTCCAGGTGGGGCTGAGCCAGGCCAGCGGGGCTCCGCCCATCGTGCCCAGGCTGAAGCAGAAGGGCAGGAAGGCCGGCGGCCACAGGCGGGCGGAGGGAGGCGTCCACTCCACGGCTGCAACACAACGCCACACGCAGGTCACATGGTCGCCTCGGCCAACCGGCGCCTCTCAGAGTCAGAGCGGTCGATGGCGGCGGCCCGTCAATATCTAATCAGGTGAGATTTGTTCTCGGGTGACGTTGTGGTTTCTTGCATGTTTGTGATGTTAAAGGTTAATTTGCAGACGCGATTTTATTCTTTGTGTTTTCTGCTTGTTCTGTAGCAGTTCTTTGTCCTTGTAGAAGTGATGATAGCAGTTTTTCAACTCATTGTGCTCTTATTTTCTGTTATTTTGTAAGTCGTTTTGTGCATGTTTGTGTTTGTTTTTTGACTATCTGTTTTGAGTCTTATTATAGTCTTATGTTCTGCATGTTTTTCTGGTTTGTTTATGTTCAGTTTGTGGTGATTGATGTCTTTTTTGTTATAACTCCATATGTACACAGTTAAAAAAAAAAAAAAAAAAAAAAAAAAAACGTGATGAATATGAGTTTGTGCCTCACGTGTTTCTTGTGTTTATGCTGGAAATTCCAGCTGAACTTTGTGTTCAGACCTGAGGAAAACAGGAGGAAAAAAAAAAAAAAAAAGTGTCCGGAGTGTCTGCACAGAGCTTATTGGGGTCAGAGGTCAACTCGCTGCTGGAGTCCATCCTGACTCATTATCATCAGTCTGCTCGCTCACGTTATGTCACACTGATCAACATGAACACCGACTGAGACTCGTTTGTCGTTTCATGCTTGTCCTGGTGGGCTGAGTGAGGCGACGGTGGTCGACGCGCTCTCACCCAGACTGAAGGCGCAGATGTTGATGCAGCAGCAGCAGACCCCCGTCAGGCAGCGCACAGCGAGGAAGAGGAGCAGCTGAGGAAGGACGGCGGGCACCAGGGCGCACACTGCGTGCAGGCAGACGCACACCAGCAGCACCGGACGCTTCCCATACCTGCAGCAGCCAATCGCAGACGAGGTATCAGTGTGACGTCACAACAACAACAACAACAACAACAACAACAACAACAGCTGAGGTGTGTTTGTGTTACCTGTCTGAGATGGCTCCGCCCACCAGAGAGCCCAGCAGCAGACCGACTGAGAACGAAGTCTGACCGTAACACAGCGAGTCGGACCAACCACACACTGACTGACACACACACACACACACACACACACACACACACACACACACACACACACACACACACACACATACACACCAGTCAATCAATACACAGATACACAACATACAAGCACTGAGCATATTTCCTTTTCCTCAATGACACTTGAGAGGCTCCGTATGTGTGCAGCAGGTGGGACCACCTCCACCCCCACCCCCACCTCCACCCCCACCCCCACCTCCACCTCGGTCATTATGACAGATAATCAGGCTGAACAGTCTCTGACTAAACCTTCACCAATATAGAAATAATTTACAAAACACTCGTCTCCTGAGTGAAAGTTGTTTTGTTGTCCGAAAACCCCCAAATCATAAATGTTTAATTTCTTAAATGTTAAATATAACTCCATGTGGAAATCTATTGTTACTTTTCAGGTATTATATCTTGCAAAAAAACCCGAGATAAAAACTTAGTTATGTGATGAATCAAACATTTCTTATAAAAATGTCTTGGTTACCTGCAATTCTTACTTAAAAGATCATATTTTGAATGAAGAGATTTATTCTCAAATTGTACCCAGCTCGGTACAAGTACAGGAGAAGATGTGTTATTGAAAAGATTAATCATAGACAAAAATGGGGACCATGCTGCATTACTTTACATAAAGTCAGCGATCTATTCTTTCATAACCTGGGTTGATATTGTGGCAGACACCTGCATAGCCTGTTTATGTTTTACTGGAAGTAAAGAAAGATGGTTACATCTTAAGATTTTATATTAACAACTATGTTAATGAGGCACTGGTCTGTGTTATAATACGTCTCATTTTCACACACAATGGTGGCAATTGCTTGATTCCTCATGAAAAAAGCATTAAAAGCAGCTGGTGATTGCTGTGTTAAAACAAAATGGATCAAGCTTTGTGTACCAACAGTTTCATTTTATTTCTAATTCTGTCTGTGGGTTTAAAGCTTTTACATATTTGAGCGACGACGTGACTTTACAAACGTAGAATTAAATAGATCTGAATTTTACTGAGGTTGCATTGCAAATTGCTTTTATGCATTTGTCAGTTATCTAACATCTTCTATCTGTTTCCTGACAGAAATACATGAAAGTAAAATGTGACATTTTAGAGTTTTATATCTAAAATTCTTATATCTGAAAACATATAAATGAATAATAATAATCTTATATTTGATTAGCTAAAGATTAAAAATCAATTGTTTATACAAATAAATCCATAAATATTATTATTATGGTTTACAAATCATATTTTTTGTTTACAAACTTTGCCGTATTGCGTCACTCACGTCTCGGCTCCCGCCCTCCGCCCTCCTCCAATCAGCGTCGCCCTCTGACACTTCCTCGGCCCCTGATTGGTTGCCCTCCGCGGCGAAGCCGGTGCCGTTGTCATGGCGACACGTCTCGACGGCGACCGCGGCGGCGAAGACGTCGAGGAAGAAGAGGAAAGAGGTGAAGAAGAAGACGAGGGAGAGGCGGCAGTAGACGGAGAGCTGCAGCGGAGACACGGAAGCCGGCCGGAGGCCCGACGCGAGCCGCCGCATGCTGGCGGTACCAGCAGAGACGGTTGGGAGGAGTTGAGCGGAGCGCGAGGAAGATGTCGCTCCGCGCCGTGTTTTTGTGAATATGAGAGCCGGACAGCTGCGACTGTCAGTGGAGGGATGATTTACCACATCCAGCAGCAACTGCGGACACTTTCTCCGCCTTTAACTCCTCTTTAGGGCCTGAAGGAGGGGACTGACCCGGGGGGGCCGCGGGCCACACTGACCCCTGGTGGTCAGAGGAGGTATGACCACAGAAAGGGGACAGAAGAGTTGTTCTCGGAAAGGACGAAGAAATGGACAGAAAATGGAAAGAAATTAAATCATGTGAAGACACGGTGGACAAAAGAATAGGGGAAGAATGGATGGTGGTGAAAAGAAGGAGAGACGACAATGTTGGGACTAAACTTGTGAGCGAGGCGTTTGTACTTCCAGAAGAAAATGCAAGTGTAAATGCTGAATAAAGCTGAAAATTTCCTCTGGAAAATTGTGTGTGTCTGTCGCTCATTCCCAACATCCTCCATCATGTGCTTTCTCTTCTCTCATCTCCTCCGTGGCGCCTCTCCCCTTTCGCTTTGGGTGGGACATTTTCCCATTGTTTTTTGTGATTTGTTCAGAAACGGTTCAAGATATAAAAACAAACAAACAGCGATGCATTAATGTGCTGAAAAAGCTGCACATTTTGATATTTGAATGGTTGAAATTAGTTAGTTTGTTGAGAAGTGCGTCACCAAATGAGTCATATTCATAATAATAATAATAAAGATTTGGATCACAAGGCCTTCACAATAAAAAAAAGATAAAGAGCAGATGTAAAAGGGGGAGGGAGGGAGGAGATATAGGCACAAAGGTTTAGATGGAAAAAGGTCATGAATGATAGAAGGAATGCAGGAGGGAGGGAGGAGAATTAAGGGAAAGCTGGGAGAGAATGTGGGACAGGAGTTCAAAACAAATAAGACAAGGCATTAGGATAAGTAAAGACACAATGAAGTAGGTAAGGAAGGGAAGAAAAATAGGAAAATAAAAGAATTAAGGGTGAAGAAAGCCAGGATGAAAAGCAAGGAGTGAGAGAAAAAGAATAAAAGAAGCTCAGTAATGAATGAAGGAGATGAGAAGCTTGGTTTGAATCTGTGGCTCTCAGAAACAATGACCTTTGACCCCGCTGCCGGGCGTCATTCCCCGGAGGAGACCAATGAAATATGCATCTAAACGACACAGAGCAAACGGAAACGTTGTCGTTTGTATCACATTTATTTCATGAATCCAGTCAACAATTTCTCACTTTTTTTGTACAACACAACCAAAGAAAAATGTACAAACTCGACGTAAACACCAAAGTCTGGACGTCTCCGGAGGCCTCGCCGGGTCTGGCGGCGTCCCATTATGCTTTGCTGCTGCCGCCGTGAGGCCAGACCCCCGTGAGCGCCGTGGCGACGGCGGAGGGCGGCGCAGCGCAGGCGGCCGTCATACTCTGCAGGCCGGCGATCAGGCAGCGCCAGCTGAAGCGCAGCGCCTTGCCCACGTTCTGCACCACAGGGGGAGATCGGCGTTGTTGTTGATCGGCGATTTTCAAAGGGTAAACAAACAAACAAAGTGCGCTCCTGTTCACGGCGTGTCGGGCGGCAGTGAGATCAAAGCTTATCGGGGCGACGGTGGGTTCAAAGCTCAAAGCGAGTCAATGTTTACGCCACCAAGACTCGACACGTCAACAAGAACTGGGATTACTGCCCCTTTTGTTTATCTTTTGTTTATCTGTCTGCTTACACACTTCCTCCCACTTTTCATTTTAAATTACAATTTATTCCTAATTTTTATTATATGGCTGGTGCTTTTTTTGTTTTTTTTAATGATTCATTTTTCAAACATATTTCAATGAACAATTTATAAATGGATTTATATTTCACATGATGAGATTAATGCTGATTACATTTCAGCTTGTTCTGAAAGAAAAAAGAAATCTAATTTAAATTTGTGCCCATTTCATTCTTAAATTTTTATGGGCAGATTTTGTTCAGTTTTCTTTATTTACCATGAAATGTCTATATGAAAGATATATTTTAAATGTTTAGAAATTAGTGTATTTTTTCTTTATTGGTCCAACTTAAGTGCTTGTTTTTATTTGAATTAGTCGTTATAGTTTGTGTAAAGTGTCGTTCATGTGAATTATATTATTTTCACACAAAATATCCTTCAGATTTCCATTTATTTGGATTAATTTAGCATCATATTTATGTTTTTTTTAATTGAAGCTGTCGATAAGAGCAGTTAGAAGTGTGGTGTGCCTGCAGACGGATCCTTCCCATGTCCTACCTTCCTGTACTTCTTGTACTTCTTTTTCTTCTTCTCTCTCTTCTTCTCTTTCCTCCTCTTCCTCTCCTCCGCCGTCTCCTCCACCTCCTCCACCTCCTCGATCAGAGGTTCGTATTTATCCGGCAGCACGCAGAAATAAACCTCCTTGGAGGTTTTGTGTCTGGAGTCTGCAGGAGCTCCGTCCTCCCCCGGGTCGGACGCTCCCATCCCCTCGCTGCTCCTCGTCTGGTTTCCTCCTCTTTTCTTTCAGGCAGTCGGACCTTTGGATTGAGGAGGAGTCGCACTTTATTAGAGCCCCGAGCTCTCAGGAAGCTCCGACATGAAGCAGGATTACTGGAAGAATGTGGAGAGTTTTAGCTTCCTTTTTTTTTTTTTTAGTTTTGACTAACCTGGAATTTGAAGCAGCTTTTTTTTTTTTTTTTTTTTTTAGAATAAACAGTGAAGTTCCCCAGAGTCAACAACCGGGACAAAACGTGTCAAACCGCTCAGAGCACCTTCTAGAGTGTCGTCACTTTTCTGTCCGACTCCCTGGAGGTGAATCTGGACCCGCCGGTTGTCACGTCTCCTCGCTTCTTCTCTTCCCATGATCGTCAGCAAGAAACTCACCCGTCTGCTGCTCCAACTCTTCTGTAGTGTCACGTATGGAGCACTGTGTGTGTGTGTGTGTGTGTTGGACTAATCTTTAACTTGAAGTGGCAGAAGCTCCGCCTCAAAGTACCAAAAGTTCAGGCACTAAAACCCTGTCAGGACATTTAACATCACTTCTTTTTATGTATTTGTTGTGTCGAAATGACCGATTTTTTTTCCTCTTTCGTCTCCTGGAAAGTCCAGCTGAGGATTTGTGGGCTCTGATTTCATGTGTTGGTTTGTTTGACTGATTTTAAACCTCCGGTTGAGAACCTGATTGTCCCGACTTGGGACTTCGGCTCCAGTTGATTTTGAACCGAGCCTTTTTGTCGCAGACATGTTGGTTTTGTTGAGACTTTCTGGTCGTAAACTCTGTTTTCCACAGTCGGATCTCAACCGTTTTCATCGCAAACAAAACCTTTTGGACTTTAGTGGCGGTCAGGCCCACGTCTGGCTCTGGGCCCCGGTGTTGGGGAATCCACATGCCGTCCCCGTTAGAGACTTAGACGTTATTGGTTGGACGATCCAGGAGTCAGACAGAAAACCCGAGGCACCTCCACTTTACCTTTCCTCGCTCTTCTGTGTTTTAGTCGGGCGGCAATAAGAGGAGCCCTGTGCAGCAGAAGGACCCCGAGGCAGAAAACATGGAGAGGCTGAGAGGATTACTGAGGAAAAACAATAATAGTAATTTAAAGTTTTGTTCTGCTGTGTGACCACAGTCGCTTTTTCCTCTTCGGTTTATTAGTGGATCTTAACTAACATGTACCTCAGGTAGGAAATAATGTAAACAACTGAATGTTTTCTACTGAAGGTTTCCTTTAATGTCTCTTATTTTATGATTTTATGAATTATTGCTGTCGAACATAGAATGTCTTTAAAAAAAACCCTACAAAATAAATACATTCTGCACGATATTCATAAACATCTTTCACATGCATTGAGCTAAGACTATCTAGATCACACTTTTTATTAGTTTTGTCCTGGTTTCAGTCAATAGTTCTACATTTGTGTGTCGGGGAGGTAGAGGTAGTGTGTCGCTCAGTGGGGAACTTTGCATCTCGACATTCTGCTGATCTTTGACCCTGAAGAAACACAAAGGAAGAAGTGAGAAAAACGTGTGTGACTTCTTATCTAAAGCGACGGTCTTCCTCAAATGATTCTCTATTTCCAGTTTGAAAGCCGTCCATTCAGACTAAACACCACAGACGTAACTTATCCAGTTTGACACCACATATAAAGGACATTTTGTCTGCAGCCTGACTTTGTTGGTTTTTGATCCAAATGCGAAAATACAAAGTGACTCTACTCCTTTCTTCTGATTTCATCTCTATACCTCCTGGCTGTCTGAAACATCAGGTCACATTCTGTTCTGAAACGTGTGTCTACGTGAGGAAGTGGGTGTCCTGTGTGTGTTTGGTGTCACATCGTGTGCCGGGTGTTAAAACATTATTTTGGTCTCGGTGGTTTCGATTCGCTCAGCCGACAGTTTCCTTTGTGTTCACTGGCCTGAAACTCTCAAAATGACCGACTCCTCCTGAGTCGCACCTCAAAGTGAAAAGAGCCTAAAGTTTTAGATCCGATCCAGACGAGAGAGCAAAGCAACCGTCAAAAATCTCAAGTTACCACCCGATTTTCAGGCCCCAAAATAATCAGCATAACCTGAGTCCTGCAACTAAATAAGATCAATTTGACCCAAAACAAAGGCGAACAAGCCTCGGCTAACATGAGGCCAAGCTAGCGCCTGAAAAAACCCAGCAAACCCCAAATCGTTGTAACCGGAGGCCATTAAAGTTCCAAGATGGAGTCAATGAGACTCCAAAGCAACTCCAAGCATCAAGGCACAAGTCGTACATCTTAAAAAGACCAATGAGAATGAAACCAAGTCCAAAGAGAGGTGACTGGTGCCCAGAGGGGCGAGAATTAAAAACTTCAACAGACTTTTCTGATTCCTTCCCCTCAAGACCCGATTCAGACCCAAAGACCAGAACACCTAGGCTGATGAGCCGTTAGATCATCTCGGTCTTGTGTCGACCACGATGTTGCGGTGCGGTCAAAATAGCCCTTTTCATTCTCCGCCACGACGCCTTGAGGAGGAACTTGTTTCTTACGTTTCCATCGGGCAAAGTGACGGTCAGACTGGTGGATGTGTGGACGCTCAGGCTCACGTTCCTCTTGCAGAGGTAATAAAACTCCACACACTCGGAGAGCGTCTTCGTCTTCACCTGAACGGACAATAAACCACAAAAGGGACGCTTGAGAGATCCAGAGGACTCAGCAGGGGGCGCCGCAGAGGGATGGGGGTTCACACTCACCGCTTTCTGGACCATACTGAAGTTTTTCTGATGGAGCTGCAGGGATTTAACCAGCAACCTTTTCTCTGCTGCACTCCAGCAAATCCCTGCAAAGTACAGTGACATGGTGTCATTAGTTTTCTGTGTTGTGGAGGAAGTGAGGTGGAGGGGTGGAGGGGTGGAGGAGGTGAAAGCTGACCGGCGGGCCGATTGCTGGACAGCAGCTTCTCCGTCGTCAGCTGGGGGAACAAACGGATGAGTCAGCACTACGGAGACTCGCAATTTCAGACATGATGGCTCTTGAGAACTTACCAGAAAGTCTCCTTTGCACTCTGACAGGACATGGAGGGTGTAGTCCGGGCTGGCCCCGCCCCCTGCCACCACGCTGGACCTCACCATCCTCAGCAACGCCTCAACTGGACAATAACACGGTTAATCATTAAAGCCGCCGGACGCCGCCGGTCGGTTGGCACGTCTTTGTGTACCTCTTTGTTGGGTGGCGGGCTGCTCCAGCTCGGCCCATGGCGTCCACAGCAGAAGTGCATTGTGGGAGTCACAGCTAGCTCGTTTCTTGGGTCGCAGCAGCGGAACGTTGGCCTGGAAGCCCGGCCCGACGTTTATCCGCCTACGAAGGACAAGATGCGAGACCCAAGAGTCCGAAGTGAGGTTGAAAGGTCAGACGGCTCCACGGCATGAAGACGTTAAAACCGAAACAAGCGGTTTGATTAAACTTGAACGTACGGCTTCAGGAGTCCAGTCGTTAGTGTTCCAGGTGGAGGACTGGCGGCGTCTCCGAATCCATCTACCAATCAGGGGCCTGGCTTTAAACTGAGTCCAATCAAAACAAAGGCAACCAACCTGAAGGATTGTCTGACTCACTGTGAAGCTTGACGGTCTGAACTCTCTTTCGCCTCCTGGTGGCGAGGGTGCAGAACAGCCCGGATCCAGCTCTGAGGGGCGACAACATGGGAGGAGGGAGGTAGTGACCTCCATCACTGCCCTTCTTGCCAAGTCTTCCCCCCTCCTCCCCCTCCCTCTCCTCCTCCTCCTCCTCTTCGTCCAGCTGCATCAGGCTGCGGTAGAGAGCTCCGCCTCCAGCTGTGCTGCTCCTCTTGTGGCCACGCCTCCAAGACTTGGACGCGCCGCGTGATTGGACAGGCACCGTGACGGGCATCACCACTGAGGCTGCGCATTTATTCAATGTTGACGGATCCTGGACGACAAAGAAATAAATATATATATGTTTCTGCAAAAAAACGACAAGGAAGCAGCGAATCGCTCACTTGATCAATGTACATATGAAAAATGTGAGGAATTGGACCTTTTTCAACCAGGTGTTCCTGTGAGAACGCATGTGACCGTTTAAGGCCGGCAGACTCCTGAAGTCACGTTTACACACCAGACACAGCAGCCTGCCACACACACACACACATTAGAAAGAAAACTATGTGGTACAATCGTCATCATCACAGCAATGTCTTCATCACTCGGGTCACCTGGACTCCAGGACCTCAGTGCTGCTTTCAGGTTTCACCAGCTTCATCTGAAAATGTCCAGAAAACGTCAAATCAGCACATGTGATTATCTATTAAATCACTGATTTCACCACTTGGTCATTACTTTTACCAGAACCTGGCACGTAGTTCTCTCAAAATAATGAGTGTTTGTTTATCCATGGAGTCGGGCGGTGAGCAGAACGTGATGCTGGGTTTGGAAGTGGGCCAGGCCGTCGGTGTGAGGTGAGGAACCTACCCAGCTGGACTCTGGCACTGCTCCTCCACCGCCCTCCTCTCTCTGCTTCAGTCTGACGTCTCGTCCCTGCTGAGAGAAGTCGTCCTCCAACAGACTGGTGGTGCCGAGGAGACCTGGCGGGCGGCGGTTGGGCTCCGGGTGGACTGGGAAGGAGCTGGTCTGCTGCTGCAGGAGTTGCTGATGGGACTCCATCGGAGAGTAGCCGAAGTTCTGCTGACTGTGGAAGGCTGGACCGGCGCCGAGGAGAGCCGAGGTTGACGGATAATGAGGACTTGGCCCAGGTGTCGTTGGGCTATAAAATGGTTGAGGGGCATCGTTAAAGAAGCGGATGTCTGGGAGGCCCTCCATGGAGCTCCATCCTCCCAGGGGTCCTCCTTCGGACACGGAGCCCAGAGGAGAGCAACGGAGCTGGGGCTGGGTCGGCTCCAGAGCCCCCCAGGGGTTCTGGACGGGACCCGGCGCAAAGTGCTGGAAGTGTGCGTGAGTGTTGTAGGGCAGCTGTGCACCTTCATCCAGGAGGACTGAAGTCTGGTTCTGGATCAGATCGGGGACAGTCGGAACATCAGCTCAGAACCGGTCAACAGGAATGAGCAGGGGGACGGTGGAGGCCTTACCTGGAACGACAATCCATCCCCGTTGAGGAGACAAGGGAGTCCAGGTCCGTCCCAGTCTGGGTGATTGAAATCTGTACTGGGATCACTGCCAAAGAGGAGGTCCTGGGGGAGGGCTGGGATTTGAGTGGGAGTCATTTCGGGGTGGGGGAAGTCAAACAAGTTCTCCTGGGACTGGTGGACAAGGTGGAGGGGGGTCGCCTCGGGGCGTGCTCTCTGGGGGGAGTTCACCTGAGGAGCTGACAGGTGAGGGGAGGTCACCTGGTAATGTGGGAGGTAGGCGGAGCTCACCTGAGGGTGGGGGAGGTGAGGGGAGGTCACCTGAGGGTGGGGGAGGTGAGGGGAGGTCACTTGAGGGTGGGGAAGGTGAGGGGAGGTCACTTGAGAGTGGGGGAGGTGAGGGGGGGTCACCTGAGGGTGGGGGAGGTGAGGGGAGGTCACTTGAGAGTGGGGGAGGTGAGGGGGGGTCACCTGAGGGTGGGGGAGGTGAGGGGAGGTCACTTGAGAGTGGGGGAGGTGAGGGGAGCTCACCTGAGGGTGGGGGAGGTGAGGGGGGGCATGAAGAGGCGAGTGCATGAAAGGAGGTGGCTGCGCCTGGTAGGAGTGTTGCATGATGGGAGGAGGAGAGAATGTGGAAAAGGTGTCCGACATGTCGCGGACACACACCTGCACGTCGTCTAATTACCCAGCAAGTTGCGTTTTATCTGGGTGCGGTCGTCATGGAAACCTGCAGAGTCCAATTTGGTTAGTTGTGGTCGTCTGAGCTCAAATTGTCAAAAAGCAATGAAAAAGCTCATGAGATGTTGTGTTTGTGATTCCCCGGGTTACAGATTAAACCTTAAAGTGAATTTCTGAGTGTTTGTTGATGCCGACGTGTCGACGGTCCCGTCGCTTTGTTGCTCTACTGATCTGATCTTTACTTCTGTGACGACACTGAATGAGTCGGTGTGAATGCAAGATAAACGTTACGCTGTGCCGCTCCTAACGTGGTGACAAAAACTACATTTCACTTCAATATTTTAAATTGTTTGTGGGTTTCTTCTGAAAACAGCTGATAAAACATTTTCTTAATATTCTACTTTATACTAATACTTTACTTTGTCATCAGATTTCACAATAAAACCTAATTTGTAGTATTGTAGATGAGTCAAATCATTGAAAACATCTAGAGTCACAGGTTTTATTCTCAGCATTTTGTTAATTTTTGGAGTAAATAGAAAAAAGAAACTCTCACCTGAAACATCATCGACTCGCCTCGACTGTGTGTGTCGGTGTGTGTTGTCAGGATGTGGTCATGTGTTCTTCCTCTCTCAGATCAACGAGCTGCTTCTTCCCCACGATGACGAATTCACAGGCTGAAATGACAAAACCACAAAGCCACCTAAGAATGAGACCAATAAGATTTAAACTTAAGCTATAACTGCATGGATGGATGGTTGTGTGAGACAGAGGCTTTCAAAACGACCAATCACCTACTCACACTGGTTGCTATGGTGAATCGCAGGTGGGGGTTGGGGGTGTGTATTCAAAAGGTCATTCTACAATACAAGATGCATTTGTCCTTTCACAAGTTAAGTTTGAATATTGGCTAAGAGACTGAATGTTTTTCAGGACTATTTTTTTTTTCATTCGTAAGGTTTACTACACAATGAGGCTGGTGTCAAACTACAGCCCACTGCTATTGAGACAGGCTACATAGAAGAGAGGATGTTACAACAAACTGCAAATTGTATCTTCGGGTCGCACTGGGTATAATAAAAACAGTTTTTTGACAAAATAGTTATTCTGCTGTGAAAGTAAAAAGTGCATTCATTAAAGAATAAACAAATCTCACTTGGTTCATTTTTTGCGTGGTATTTTTTTTATTGTATATTTTAAATGTATTGTTTATACTTTGTTTTGTTTTTATTCTTTCCAATTTGCGTGTTTGAACCAGTATTTTCGTCAATGTCCAAAAAGCGGAACCTTTGCTGATCAGATTGAAGAAGCTCACAAGTTCGACCTAATATGAAGATACACACCGGCAGACGCACCATTGTCACTTTCATAATAAATGCATATGTGGACTCTGGTCACCATCATTTAGATGAACGAGCTTTTATCTTGAAAGGAAGAACCGGATGCCTTTAAACGTCACATCCGTGTCTTAGCCGCACTTTCGTCAGGTGGGGGTCCGTTGTTTTTCTCTTGGTTTAGAAGTAATTATACATGTTTCCGTGAATAAAGTCGCTAGTTTGTTTTTTTTTTCATGTTTTTTCAACCTAAAATGAACAAAAGGTTCGTTGACACCGCGAGGTCGCCGGGTAGAAGCTAAAGCTAAGCTCAGTGCGACGGGGTGACGTAGAGGACGTTGAGAGGGAGCGGACGCGTCCGTGACGTCACACGCGTCAGTTTAAATTTGTTTTTTATATTTTCAGCATAGTTTTTTTTAACTTTACATAATACAGCATTTTACGTCTTTTAAAAAAATATATATATTCAAAATACTTTTGTGATTTAATGATCAAAAATAATTCCATTGATCTAAATGTCTGTTCTTCTGCGGTGCAGGTGTTTTCAACATCTGGGTATGAAGAAACCCAGTGATGGCCCATCTCAGGAGGTCATTCCTGATCCTCCTGTCTGGAGGTCGGCGAGCGTCGTCCACCTGCAGCCAGCTTTTCCAAGACTCTGATGGCGGCGGCGGCGGTCTGGTCCTTCGTTCTCAGTCCACCGACGTGTACCAGAACCTGGCCCTGGAGGACTGGATCGACGCCAACGTGGACCTGCAGCGGCGCCACGTCCTGCTGCTGTGGAGGAACCAGCCCGCCGTGGTCATTGGGCGCCACCAGAACCCCTGGACCGAGTGCAACCTGCCCGTGATGAGGACAGCCGGGGTCCCGCTGGCACGGCGGCGCAGCGGCGGTGGGACGGTTTACCACGACCTTGGAAACCTCAACTTGACCTTCTTCGCCTCAAAGCAGGCGTACGACCGGCGGAGGAACCTGAAGGTCGTCACCGACGCACTGATGAGGCTCCGCCCACAACTGGAGGTTCAGGCCACCGACAGACTCGACATCCTACTGAACGGACGCTACAAAATCTCCGGTAGGACGGCGGTCCGAGGGCCGGAGGGTTGACCTCCTTAGTTGGTTCTGGTTATGACATCACAGTTTTCTTCTTGTTTCTATTGATGCAGATCATCTATTTTTTATTGTTTTATCTTTGTCTGGAGGTTCTTGTTTACAATGACTTTATTTTGGTTGTTTTAGTTTCTACTGTATTTTTGATGCCGTCATAGTTTCCCTCGCTTCTGTTCTTGTCTCCATCATTTCTGTTTTTGTATTTCAGCTCTTGTTGACCTCGTCGTTGTTGCTGTTGTTTACAGGCACCGCCTCCCGGTTGTGCCGGACGACCTCCTACCACCACTGCACGCTGCTGCACTCAGCGGATCGCTCCGCCCTCTCCAGTGTGCTCCGCCCCTCCTGCCCCGGGATCCTCAGCAACGCCACGCCCAGCGTCCCCTCGCCTGTCGCTAACCTGTTAGACCACGCCCCCTCGCTGCAGTGGGAGGAGCTTGTCGAAGGACTGGAGCAGCAGTACGGCGCTGGTAGGTGGAGTTGATGGTGGAGTCGTTGAGGACGGGCGTCCTGACGGCTCATCATGTGGTGTTTGTGGTTTTGACCCTCAGAGTTTGGCCCCGGCGTTCCATCGGCCGTCGTCGACCCGTCTGACGAGTCCGCGTTCCCCGGGGTCGGCGGCATGGCGGCGGAGCTGCGCCACTGGGACTGGACGTTCGGCCGGACGCCTAAATTCCGCCTGGACACTGAGCTCCAGCTGCTGGACGAGCAGACGCAGGCCCGCCGCTCCGCCCGGCTGCGGATGGAGGTGAAGGCCGGGCGGATCGATTCCTGCGGGCTGGACGTCGCCGCCGATTGGCTCCCGGAGCGGCTGAGCGGCGAGCTGAGCGACGTGCTGCTCGGGGAGCGCTTCTGTCCGTACCGCGCGGCCGCCGCCGCCGCCACGCTGCTGCGCTCCGAGAGCGGAGCGCCGCAGGGGCGACTGAGGAACCTGTGTGACGCCGTGGTGACGGCGATGGGCTGAGAGGAGGTCTGGCGCCTCCTGCTGGCCACACGCGTCGTTACTCCTGGACAAGGACTCCAATTCAATCCTTCACACCCTGTGAGGGACGTTTAGCGAATTATCAGCACATTTATTTGTGTAATAAAAGCTTTTTATTAAATGTGGTCGATTATTGTCAGAAACAAAAAGAAAATATGACAAAGTTTGGAACATTTTCTTGTTGTTGGGGAAGATTTTGGAAAAACTTTGGGGAAAAATACCATTTCTGGTGCCATTTCAAAGTTAGAGGTTTGTTTTTATTGCTTTGTCAGAACTTCTCTTCCTCCTCTTCATTTTGTATCTTCCTCCGCCTCCTCTTCCTCCTCCTCTGCATTTTTCACTCTGACTCTTTGGTGATCGTCCTCTTCAGTTTCTCCAGCAGGTAAAAACATTTCAAATCATTTAAATATAAAGCTTAAAATCTTCAAAGAGCAAAACTGCTGAAACTCAATCAGTTGAGCCAAAAAGAAAATGTTGAACTTTATCTGACTCGAACTAATCCAGAGAGAATAAGTGAAGGATGTTTACATAGAAACATGAAAATTGGTGAAATCTGATATGAAAATCCATTTTAAAGCAGTTTATTTCCACTTCAACCTGTTAAAATTTTGTTAAAAGTTTGGATTTGTCATTAAAATTCTTTGATAACTTAATGAAATGTTAGAATTTTTATTTTCGTTTGATTTCCAGTTGAAACCATGCAGTGTTCAAAATGTTATTGATCCAACAATAGTTTAGAGAAACAGCTTAAAACCATAGAATTCTGAAGCGGCAGCATTTAAGTTGTGTATTAGTTTCCTGTTTGATTCCCCCCACAAGTGTTCATCTCTTAAAATACAGAAAATAAATACGAAACGACAGTTAAAACCGAGACAAAACATTTAAATGTTTTGGAAATTGGTTCCACCTTAAAATCTATTTTTCTAAACAGCTTTCATGAGTGTTTGTGTGTATTTGTGTTTATGTGTCTTGAGTTGTGTGTTTGAAGTGTGTATGTGTGTGTGAGGAGAATCGAGGTCACTGAAACGCTCCGGAAGCTGCAGTTTTTGTGGTTTTTCTGTCGCATCAAGCAGAAAGTATAAAAACCTGCAGACAGTCGCAGCTTCAGACTGAAACGCTCACGATGCACACTAAAGTAAACTTTAAGAAAACCAGTTTGATTAAATGTTTCGTCAAAGGAAAGGCCTCCGTGTTTAAAAAAAAAAAAAAAAAAGAAATCACTCCTTAACAAAAAAAAAGTGTTCAGTCATTCGGGGCTAAATGTTGAAGGGTTTGTGTTCATGTGACAGGAAGGCGCTCGTGACGCCATTGAGATAAAAGAATGCGATGAGAGGGAGGAAATCCTGAAACCACAGAGATTAAAGCAGCTCGCCAATAAAACGACTGCGATTCGTGTCTTGATAAGTTTCAGTATCTTCAGTTCGGCTCCATCGACGTCCCTTTTTCAAGAATTTGAGTCTCTTCAAGGAAAAAGTCAATCGGTACGGTTTTGTTTTTCGTGCGCAAACGATGACGAGACTGTGACACACGGTGTTGTTTTCCACTTTTCTCAGTACAGAGGAAGAAACTGCTCCAAACGTCACAGTCGTCTGTCTCTGTTGACGTATCTCATCGTTTGTCGAGCGCCATTCCAGCTTTGCCACGATTCAAGAGAGAAAAGTGGCCTTGGCGGGTCGTAACCTTATAAAACGGGTTCTAAAGAACTTCCTGTCTCCGTCCAGCAGGCGCCATGTCCCTCTACGAACCGCAGCTCTGCTACATCCTGGACGGCTTCCTGGGACTCTACGGAATCATCATCACCGGCATGTTCATCAAGGAGCGAGTGAGTCGGGACGCGTCCAGAGTGTCGGAGTCGGACCTTGTTGGTCCTCTTTGTTCGTCACGTGTTCACTGACTGCTCTCTTTTCGCAGTTCTTCAAACCCAAAGCGAAGGAGGAGGGCATCTACAGCGTGAGTCTCGGACACAAGTGTGTTTCGTTCCGGTTGTGGGGTAAACGGTCGTCGGTTCTAACTGGTCCAGACGTTTTTCTGTTCAGGATCTAAAAGGTCAGGACACTGAGGGGTACGCTCCGCTGATGAGGGACGCCGAGAGAACGCGAGTGAGTAACGAAGTCGTGATCCGTCGTCAGACTGCTGTGAAGTTATTCGGTTCTTTAAAAGAACCATAAGCAACTGAAGACGTACCCAAAAACAACCGTGAACATCTTGTACAAACGTTTGTCCTGTGCTTTGATTCCGTAGAACCGCAGGATGGCTGACGACTCCACGTACACTGTAAAAAACAAAACAAACCTTTCTGTCCTTTCACAAGTCAGAAGTATTACAGAGTGTTTGTAGGGTAACGATGTTCCCGTTTGCAGGATTTGACCAAACGGAACGACGGAGGATACCGAGAACTTCCCGTCAAGAAAGAGGTGAGAGTTTAGAAACGACCAGACTCACGTTTTCTCTTTCTTACTTCCTGAACTGGTTCACAGAAAATCTTTAGCGTCACGTGTTTATGATGCATCGTTATTATTTATCTTTTAATGTTTGTTCATGTCAATGTTTTCACAGCGTCACAGGAAGAATGAGCAGGTTTACCAGGTGAGACATCCTGAGGTGACACGTCACTGACCAGCTGCTTTGTTGGTGAACTGAATGTTTAGTTCATTAGTGATGAGTTGACTGGTTGGCGACTCCATTATTTCTCAGTCGGCTGGCTGGTAATTTAGTTATTTGGTTGCCTGGTCTGTTCAGATTTTGGTTGGTCGGTTGAGTATTTAGTTGGTCGGCTGGTTGATTGCTGGTTTGGTTCGTTCCTTGATCAGTTAGCTGGTTTGTTAATTTGTTTTTTGATCAGTTAATGGGTTGGCTGGTTGGTTGACTTGTTGGTTGGTTGGTTGACTGGTTGGTTGGTTGGTTGGTTGATTGACTGGTTGGTTAGTTGGTTGGTTGGGTAGTTGATTAACTGGTTGGTTGGTTGGTTGGTTGATTGACTGGTTGGTTGAGTGGTTGGGTAGTTGATTAACTGGTTGGTTGGTTGGTTGGTTGGTTGATTGACTGGTTGGTTGGTTGGGTAGTTGATTAACTGGTTGGTTGGTTGGTTGGTTGGTTGGTTGGTTGGTTAGTTGGTTGGTTGGTTGACTGTTTCATGAGTGACTGATCTGTTTGTGTTGTTCCAGGGTCTGAGCCCCGCCACCAGAGAAACGTACGACTCACTACCGTTGCAGCCGCTTCCTGCTCGCTAACGGTTCAACCACCACAGAAGAAAAGGTTTCAGGCATCTGATGTCGTCTTATGAAGACAAAAATGAAATATTCAAAACCAGATTCTTTTTTGTAGTTCCAGGAAGTGAAAGTGTTCAACCTCTAAAATAAAATAATAGAAAAATAATTTTAACATTTTGACTGTTTAGACATAAAAACTTCTTCCTTTAATACTTTCATCCTCACTGAGTGTGTTTGTAACATCAGCATAATTATTAGTTATTACATTTGTATCCAAATAAGAAACAGCTTTATTATTTTGACATTTTTATTTAATATTGACACACTTTTTTGTCGAGAGGATGGTTATATTTTAATATCAATAATTAAATGTCAAAACTTCAAATCCACGTCCTTTTTAAAATGAAAGAATTACTGTAAAACATTAACGCTTGTCTGCAACTCAAGTCAGCAGTCAATCACATCCTTTCTTTCTGATCGTAAAAAAATTAAAAGCTTTGGCGAATTCATTTGGTTTGAACACAAGCTTTATATTAGTACTGGAAAGTAAAATGTGACTAAACCACTTTGCAGCATCATAACCTTTGCTGTTATTATCATCTTCACTTTACTGTTATTCTATATTTCTACATCCTCGTGAGGTTTGTATTTCAGCAGACTGACATTAGACTGTTGTGTCATTCTGATGGCTATTCCTGAGAATTTATGTGTGTGAATTTTTGAATTATGTTTCTTGTCTCTATCTACTATTTACATTTGTCACATTTTCTGTTGAAGCAAAATAAAGTTCATATCATTTGAAACTTGCGATGAGGTTTTCTGTTACATGATAGACAGAATAGTCTATGAATTATACGAAATGAAATGTAGTGGATAGTAGAGGGATTGTGAATAGAAAATGTCTATTTTAATTTCAAAATGAGAATAATTCAATTTTGTAAAAAAAAAAAAAAGTGTTGGGTATCAAGAAATGTGGTTGTGTTTTGACCAAATATGAAATTTCTGATTTTATTTTATTTATTGCCCTTTAATAATAATAATAACAATAATAATAAAAATAAATAATAAATAATAACAACGACAATAATAATAAAAATATTATTATTATTATTAATAATAATAATAATAATAATAATAATAATAATAATAATAATAATAATAATAATAATAATAATAATAATAATTAGAAACAGTTAGTAAAATAGAAAATGTGTTGTTTTTTTACAGAGTGAATAAAAATGTATCGTAAAATGCGTTCTTTATTTTGAAAAGCAGCAGACGTGTTTGTCTTCCGGCGTTAGCTCGCTGTCGCTGGTTCGTCGCCAGGCTATGAGGCTACCAAGCTGTCAGAGCGTCTGTGTGAGCGCGTCTTCACGATGGCAGCCCGACAAAGGCATTTAACGCGCCCGCTGGAGTGAAACGATGCGGTTTGCTGGCCTAAAAGCGACGATTCCACTGTTTGTGGGTGTTTAATGTCCGCCGTGCTAACGGCTAGCTCGCCCCGTTAGCCCCCAGCTGTCAACACTGAGTTCCCGCTGCGTCTCGTTCGCGACCCGCAACACGTTCACCGCAAAGCTGAGCCTTTTCAGAGACGCCCGGATGGAAACAAACGTGCCGAAGAGACGAGACAACAAGAAGTCTCTGCGCGTCAAAGTCATCAGCCTCGGAAACGCCGAGGTTGGGAAGGTAGGAGCCCGAAAGCTTATTTTAACCGCAGGATGCAACGGAGTTCCGCCCAGCGTCTCCCGGGAAGCTCCGGGAAGCGAGGAGCTCCCGTCAAAATCCTATTTCTGCTCCAAAGTCCACGTTTATTATTCACACGAGCTCGTGGAGCGTGTTTCAGCTCCTAAAGGGAATATTTAATGTTGTTGTCTTTGTAATTCACCCGAGAATTTGTGTGATTTAATCTCATGCCAGACTCCGTCAAAAAAATCTATATTTTTCACATCCGCTCGCAAATTCTCGCCCAGAACCACAAAAACACGAGTTATTTACAAAGAGACGACGTGGGTTTACCAATCGGCGACCATTTCACTGGCAGACATCAAATACAAACAGAGAATTTGTGTTGATGTGCAGCTCAGGAATATGGATTGGTTATGAAAGGTTGAATAAAACATGAGCTCATACAGGATCCTTTCAGTCTGAATAATTCACACAGTTTGATTTGTCAGCCAGGAAATGTGCTGCTATAATGGAATGAAAGGCTGAGATTCGGGTTCTTTTAATGCGATGGGTGATTGAATGCAAATTCAGTGAAAACTTGCTGTATTGTGTATATGTATAGATGGTCAACTCCTGTGTTCTCCTCCTGCAGAGCTGCATCATCAAGCGTTACTGTGAGAAGAGGTTCGTCCCCAAGTATCTGGCAACTATCGGCATCGACTACGGAGTCACCAAGTCAGTGCAGCCACATATTTGAAGTCTAGATATTTGCCCGTCTGAGGGAAACTTACGGTGTTTGTGTTGAACAGAGTCCAGGTCCGAGACCGGGAAATCAAGGTGAACATCTTCGACATGGCCGGACACCCGTTCTTCTACGAGGCGAGAGCCGGACTCTTCATCACAGTCTTTTAACGCTCACGTTTTACAGTCGTTTCAACCGGTGCTTTCCCCTGCGCGTCGTCTCGCAGGTGCGTAACGAGTTCTACAAGGACAGCCAGGGCGTGCTGCTGGTGTATGACGTGGGCCTGCGGGAGAGCTTCGACGCGCTGGACAGCTGGCTGGGAGAGATGAAACAGGAAATGGGCTCTCAGGCCAACATGGACAGCATCGTCTTCATCGTTTGTGCCAACAAGGTGAGAGTCTAGACCAGGGGTCGGCAACCTTTAATGCTCAAAGAGCCATTTGGTCCCGTTTTCCACTGAACACAACACCCAGAGAGCCGCACACATTTTATTTTGACAGTCCCACAGGAAGACCATGCCAGGAGGAGACTACACACAAAACCTCCTTCACTGCTGGTTGACAACTTACAACTAATAAACTAAACTACATGAACTAAGCAACAAAAACACAATTGTTACCGACACTACAAACCTAACATAACCCCCAATAATTACATTTAAAACACGACAAACAGAAACTCCCATAATGCATTGCAGCTCTCAGCTCCTTTATTGCTACACATTATTAAAATGGAAGATAAATGTGGGAGATGTGGATTGTTAGAACCATGAGTGTGAGTGTTGTGTCTTTAATGTCCTGTAGTTGTTGTGTAATTCACTAGAATGTTCCGTCGCTCTCAACAAGTCTGTAATGAACCTCCTGGAATTGTCAGCGCTCGGCAGTGCAGCAGTTTTACTGTGAAAGGAACAGGAAGCTCCCAGCTTCAGACACCAGTTGAGCCGCTGTCATGACCTGCAGCCGCAACTCTATGTTCTTCATCCATTATTGTTGCGTAATGACTTTACATCGCTGCGTCGTTCAGGACCCTACATTTTACCACTCTTTGTAGCGGGACTGCGCTCTGGGTGGCCTTGCCTCCTTACGTCCCTCCGGGATGAACTGCAGTGGGACCAATGAGATTCCGGAGCCGCGGGTCGCCGACCCCTGGTGTAGTTTCCACTGAGATGTGGCCTTAGCTTGACGCTCTCTCTCGTCTCCTCTCCTCCATCCACATCGTAAACAAGTAAAAAAGAAAAATCCACAGGCCCACTGGTAAGGTTTAACAGTTTACTTGTCAAAGAAACAAACAAAAGGGTGGGACAGAAAAAATGTCCAAAGGTGTTCCATGTTATGTAAGTGGTCCGTTAAATCCGGTCAATATTAATCATCCAAGACATAAGAGACAAAAGAAAAAGGGAGAGCGAGAGAGAGAGAGAGAGAGAGAGGTCAAAAAACCGTGCGGCTCCACCCTCACCTGCCTGACTTCCTGTCACAGGTAACCCCCCCAAACTCCCCCCACCCGCAAACTCCCCCCACCCGGGAGCATCAACAAACAATTAAAGGTGCAGAGGCACCAGAAAACACCGTGACACAGTTCTCCCTTCCCAAACATTGCAAATAATATAATAATAATTAAACTTTTATCCACTTAAATCAACCACAACATTTTAAATGATTAACTTATTACATTATTGCCCATGTGAACTAAAATACCTGCTAATTCCTACCAAATTAAACGTCTTACATTTCTGCTGTTTTAGCTCAACTTAAATCATTTATCTTTTTAACCAAGCTCAATGAACTGCGTTTAGGCTCCGACACCTGCTCTAAACCAGCTTCACTCGGCTGGACGCGTTTAGAATATTTCTTAAGGCCTGTTTTCTCTCTCTCTCTCTGTCTGTCTGTCTGTCTCAGGTGGACCTGACGAAGCGGCGTGTGGTCGACGAGGGCGAGGGCCGGCTGTGGGCGGAGTCTCGAGGCTTCACCTACTTCGAGACGTCTGCGCAGAGCGGCGAGGGCATCAACGAGATGTTCCAGGTACTCGCCGCACTGAGGGGAGTTCCTTGTGTTGCGGTAGGGGTTATTCCCAAAAAGGCTTTAACCCCCCCCCCCCCCACCTCCACCCTCCACCCTCCAGGCTTTCTTCTCCACCATCACCGACATGTGCGAGAACGGCGGGAAGCGCCCGGTGGCCGAGGTCAACGTGGGCTTCACCAAAGAGCAGGCCGACACCATCCGGCGCATCCGCAACAGCAAAGACTCCTGGGACATGCTGGGAGTCAAACCGGGCGCCACGCGGTGAGCCGGCAGGCCGACTCCACCCCCCTCCCCCCCTCCCCCCCCGTCGCCATCGTTTGTGTTTCCCTGCTTGTGTTTATGTCGGCGTTTGTGTTTTTACAGGGAGGAGGTGAACAAGGCGTACAGGAAGCTGGCGGTGCTGCTGCACCCGGATAAATGTGTGGCGCCGGGCAGCGAGGACGCCTTCAAGGCGGTGGTGAACGCTCGCACGTCTCTGCTGAAGAACATCAAATAACCCCCACAGACTGTTTGTTTAGCCTACATGTGTCGTGTGCCATGTTGTTTGTCTTCAGCACTGAAGAATCAACTGATTTCCTGCATCAGAAAGTGAGTAAGGAGGCTCCAGAGGGCCAGAATACTAAAAAGATTTAAATTATTTATTTATTTATTTATTTATTTATTTATTTTTAAAAAAATGTCAAAGAGACGTGTATTGGAGCAGACATTAAACCTACGAGTTTTTATTCGCCATTAAAGATTTGAAAATAATTTAAAATAAACTTTGATGTGAGAAAAAGTTTCCATCGTGACGATGAAATTAGAATTCAGAGGTTGAAGCGTCGTGTGTTTTTGATAACGTCGTGATCAAACCGTAGCCTGAAGGTACCGGCGACACGTTTTAAGATATTTACTGGACACGTGGAACCTGCTGGAATCGCGTGATGTCATCAAAGTGCATGTGAAGTATTTATGAAAAGCGCTGCTGCTTCTTGGAACAAAGGCCTCGTCTGTTCCCTTAAATTTCCAGGGAAATGTGTTCCCTGCATCTGCTTCCTTTACATTTCTCACGCTGTTTTCTCGCATTTTCTAATGTGTCTGTTTGGTTCATCTTAGATTTTGTTTGTTGTTGCCTGTTTTTTCCAACAATTCTCAGAAATGAACTTAATTACTTTAGTTCCCTGAAACTAGTTCTGTTTAATTCAATTCCGTTTTTTTTGACAGCACACAATAGAAGTGTCCGTCCAGCATCTCAGCGCTAACGTTCCGAACTTCTTACAACATTTTTACATGATCTTTCTTCCCTTTAATCAGATTTGTTTTCTCTCTTGGTTAGTTCCCCAAAACTACTTGGTCGTTTACACATTCTATGCCTGTTCCCTGATATTTCCAGTAAGTTGACGTGTCGTTTGCCTTGGAGGAACATATTTAAACATTCGGCTGTTCTGTCAGTTGTTCCCTTGAATGACAAACCTCTTCCATTGCAATACGAATTTGTTTTCGAATCAATGGATTAGTTCCCTGAAACGGATCATTTGATTCGCTAATTAGCCTTTTTGTTTGCTCATGTTGCCATTTTTTTTTTTTTACAACACTCAAAATTTCATTAGTTCCTCAAACTGCTTTCTGTTGGCTTTTCTTCATCATTTCTGCTGCCTTAAACAACTGCTTAGTTCCCTGAAGCTTTCAGTCGTCTCTCTCAGTTGATGTCTTGCCTTGTCCAGTTGCCAACTCTCATTTCTTGGTAAAGTGTTCCCTCAAGTTTTTTTGTCTGCATCACATTTTTATTCTCACTCTGTAAATAGTTCCCACCATGTTATTTAGTTCCCAAAAGAATCCCCCTCTGTCAGTTGTTTTTTTTTTTAAATGTTGATTTTGTTACCCTGAATCAGGTTTCTTCACATTTTTCATGAGAAAAAAAGCAATTTTGTCTCCTTTTCATTTCGAGTTTGTCTCCTGCGAAGTTCACCGTGAACGTTTACATGATGATGATGATGATGATAAAGGTCGACTTTGTGCCCGTTTACGACTCAATGTGTCTCCATATTTTTATATTTCAATGTGTATGTTCACAGGACTGAATAAACCGGCTGAAACTACACTCTCACGTATTCGGTTTGCTTTTGCGATCAGTTTTAATATACATCATTTGCATACGGTTTACTGGAGGTTGATGTGTTCATATTTCATCAAGTTCCAATTTGGCTCTTGTTTACTTTGATTTATGGGAACGGATTTGATTAATCAACAGTTTGCGACTTTAAATTTGCATTAAATTAATCACATCAGTACACTGGTAGTAGAGTCTTGTGAGTACGACATCAAGGCAATGTTAAGTTCCCTTAACTGAGTAGTTCCTTGAATCTAATTTGTTCTCATTGTTGTTTTTTTTTTTTTTTTAGTAGAAATTCATCTTTCTAGGTCATAGTTCTAATATTTCCTTCCTCCAGTGGTTAATAATGGTAATTAATTCCCTCGGGTAACCAAATTGTTCCCCGAAACATCCAGTTTGTCCTTGAAGTTACTTTGATTTGCCTTAAACATCATTTTTGTATTTCTTTAATCAAATTTTTAATTCCTTATATTTCACCACGTTCTACATATTTTAATCATTTCTTTCAATCAAATCATTAGTTCCTTGAAATGCAAGCAAATCTCACTTTTTATAAAAGAGCATTTAATATTTGTCATTAGTTCCCTCACTGAGTTAAATTGTTCTGTGAAGTCCTTTTATTTTGTTGAATAATTCCATTTTGTTGCTATGATGTGAATTTGTTCCGTGAAAATGCCGCACACAATTTTTTTTTTTTTACTTCTTCAGTGTTTGTTTACGTACATTTTCTTTATCTGTAAGCATCTGGTGAAAGCAGATCAAAGTGCTTTCTATTTTTGATCTCGCAGCAAACACAAATACGACGTGACCTGGTTGGAGGTGGGCCAATCCCATCATGCACCTGAGCGCACACACACACACACACACACACACACACACACACACACACACACACACACACACACACACACACACAGGTAATCTCAGAGATTAATGAGTGGGCCCTGGTCTCGTTTACAGTGATTAACACTCGCTCAGCTCCACTTGACTTTGATTCTCCGTTTCATTTAAATGCTGAGACGAAGGTTCCGGCCCGACGAAGAGGAAGATGGAAATTAACCACCGGGAACCATGAAGACAACCCAATGAGGGTTTATAGAGGAAATGTGCTAAAATAAGGAGTTTGGGAGTGACACAGCGACACGCCTCATCAGTAAGTACTCGCTCCGTTTGGGTTTATTTCAGGTGAAAGCTCTGCCGTCACCTGGCAGCCGTCGCAATAATCCTCCAATCCGGTTGGTGATTAGCCAGAGGTCACAGGTGTGACCCCGCCTTCGCCGTGCATCTTCTGCAGGAAGTCCAGAAATGTCAACTTCCTGCTGGGACAATATCGTCGCACCTTCAATTCAGCCCCTGAGCAGCGGGTACCAGACCGCTGACAGACTCCAAGACGACCTGCCGAAAACACACCAACCACCTGCTAACTGCTTTCTAACAGGCTCTGAGCTTCCTGTGGCCGGCAGCCAATCAGAGCGCAGCGTGGCAGCCGCTCATTGGTCCCACCTGCCCTCAGAGTTAAACCGTCTGCTTTCACCAACTCTGCCAACTCACAGCACAGACTGTTTACAGACGCTGCGATGAAGCCGAGGCTTCGAGATGATGAAGAGCAAGACTCGAATCGCCCTGTGTTCAGTCAAACCAGTCGCAACCAGTGAAGAAGAGACTGTGGAAGGAAACGACAACAAACTCAGGTTCTTGGCATGTTTCAGTCATTTTGTCTGTGATTGTCTGTGATTGTTTTGTTTTGCTTGTTGGAGTTGTTTTGTGTTGTTGTGTTGTATCTTTGTGTAGTTGTTTTGTGTCTCCTTGACTTTGTCCTGAACTTCAATTGGTCATGTCGGGTTTTTTTCCCCCCCAGCTCGTCTGGGAGGCGGGCCTCGTTCTGGTAACCATGGCCGACGGCCTCAGAGTGATGGGGAATGGAGACTGTGAGGCGTCACGGCAGTCAGGTGACATCACCTTTAGTACGTGTGTGAGCCCCGCCCCTGGCCTGCGGCGGAAGCAGCTCCTCTGGCAGAACGCCGTCAGAAACATCATCGACCAGCACAACCTGCCGCTGCGCCTCGCCGGCGGCCTCGAAAGGGGGCGCCACCGCATCACTGTCACAGACGCCTACATCGCCGACATCAACCGGTAGGTCAGCAGTGACCCCAGTGGCAGCAGGCCGTGTGTCCACTGCCTGAGCGCGGTACGAGCTGAGCCCTGCTGCTTGTCTTGCAGGCAGATCCGGAACAGGGCATCTCATGGTTCACTGTGGCAGAAGCGCCGCTCGTCGGCGGCTCGAATCCACCCGACCACACCCAGGATCTCGGCACCAACTCAGTTCAAGTACGACCCGCTGAGCGACGCCGACTTCTTCGTGTCGTACGGGTCGACGGTGCGAGGCGTGTTCATTCCCACGCTGCAGCACACCTTCAAGTAATCACTGTGATTTTAGCTTTGGAGTGAAGACAAAATCACCTCGGCAAACAGGAAAATCATTCAGTTATAAAAGTTATTATATTAAATAAAACCGCTTCCTATTAACTGCTGTAGTTGTTAGTTTGAAAGTCCACTTCCTGTTTCTTGTTGTTCCGCAGGTCAGCTGACTTGGAGCAGCTCTATCTGCAGTTCTCTTCATCTCAGAGACGGACCTCGCTGGTCGTCACCAACGCCATCGACATCCTGACCCGTATCCTCGTCTCGCTGCTCTCCAGGCCGTCCGGGTGGGGGGGCGTGGCCTCCCATTGGCTGGCCGGCCTGTCGGTGGCACTTTGGGCAGTGGTCTGCATGTTGACTGTGGCGCGGTGGGAAGTGATGTCATCGCCTCGATGGCTGCGTCACCTGTCGGTGGTCAGCTGGGCGTCTCAGACGGTGCAGGTGCTAGTGGGCGTGTTCAGCTGGGCGGAGACGGACCACTCCTGGTACATCTTCTTCACCCTTTTCTCCACCTACACGCTGTTGCCCCTCCCCCTCCTCTGGTCCATGATCGCCGGGGCAACCACCTCCACCCTGCACCTCATGGTGGACACCTGCTGTCACTACAGTGACAAGAGCTTCATCCGAAAGGTGAGGAAACTCTTCCCACAAACTCACTTACTTTGAGATCATTTCACGATCCTGAGATCTGGTTCACCTGTTCAGGTGCTGTCGAAGGCCTTCCTGTATCTGGCCATGAACACAGCTGGCCTCTTCATCCACTACCTGTCGGACCGGACTCAGAGGCAGGCCTTCCTGGAAACCCGGCGCTGCATCGAGGGGCGGGTCCGACTGGAGCGCGAGAATCACCGACAGGTAGAATCCTAAACCCTTCCCCCAGACAGGTAGAATCCTAAACCCCTCCCCCACACAGGTAGAATCCTAAACCCCTCCCCCAGACAGGTAGAATCCTAAACCCCTCCCCCACACAGGTAGAATCCTAAACCCCTCCCCCACACAGGTAGAATCCTAAACCCCTCCCCCACACAGGTAGAATCCTAAACCCCTCCCCCTGACAGGTAGAATCCTAAACCCCTCCCCCAGACAGGTAGAATCCTAAACCCCCTCCCCCACACAGGTAGAATCCAAAACCCCCTCCCCCAGACAGGTAGAATCCTAAACCCCTCCCCCAGACAGGTAGAATCCTAAACCCCTCCCCCTGACAGGTAGAATGCTAAACCCCTCCCCTAGACAGGTAGAATCCTAAACCCCTCCCCCACACAGGTAGAATCCTAAACCCCTCCCCCTGACAGGTAGAATCCTAAACCCCTCCCCCAGACAGGTACAATCCTAAACCCCTCCCCCACACAGGTACAATCCTAAACACATTGCTGTATTGTATAAACTGTTGTGTTGCTAGGAGCGCCTGGTGATGTCCATCCTCCCTCGGTTTCTGGTGCTGGAGATGATTGGCGACATGGCCGCCGTGGACGAGTACCTGCTGCCTCAGCAGTTTCACAAAATCTACATCCACCACTACAAAGACGTCAGGTAAAGACCTGAGCTCAGACAAACTCTGAAAACAAAAACTGCAAGAGTGACTGACACACAGGTTTAATCAGTGGACCGAGATCAGCACCCTGGAGAGCTCCTTCAGCAAATTTACACTGTGTCTCAAAGTAGTTGTTTATTATTTTACTCTTGTATCTGCTGCCCCTTGTGGCTGGAAACATTGAGTGTCTTTCCTTGTCATGTTGTTAATTCTTCGTGTTTCCTCTTTGCTCCCTGCAGTATCTTATTCGCCGACATCATCGGCTTCACGTCGCTCTCGCTGGTTCTCTCTGCTCACGAAGTCGTCAAAACGCTCAATGAGCTCTTCGGCCGCTTCGACAGGCTGGCTGAGGTCAGGTCTCCATGGCAACCACCAAGCCGCCCCCCCCCCCCCCCCCCCCCCCAATTAGTGATGTCAGCTGTTTGTTTTGTTGTCTTGGCATGTTTCTGCGGAAGTTGGTGAGCAGGATGTTGCCTCATGTGTGCAGGAGCATCAGTGTTTGCGGATTAAAATCCTGGGGGATTGTTATTACTGCGTGTCCGGCGTGCCGGAGCCTCAGCGTGGCCACGCTCGCTGCTGCGTGGAGATGGGCCTCAGCATGATCAACACCATCCGGTACGGACACGCAGCCGCACACGTGCACATACGTACTGTATGTCTGTTTGCGTGTCTCGCTGATGTCGTGGTGGTGCCTGTTGTGTTGCAGGTATGTGCGTCGGGAGCTGCAGCAGGAAGTGGACATGCGGATCGGCGTGCACTCGGGCTCGGTGCTGTGCGGCATCCTCGGCCTGCAGAAATGGCAGTTTGACATCTGGAGCTGGGACGTGGACGTGGCCACCAGCCTGGAGGCGGCCGGGATACCTGGGTCTGAAAATACGCACACATGAAATAGACTGCATCACTCACACTGTGGTGTTAATGTTAGGCTCCGCCCCCCACCGCAGGCAGATCCACATCTCGAGGGCAACCCTGGACTGCCTGGGCGGGGTCTTTGAGGTGGAGACGGGGCACGGCCGTGAGCGCAGCGAGTTTCTACGAAAACACGATGTGGACACGTTCCTGATACGGCCGGCGCCGCGCGAGAAGTCCGAGCCGCCGAGGGCGCGGCGCACGAGCTACGAGGAGATGACGACGTGGAGCGCCGAACTGCCGTTCGGAGACATCCTGGGGATGAACTTTGTGAGTCCGGAAGAGCGCCCAAGGTTTCCCGGAGGGAGTGCCGTGACCTTTGACCTCTGCGTTTGCGTCCGCCGTAGATCCTTGCCACCTTCACCAACGGCTCCCTCACCCAGCTGCCCAATCTGATCGCGTCGCAGCGGTCGGGGTCGCGGGAGGTCAACAAGAGGATCCGTCAGGCAATGGAGGTGCGGAGCAGCGAGCGGATGAGGAAGGAGCACATCACCACCTTCACTCAGGTGTTCAAGGACTCGCACATGGAGGGAAAGGTGAGGAGGACCGCCGCCATGTTTACCTCAACTGATGAGTCCCAGATAAGATAAGATAAGATAAGATAAGATAAGATAAGCCTTTATTGATTTCACAAAGGAGAAATGTACTTGTTACATTCTGCTCTTAAGGACACTCAGTAGTAGGAAAGACAAGAAATGTGCAAACAGTTAGATAAGTTCGAATCTTATATACAATGACTATCAAGAACTCTAAGGACCAAAAATATTTACAGTAAGAGCAATAATAAGTAGATAAAAATCACAAACTATAATAAAGTATAATAAGTTCTTAGGGGAGCAAAATATACAGTAAGATGGAATACAAGGAAAATAAACTATGATGGGGGGGCAAATGTAGAATAAAGTACAATAAACATACTATAGTAAAAATAATATCAGTGTTAGCAGTGCAGGTTCAGTCCTAGCAAGTGGTCAATTAAGTGACATAGATAAAGTGATGTAGATAAAGTGACTTAGATAAAGTGACTTGGATAAAGTGACTTGGATAAAGTGATGTAGATAAAGTGACTTAGATAAAGTGACTTGGATAAAGTGATGTAGATAAAGTGACTTAGATAAAGTACACATAAAGTGGCATAGATGCAGGGTTATTGCACATACTGTTGCATGTTACTTTACAGTCTTGTTGTACAAGAGAGGAAGGATGACCATGAACGTTGACTTCCTGTCTGCCATGTCGAACCGAATGGTGTGGGCGTGGCCACCTGTCTGTTAATGGGCGTGGCTGATTGGATGTGGGCGTGGCTAACCTGCTGAGGTTGTGTCTCAGTACTCACAGATGAGAGACGAACTCTTCAAGTCCAACATGGTTTGTTCCTTCATCCTGCTGCTGCTGCTCATGGCCGTCCAGGTGATCATCCCCGCCCCCAGGTACACCTGTTGCTCACACACCTGCCAGGCGTCTTCACTGTTTTATAGCTGCTCACCGTAAATGTCAAAGACGAAACCACCGGCCAATCAGATGTGTTCCTCCAAACTCCCGACGGTCCAGGTTGCCTCCGATGGCCGTTCTCTTCCTGGTCAGTGGCTTCGTGTACTCCCTTCTCCTGCTGCTTACGTTGGGGGAGGAGCTTAAGAATTGCCCCGCCCTCCTGCAGTCGCTCTGCTGCTGGGTTCACGAAACCAAGTGTGCCCGCACGCTGCTCACGCTCACCGCCATCACGGTCAACGTTGGCGTGGCGTCCGCCGACATCGTGGGTCTCGCCGTGTCGTTGTTGCTTCAGAACGGACGGATCAGGTGACGTGACGCCGCCCTAAGTGTTTCCTTCCTCCCTCCTCCAGCTGTGGTGTGATTCGTCAGACAGCCCCGACTCCTCTTTGGCTCCGCCCCCGTCCGACTGGCTGGATGTGAACATCTGCACACATCCTGAGGTACGTTAGGGTCACGTCATGTCACGTCACGTCCGTGTGTGTGATGAAAATCTAAGAACGTTTTGCCGATGTTTCAGTTCATGATGCTTAGCGGTTTGGTCGCCATGGTAACCTGCGCAGTGTTCCTCCGGCTGAGCTGTGTGCTGGAGCTCGTCGTCCTTCTCCTGGCCGCCGCCGTCTACAGCTACATCATCGAGATGCACCGGTACGCCACGCGGGGTTTTCTTTTTAATTTGCTTCATCGGTTTGCTTCTCACCTGCGTGTGTCTCTGGTTTGTCCCTGCAGGTCTCACCACCTGTGCCGGCGCGGCATGTGCATCGTCCTCATGCTGATGTTCATGATGGCCGTCCTCTACAACAGCCGACAGGTGGCGCCGTCACACACGATGAGCCGCCGCCGCTCGCCGGGGCGCGAAGTCACCGCCCCTGTCTCTTGTTGTGGTTTGGCAGCTGGAGGCCACGGCGCGGCTGGACTTCCTGTGGCGCCTGCAGGCGAGGAAGGAGGTGGAGGACATGCAGGAGCTGCGGGAACACAACGAGTGCCTCCTGCTCAACATCCTGCCGGCTCACGTGGCGCAGCACTTCCTGCAGAGAGCCGCCAACAACGAGGTGCAGCGGCTCCTCCACCCCCCCCCCCCGCGCGCTTGTTTTGACGCGGTATCGTGATTAACCGTGTCAAACGCCGCGTTCCTTCAGGACTTGTACTCGGAGTCGTACCGGCGCGTCGGCGTCCTCTTCGCGTCGCTTCCCGGCTTCTCCGATTTCTACGAGCAAAAAGAACTGGTCGATCAACACGTGGAGTGCCTGCGACTCCTCAACCACATCATCAGTGACTTCGACCAGGTCGCCGAAACACACACAAGCTCGGGTCGGTGGACCGCCGACACGCCGTGACCCGGTGTTCCCTTGTTTCCTGTCTGCAGCTGCTGGAGGAGTGTTACTTCGAGGAGGTGGAGAAGATTAAAACCATCGGCAGCTGCTACATGGCAGCTTCAGGCCTCTCACCCGACCGACAGGTGAGTCCTGTTGTGACATCACTTCCTGCTCTCGCTCTGATATTATGTGTGTACGTGTGTGTTCAGGAGTGTGGGGACAGCTGGCATCACCTCAGTGAGTTGGTCCTGTTTGCTCTTGCCATGATGGACACTCTGGGATACATCAACTCACAGACCAGCAGCAACTTCCAGCTCAGAATCGGTAAGCACACACACACACACACACACACACGTACAACACACACACACACACACCCAGCACCTTCCGGTCGTTCATATGGATAGGCGGGAGGGACGGACATCTTTTCTTCTGCAAAGTGTAAAAAGACAGATTAGAAAAACAAACTAATTGTGGTGTGAAGGAATCGCCCACGGCCCGGTCATCGCCGGCGTCATCGGCGCCAGTAAGCCTCAGTACGACATCTGGGGGACGACGGTCAACATGGCGAGTCGCATGGAGAGCACCGGAGTCAGCGGGCGGATCCAGGTGAGTTCACCTGCGTGTGTGGGCGGAGCCTAACAGTGGGACTTTAACAGACCACGCCCCCCCCCCCCCCCACTCCTCAGGTCCCAGAATCCACCAGCTCCATCCTGGTGGATCTCGGCTTCCTACGGCAGCTCAGAGGGAACATTCACATCAAAGGCATCAGCGAGCGTCACGGCAAAGTGAGTCCGTCCCACAAACTCCATATTTCATTGAAACGAGAAAGTATTTTCACATTTTGAATTTTGAATATTGAATATTGAATTTATATCATAGGGGGAAAATGTGTCATCAGTCAGGGAAACTGACTCGATAAATGTGAGAAAGACTCTTGAATAGGAAACTTTTCATCCAGATATAAGGTTTTTTTTAGTTTTGCAAGTAAGTTGTAAATGTCCATTTTACTGAATGGGAACAAAAATTCCCGGTATTTCAAGGTAAGTATCAAAGTTTTAAAAGTATCCTGAAATACGAGGAAGTTTTACATTTAAATGACACATAAATTAATTTCTCATCACTGTGACAGAAACCTGAAGCTAAAATATGTTACAAAAATCTGAAAGCATGTATTTTCTCATATTCATATTTATAGTCATACTCTCTTGTGATGATGTTAAAACTGTACTGTGAGTATTTTATAAAATACTGTGAGAACAACTTGAGAAAATCTTGATCATACATCAGAAAAAGGATTTGGGATTCTAAATATGACTTTTATTGTTATTTACAAGATATTTTGAGTTGATAGGAAAACTTGTGCTTTTGAGAAGAATTAAACCTCTAAATATCTCACTAGTTTTAGGTTTTTTTGTGAGCGTGAGAGCTGTTGGTGGTGAATGTTGTCATTGACCTCACGGCGTCCTGCAGGTGTGCACCTTCTTCGTGAGCAGTCGTGAGGAGCGCTGGAGCGTGCTGGAGCGCAGCAGTGGGCGGGGCTTCACCCTGAACCGGAACACGCTGGCCGCGGTGGTCTACAGTCTGGTCCAGGCCCGCAAGAGGGAGAGGCTGCGGGAGGAGAACGGGGGCTTCCACCTGGTGGAGGCTTCGTAGGATGAGCAGGGGGAGATGGAGGAATGCTGGAGGTACCTTCAAATCCTCAGTCTCAACAGTGCGACTGAAATGAGCCGACGACACGCGGATGGGTGGATGATAAATGGCTGTTTTCAACTTTTTATCTGCCAGTCAAGGTACTTCAATGATCCAGGGCTCGTCAGATTTTTGGTAAGTGAGGTGTTTTAGAATAAATATTGCAGTTATTCACGCTCACGTGACGTTCACGGTCACGCAATCGGCAAAATTCACCTTATAAATGGTTTTCTGGCATTATTATGCGTCCTCATATCCCGCGTGCGAGGAAAGTCTGTCAACTCCCTCACTTGCTTGTTTGGAGAATGTGTGCTCATGCAGGCGGTGCAGAGATTTTCCCCTCATGACATCACGTGGGGAAATAAATAACCACTCCCCCTGGGAGGACTTCACTCACGTTGACCCTCCCGCAGGTAGATGTGCTCTGCTCTCTGAAATTAAAATAGGGCAGCGTTTTTTTTCTCTCCTCGCAAACGTTGCTGGAAAATAGACCCAACGGATCAGCATTTAAAGGTACAGACACAGAAACGGCCTGTTCTCAGTCCAGCTCACTGGAGGGACTTTTAGATGGCTGGAATTCCGGACCGAGGCTGGATTCTGGGAAATAAACTTTGAATACGATGTTGTTGGAAGTCTGACACTTATGTGAGATTGTTGAAAAACGATATAATATGGGAGCTTTAAAAAAGATTTGACGTTAACCAATCACCTGTCACGTGACCACATGAAGACGTGACGTGAAGAAACCGGTGGGAAACAACTGTTCAACTGCATAACGGCTTGGGGTTTTTTTGTTTTTATTACTTTGACTAGCCTTGTCATTGTAATAACATTTTGGATTTACTTTTTTTGTTTTAAAGTTGCGGGTCGGTGTTAAAAGCTCTTATTGATTTAATTTTAAGAAGTTGAACCTGCAGAAGAGGAATCAGTCGTCTCCTCTGGGTCTTATTTGATTGTTTACATGTGTATTATTATTGTCAGTTTTATAATAGCGGAATTCAACAAAGGCAGAGGTTTGCCTAACTTGTTTATTATGTTACATAAATGACTGATACTGTGTCGAGCGCACCAGTAGGAATCTTTTGTTATAACGGTTTTGAGTGAAATAATAAATATTATATAATCACGTTTAGGGGAAGTTTTTTGTGTCTCTCTGTGTGTGGATGAGTTAATGAATAATCTGTTTGAGCGACAGCTGGATGTAAGATCATGTTTCACACATCTTTGGGGACAAAAAACAATGAAGTCGGCCAGAAAAAAATCCTTGTACACTAAATTAATAATTAAAATGTCCAACTTATGTCCACTATTTCTGTATTTTACATCAGATGTTCCTCAGGGCTCAAATCAACGTCTGAAATTGCTGTTAAAGTACATTGTTTTTAAAAATTTCAATTGTGGAGTTCCACAATGACCTATTGCATGTCCCCCTTTTGTTAATTCACTGAGTCAGTTAACTGTTCCCACTATTAATTCTTCTATTATTAATGACAGCATTTTCTATATTAATTTATAATTGATATGAAGTGAGAACTGCAGTAATTTATGTGTTTTCTCATGTGGTTTTCAGCTTCACTGTGAGTTTTTGTAGTTTTTACAGGCATCTGAGGGCGAATCGAACTGATTCAGATCACATGAAGAAAAAACGAGGCCAAACTAATGTGAATAATGTGTGAAGGAGCATTGAAAGCTCACAGAACTAAGACAGTCTGCTCTCTTTCTCTCAAGCTACTTCTTGAACTGTAGAGTCTCATTTGAATGTGGTTTTATCATTGTATTGATTATCATAGCTGTGTAGTAGTAATATACAATAAATGAAGTAGTAATATGTAATTAGCATGGAGTAGATAATTAACTTTGACTGTGATACTTGGATTTTATTACATTTGGTGTTTGATTACTTTTATCATGACGTTTGTATTGTTAGGTGTTTTTCTTTTATTCCAATGTTATTGATCAGTGTAAACTCTTCCCTGATATATATGTATACTATGTTATTTTGCTTTTTTTAAGCATCAATTTTAATTAAGGTATGTCATGTAAAACGTTTTCGTAGGTCTCAGGATATATATATATATATATATATATATATATATATATATATATATATATATATATATATTGCTTATAAAATCGACCACACGTGAATTACTGTGTGACTGAATAATCAGATTACAGTGTCTGTGCGCGAGCTTTGACCTGAAGGTGAATGATTACCTTGGAGAGGCGTGATGACTTTCTCTCTGTTCTGCGAGCCAATCAGATCACCTGCCCGCTGCGTGTCGTCCTTTCAGAACTGCATTGAGAAATTATCAGAAAATTGATCCGTTGACGTTTAACCCGCCGCCCTTTGGCCTGAGAGCGGATTGTACGGTGGGTTCCGGAGCCCCTGGTCACGCTTTCCGGTTCGGCTCCGGTGAACTGCTCTCACGGAGCGTGTCGGGGGGGAGGAGGGGTTCCTCCGTGCTGCGGGTCCACGAGGACACACCTCTCTCTCCGGGGAGTCAATCCAGCGGGGGGGCCGCCGTCCGGGTCAGTGTTGAGCGGAAGGATGGAAGGCACGCAGCGCAACGGCGGAGCACCGGGAGCGACCGGGACCGGAGCCGATGAAGAGACCCGGTCCGAGTCCTGGTCTGAGGAGCTCATCTTCTTTGTGAATGGCAAGAAGGTAATAGATAAACCGAATGACAGTTAAATTCCACTTATTTTAAACGAAGTTCTGAATGTATTTTTTGTGACTTCAACCTGTGCAGTCTATAACTGATAGTTCTAGAAATAAGGAGAGAAAAATCTCTTATTACCTTTTATGACATTGATTTATGCAATAATTTTTTTTGCACAGGGACATTTTAAATCACATTTTGTGCAGTTTTAAAGAGAGATTTCGTCTCTAAAGGCGCTTACAGGAGTGAACGAGCCTGCCGAAGCGCAAAAATTTTGAAAATGTGCAGTCATGAGTTGTGTGGATGTGAAACAAATTAACACGCTGAATCAAAAGTGCAGCATCAAATGACTGTGATGAATTTTGTCAATGATCCTCTGTGTGACAGAGCCTGGTTGAGTCCAACAACCATTCACTGCACCTATTCACCTTTTGAAAAGGACTGAAAAGTTAACTGGATGGTCTATTCTCATGAATCATTGTTTGGAAGTAAAGGCATTAAAGTTATGCTGCAGATCTGATTCATGAAAAATAATTTTAGTGTTTTTTTGTGTCTCTATTTTGAGCAGATTGTTGAGAGGAAGGTGGATCCTGAGATGACACTGCTGACATATCTCAGGAGAAAATGTAAGAGCATACGCGTATGAAATGAGAATACTGTAAACACACAGCGGAGGCAGGACTTTGACCTCTTGTTGTAGTTATGACGACCTTTAGCCACACACTCCGTCTTTCATTATTCACCATTTCTCACTTTTTATGAGTAAAAAAGCAGGTTTAAGACTGATGCGGTTGCTGTTTAGATTCATCTTTTATTACCTGGCGATTCCAGGCCGCTGGCTGTCGGGTCAGTGACCGCAGGGTCCCGGTGCAACGCTTTCACCACCACAGCAGCTCACAGTCGCACAGCGACAACGATTAGACACGTCTGGTTACAAAGTTACAAACGTTCTGTACAAAAAATGTTCCAGCGACTTCAGAGAGAAGATATTGACAGAGGAAACCACTGTGTGCGTGTGCGTGTGCGTGTGTGTGTGTGTGTGTGTGTGTGTGTGTGTGTGTGTGTGTGTGTGTGTGTGTGTGTGTGTGTGTCTCCACTCAGTGGGTTTAACAGGAACTAAACTGGGATGTGCAGAGGGCGGCTGTGGAGCGTGCACCGTCATGTTGTCCAGATACCAAACAGACTCCAACCAGCTCCTGTATCCTTCAACTGTGTGTGTGTGTGTGTGTGTGTGTGTGTGTGTGTGTGTGTGTGTGTGTGTGTGTGTGTGTGTGTGTGTGTGTGTGTGTGTGTGTGTGTGTGTGTGTGTGTGTGTGTGTGTGTGTGTGTGTGTGTGTGTGTGTGTGTGTGTGTGTGTGTGTGTGTGTGTGTGTGTGTGTGTGTGTCCACTGAATCCTGTCCCGAGTCGACACTTGGTTCTTTAGCCACATTTCAGGCATCACGCCATCAACGCCTGCCTGGCGCCGCTGTGCTCCCTGCACCTGGTCGCCGTGACAACGGTGGAGGGCATCGGCAGCGTGGCCAGAAAGCTGCACCCGGTCCAGGTAAAACCACAGAAGAAGAGAACCCGACACAGTTCAGTAGTAGCACCTGAAGAGGAATAACAAACGGGTTGCAAGTCTTTTGATTTTACAATGAAATGATAATATTAATTAAAACCCTGTGAACAAAACTGAACCGGACTGTTTTTTGCGGTCCGTTCTTCAGGAGCGAATTGCCCGATCCCATGGGTCGCAGTGCGGGTTCTGCACACCCGGTATCGTCATGTCCATGTACGCCCTGCTGAGGAACAACCCCAGGCCCACCATGGAGGACGTGGAGGAGGCTTTCCAAGGTAACGCCTCACGCAGACGTCCACGTAGAGCGAAACGCCGTCTGGAGGACGTCGCGTGTCAGAATGTGTTTTCCTCTCAGGGAATCTGTGCCGCTGCACTGGATACCGGCCGATCCTGGAGGGATACAAGACCTTCACCGTGGTGAGCCGTCGCCGCGATTTCACCTTCCATGCAGCGCCAAGTAGTTCAAGACCAAAACAGAAAAAACAGACCGAAACCAGGTTCAGAAAACGATGCCAAAGTGGGGTTCAAATCATCCTGAAAAGCCGTTTCAAACCGGCGTCAGAGTGAATCTGACTTTGAGCCTAAAAATTAAAAATCTGCTCCAGACAGATTTCGCACGTTCGAGCACAAACGGGTGAATGAACCAAGAGCAGCAGCCCAGAGGTCAGAGCCTGAGCTGCTCTCAGGACCTTGTCAGTGTGTAAATGTGACAGGTGACGGTGTTTCTCCGTGCAGGAGGGGGGCTGCTGTGGAGGTGCAGGTCGGAAGAACGGCTGCTGCTTGACCAATGGGAGCGGAGCAGAGAGGAGCTCCCAGGAGGAAGAGGAGGGGGAGGAGGTGAGAGTTCCATCTGTTTCTTCACAGGTTTATTCAGATTTTAATGTTTTTTCCTGGGGGTGAACTGAGTGTGTCTGCAGGGGGCGGTGGCCACGTCTCTGTTTAATGCTGCCGAGTTCCAACCCTTTGATCCGACGCAGGAAGTCATCTTTCCTCCTGAGCTGATGGTAAACACACACACACACACACACACACACACACACACACACACACACACACACACACACACACACACACACACACACACACACACACACACACACACACACACACACACACACACACACACACACACACACACACACACACACACACACACGGAAAAAAGAGAGCTTATATAATTGATCTTTTGTGAAAACAATCCATCATCGGCATACAGCAGAATCAAACACTCAAGGTTTGGCATAAATTTACTACTTTGTGAAAAGTAAAAATATGGATGGTTGTTACACAAAACCGCTCCCGAACTTCAGTTAGTCAAGACAGAAGTACATTTCTAATAGTCTGGAAGTGAACTTTTATAATAAAACACACAAAGATTCCCAAAGGGAGAAAAACACTCGTGCTTTGTTGGAACGACGTGTCGAGGCTGCGGTGCAGAAGTAAACATGTGGAGGGAGTCTTGTTTCACGCTCCATCCTTCACTCTCCCATCTTCTTCCAGGCGCTCTCTAAAGGTCAAAAGACAAAATCACTGCGTTTCCATGGTGACCGGACAACGTGGCTGCAGCCTGCTCGTCTGGAAGAGCTTCTGCATCTGAAGTGGGAACATCCAGACGCCCGGGTGGTGGTCGGAAACACCGAAGTGGGTCAGTCTTGTTCGTTTGTCAATATTGTTTTTTTTTTGGTTCATCCATTCCTCCATTGGATTGTTTTAAACCTCCACTGTCTGCATGTGTGTTCAGGCATTGAGGTGAAGTTCAAGAACATGGTGTACCCGGTCATTTTGGCACCGGCCTTCATTCCTGAGCTGAACGCCGTGACACACACTGACGACGGTGAGTTCAGAACACTTTGTCTTGACGGGAAATAACAAAGCCTTTCTCTGAAAGAACTCTGTGTGTGGTCAGGTATTGTGTTTGGTGCAGCGTGCACGCTCAGCCACATGGGGGCGGTGCTGCGCCAGGCGATGCAGACTCTCCCCTCCCATCAGACTGAAGTGTTTGGGGCGGTAGTGGAGCAGTTGCGTTGGTTTGCTGGACAGCAGATTCGTAATGTGGCGGTGAGTCAGCTGCTGAGCGAGGGAAGAAGCAGGCTTCTGGTCCCAGGCCCCCCCCCACCACCACCACCACCCCACCCCATCCACCCTCTGTGGTCTGCTTCCTGTGTTTTCAGGCTGTCGGTGGAAACATCATGACCGCCAGTCCCATCTCAGACCTCAACCCAGTTTTCATGGCGGCCGGCTGCACACTCACCCTGATGGACAAAGGTGGAACTTTTGAAATCCTCTCATAGTTCAGGTTTTCTGTTACTCTCGACATGTATTTCCTCCACAACTCGGTCCTCTGTGACCTCTGACCTCTGACCCCGGTCTGTCTCCAGGAGGCAGCCGTGAGCTTCAGATGGATGACGGCTTCTTCACCGGCTACAGGAGGACGGCGGTGCGTCCGCAGGAGGTGCTGCTCTCCGTCCTCATCCCGTACAGCCGCCCGGTGAGTGAAGCATCACCCCAGCAACAGCTGTCGCCTAGCAACCACTACGTTATTTACCAACCAGTGAAGGTCACACTGTTGCAATCTGAGCAATAGTGAACCTCCGGTAACTTGGCAACCAATTTGTCACCAAGAAACCCGATATGTCTCTTTCGCGTGTCGCCGATGTCCGTCGCCTCACAGATTTCCTGTTTCCCTCAGACTCAGTTCGTCTCCGCCTTCAAACAGTCGCCCCGCCGTGAGGACGACATCAGCATCGTCACCGCGGCGATGAGCGTCACCTTCGCTCCCGGCACGGACGTGGTGGAGGACCTGAGGCTGAGTTACGGTGGCATGGCGGCGAATACGGTGCTTGCCAAAAAGACGGCGAGCCGACTGCTGGGAAGGTAGCCGGTCTGGAGACAAGATGGAGGAGATAAAGAGGGCGGCGTCAGTGACCACGTCTGCTCTCATCCAGGTCGTGGGGGGAGGAGCTTCTGGAGGAGGCCTGCTCTTCACTGGCTGAGGAGATGACGCTGGATCCCTCTGCGCCGGGCGGGATGGTGACGTACCGGCGGACCCTGACACTCAGCCTCTTCTACAAGTTCTACCTGATGGTTCTGCAGAAGCTCCGCCTCCAGGTGAGTTGACCTCAGACTCTGACGGGACTGACTGATCACAGGTGAGGCCCAAAGGTAACCTGTGTCATCCACCCTCAGGGCGTGAACGTGGACGACGTTGCCTCCCACTGTCTGAGCGCGACGGAGATTTACCAACCTCAGACACCCTCCAGCGTCCAGATATACCAGGTATCGTGAACACGCCGTCCCTCAGGTGGGCCTCACAGGGCTCCACCACCTGATGATGTCACCTGGGGCCTCATTTATAAAACTGTGCGTAGGATTGACGTCAAAATTGGCGTACGCACGAAACACAGAAAGTGCGTACGCACAAAAATATCCTGATTTATAAAACAGTGCGCACGCACGTCCTACGCCGATTTCCCTTTATAAATCACAATCCACTCTAAATGTGGCGCACCTGTGTGCGGGTCATACCACGCCCATATTTGCCTATAAATATTCAGAGAAACGCCTCTCATGAATATTGATTCACGACTGACAGCATGCCGAAAGCAGAAAGAAAAGCCAAGAAACGCAATTTGACCCAGTGTGAGGTGGAAGTTCTCGTCGGGGAGGTGGAGAAGAGGAAGGCGATATTATTTGGTGGACACAGTGTTGGGGTCACCAACGCCAAAAAAGCTCTAGAGTGGCAGCATGTGGCGGATGGTGTCAATGCTGTGGCCTCAGAAGGTCGGAGTGTGGCTGAGGTGAAAAAAAGTGGTCCGACATCAAAGTAGACACAAAAAAGCGCCTGGCGTCACACTGGCAGAGCGTCTGTGCCCCGGGCGGGGGAACGGGCCCTCCGGAGCTCACCCCACTGGAGGAAACACTGGCGGGGGTCATCGGGGAATCCCTCCTGAGTGGAGTGGTGACGGAGGTGGAGGGGGACACCCAGGCCCGCCCCTCCCTACACGCAGAACACGCGCTGTGCGTCGGGCCCCGCGATCCATGGGGGCCCCATTTTGCGCAAGTGAATTGAATTTCCCTCGGGATCAATAAAGTATCATCATTCTCTGCAAATGCGCAAAGGATGCGCTGCATTTTGCCGAGAGGCGCGTAGAACACCGCCACCAAGTCAGCCCGAGGCCGGAGAGAGAGAGAGAGAGAGAGAGAGAGACAGCTTCCAAACGTCAATACGATTCAGGAGCTAGCAAAAGAAAGAAACAGTCCAAACAAGAAGAGGCTCGTGCTTCACTTGAAGGTGGGATGTTGTTGAAATAAAAAAGATTGTTCCACTTTTGATCTATAAAGTTCTTGTTCCACTGTTGATAGAGGCTGTTCATTTGATTCGTAAGGTAATTAAATGTATTGTTATTATTATTATTATTATTATTAGTAGTAGTATTATTAGTATTATTATGTTATTGGAAGGGGGGCCCCAAAATAAAATCCTGCTTAGGGCCCCCACTTGGCCAGGGGCGGCCCTGGGGACACCGCCGCCTGCCCTTCAGGAGCCCGATGGTGCGCTCCACAATACTGCGCGCCTGGCTGTGGCGCAGATTCTAGGTCCTCTCCTCTGCGCCTTGTGGGTTAGAAAAAGGGGTGAGCAGCCACCGCTTGAGGGTTAGGGTTCTCCACTGTCGCCTGCAAGGTCGGTGAACGGGTTAAACACTACTACAAAATTGCAAGTCTCAGGATTTCCACATGAATTCTCCGTACCTAGAAGCCACCCATCACGTACAGCGCCGGCCTCCAGTCTGCGCCCAACACTGCTATATGGGCTATATGATATAGGATATTACACTGCATTCATATCAGTGTAAACATAATTTACCCTACTGTTGTCTTACTATTGTCTTAATCATATGTTTCCCGTGTGCACTCCAGGGAGTATGTTTGTTTATTCATTGTAGAAATTTTATTTTTTACTATCCACTTCTTGCAAATAAACTGTCCATATATGAGAGGTCATATAACTATTTATTTTACACGATCGGTTTCACACAGTTTCTCCCGTTTCTTTCTTCTGCCATCGGTGGCGCAGTTTCTCCTTCCCCCAGTTATGTGCGTACGCCTGGGTCAGAGTTGGCGTGGAGGACCGCACATTTTCCCGTCAAGTTCTCTTTTTATAAATCCCACGGTTTGCGTAGAGAGTGGCGTACGCATTCTTTTGTGCGTACGCAACGTTTATAAATGAGGCCCCTGGTCCGGCAGGCGGTGCCAGACGGGCAGAACCAGGACGACGTGGTGGGACGTCCCATGATGCACCTGTCCGCCATGAAACAGGCCACGGGCGAGGCGGTTTACTGTGACGACGTGCCGCTGTACGAGAACGAGCTGTATCTGTCACTCATCACCAGCAGCAAGGCCCACGCCCACATACGGTAACACACACACACAAACAAAATTGGTGGAATTGACTTTTTAAAAATGGCTGTAGGTAGCAGTTGTGTGTTTTGTGTGTGTGTGTAGCTCCATTGACGTAGCCGTAGCCGAGCAGTCCCCCGGCGTCATCTGCTTCCTGTTCGCCAATGACATCCCCGGCAGTAACACCACGGGGCCCATCAATTATGACGAGACCGTCTTCGCTGACAGCGAGGTGAGCTTCCGTCTCGCCGACCAATCAGGCTGCTCCGTCGGCCTCTGGTTGACCAGCCCATGTCCTTTATTCAGGTGACCTGCGTGGGACACATCATCGGCGCCGTGGTGGCCGACACACAGCTTCACGCTCAGAGAGCCGCCAAAGCCGTTCGCATTGAGTACGAGGAGCTGCCAGCAGTCATCACCATCCAGGTGAGGCTCACCTGAGACACTCTGGACCAACCAGAGCGAAGCGTCTTGAATTAATCTTGAATTAATCTTTGTTGTGTCCAACAGGAGGCCATTGCCGCCAAGTCCTTCTATCAGCCAATCAGAACCATTCAGCAGGGAGACTTGGAGGCGGGGTTCAAACAGGCCGACCACATTCTGGAAGGTAGGCGATTCTCTCAGCAGCTGAGCCATGTGACCACCGGTTCTGACGTCCGATTGGCTGTTTGGCAGGCGAGATGCACATTGGAGGTCAGGAACATTTCTACCTGGAGACCAACGTCTCGCTGGCCGTACCCCGAGAGGACGGCGAGATGGAGCTGTTTGTTTCCACGCAGTCGGCAACAAAGACACAGGTACAAATATCTAATTACACAGGTACGTTTACTGCAGAACACCGATACAAATACGACAAGATATGTGTAAAAAAATGTCTGTTTGTACTTCAGTCTCTGGCTGCAAAGGCTCTGGGCGTCCCCGCGAACCGTGTCGTGGTCAGGGTGAAAAGGATGGGCGGAGGCTTTGGCGGGAAGGAAAGCCGCACGACCATATTGTCCACGGTGGTTGCCATGGCAGCAAAAAAGTACGTCTATCAGCCTCATCGTTAGATCCCCGTTGAAGTCACACTATAAGTACGAGTGACTCTGGCGCCGCAGGTTGCAGAGGCCGGTCAGGTGCATGCTGGACCGCGATGAGGACATGCTGATCACAGGCGGGCGACACCCCTTCTACAGCAAATACAAGGCATGACGCCGCCTGATTGGCTAGTTGGTTGTGATCAATGAAACCCCCCCCCCCCTTGTGAGTAATCAGTGTTTTCTCCTTCTCCGGCTGCAGGTCGGTTTCATGAGCAGCGGTAAAGTGGTGGCGCTCGATGTTTCATACTACAGCAACGCAGGAAACTCCACAGACCTCTCTCTGGCGGTGGGATACGACACAACCTTGAACTTTCTTGGTGATACTTCACTGTTTGTCCGACTGAAAAATACTTTTCTGTCTTTGTACCCAGGTCCTGGAGCGTGCTCTGTTTCACATGGAGAACTCGTACAGCATTGCAAACATCCGCGGCCAGGGTTACCTCTGTCGCACCAATCTAGCCTCCAACACGGCCTTCAGGGGCTTCGGGGGGCCGCAGGGCATGATGGTGGCTGAGAGCTGGATCACCGATGTGGCTCAGACTCTCGGAAGACCGGCTGAAGAGGTTCGTAGGTTTGAACGCTGGAAGTGGAGTCTCGCGGGCAAGCTTTTTTTTGTTGTTGTTGACAGGAGTCTGTCTGCAGGTGCGTCGGTTGAACCTCTACGTAGAAGGCGAGTTGACGCCGTGCAACCAGGTCCTGGATCAACTCACTCTGGACCGCTGCTGGGACGAGTGTCTGCAGCGGGATGGATATCAGCAACGTCGAGCTGCTGTTGACCTCTACAACAGGTAACCTGAGCACAGATGGTTACAAAAAAAAAAAAAAGCTCAGCATTTTCAAAAAAGACTCCTGCTGTGAAGCACCAGAGAAAAACACCTTGTGACGAGTTGTTTGGTTTGTTTCCGTGTCCTGCTCAGTCAGAACCGATGGACCAAACGAGGCCTCGCCATCGTTCCCACCAAGTTCGGCATCAGCTTCACCGCCGTCTTCCTGAATCAGGTCCAGCCAGCCTTTTCATCGCCAGGATCTCTCCCCTCGTTGTCTCTTCTTGACTTGACAGTTTCTGATGTGATCTGGCCTCCAGGCGGGCGCTCTGGTCCACATCTACACTGACGGCTCGGTGCTGCTGACCCACGCAGGCACCGAGATGGGACAGGGACTCCACACCAAGATGGTCCAGGTACCACGAACTGACCTCTGAGGTCATCGCAGTGAGAAACAGCAGCATCTTATGACTCTTAGAAGAACTACAGATATCAAAACGCTGTAGGAAATGTTTCAAATTGTCTCTTTGGGGGGAAAAAAAACAACAAAAAATAGATCTGGTAATCCAGGGAATGGTCAAACTTTGGAAATGCTAGAAATCATACAATTGGAATCACTCAGAGACATTCCAATCAGAGGTGTTCGTCTGCAGGTGGCCAGCAGAGTTCTTGGCATCCCCCCTTCAAAGATCTACATTTCAGAGACCAGCACCAACACGGTGCCCAACACCAGCCCCACCGCCGCCTCCGCCTCCTCCGACCTGAACGGCGCCGCCGTGCAGAACGCCTGTGAGGTCCTGTTCAGCCGCTTGGAGCCGTACCGGAGCAGAGACCCCAAAGGATCATGGGAGGACTGGGTACGCTGCGCCGCATTCTGAGGGTTTCGTGTCGCGACCTGCATTGACATGAGCTGAAGCGCCAGTTTGATTTTCTGCGTTCCAGGTGAGGGCGGCGTACTTCGACAGGGTCAACCTCAGCGCCAACGGCTTTTACAAGTGAGTCCGCAGAGCGACGCGCCGGCTCGGAAATATGTGACAGGGAATAGAAAGTGTCTGTTTCCTCATCAGAACTCCTGATCTGGGCTACGACTTCGAGTCAAATTCTGGTCGAGTGTTTCACTACTTCAGCTACGGCGTCGCCTGTTCAGAGGTGATGGTCGACTGTCTGACTGGAGCTCACAAGGTACTAAATAACCCAACCATGCAAACTAATGCTGATTTCGCCTTTACATTTGAGCATCTTCTATCATTTATGAGCTATTTATGCATAAATAATACTGTTATCATTATTTGACTGTCCAGCAGGAATCTTATCATGGCTTTTTTTTTAGCTCCTGATCAAACTCTTTTTGGGAATAATTGCAAGAAATTGTAAAGTACAGGAGTTTATTCTGGGAACTGAGATTATTTTGTTTCAATGTCAAACATTTGCAGTGGTTTTAGCAAGCGAATTTAAAATAAAATGAAGTAAACTCCATGAAGTCACACGCTGTTGTTTTAGTTTCACTCAGCTCAAGGCCAGAACTCGCCTGTGACAAACCAGGAACCAGGAACACATGATGACTCCTCCAATGAGCCAAAACTGAACCACCTTGTTGAAAATCAAGTCCACAATCATTTCAATACAGTCGAAGACCAAATCTCGAAATAAAACTATTCCTACAACAAATCAATCGTTAATCTTTTGAATAACTGATAATTACCGCTCTGAACAGCTTCAACAGAATCTATTGATTTAAAACCCATTTTCCATTATCCATTATTTTGTCGCCGAAGCTCTGCGGTTATGCAAAACTTGTAAATAAGGGCTTTGCCTTGGTGTCACTGATCTCTGGTCGTGTTCCAGACCCTGAGCACCACCATCGTCATGGACGTGGGTCACAGCCTGAACCCGGCTCTGGACATCGGACAGGTGAGTGAGTTAAAGAGCGGCGAGCCGAGCGGGGGCGAGCGAGGCCTCTCTCACTGCGCTCCTGCCCGCAGGTGGAGGGCGGCTTCATGCAGGGTCTGGGCCTCTTCACCCTGGAGGAGCTGCACTACTCGCCCCAGGGCGTCCTCCTCACCCGGGGTCCCGGCTCGTACAAGATCCCGGCGTTCGGTGACATCCCCACCCAGCTGACCGTCTCGCTGCTCCGCGACGCCCCCAACGACAAGGCCATCTTCGCCTCCAAGGTGGCGCCGCCGCGTCATCCGGTTTGAAGCAGACTCCCTCTTTGAGACAGACACTTCAGACGTTCCCGTCTTTGCAGGCTGTGGGCGAGCCGCCGCTGTTCCTGGCTTCCTCGGTGTTCTACGCCATCAAAGACGCCGTCAGTGCCGCCCGGGCGGAGTCTGGCATCACTGGGCCGTTCAGGCTGGACAGCCCCGCCTCCGCCGAGAGGATCCGCAACGCCTGCAGCGACCGCTTCACCGAACTGGTACGGCTTGTAGATTTTATCGCCAATTGTTGTTACGGTCAGGAGTGAAAATAAAGCCAGTGACCGTCAAACTCTTCAAATTCGGACCAAAGCAGGAGAAATTCTTTTTTTGCTGCAACAAACTGGCCATGATGTCAAAAAACAAGCTGGTCTCAGGCTGGACGCAGCTGCTTCTCCTTGTTAAAGTCCCGTTTGAATCTGTGGTGTTTGCGTTGCAGTGTCCTCCTGCCGAGCCGGGGACCTTCAGGCCCTGGTCCGTCCAGGTTTAAGGAGAATCATCCGGCAGCACACCGGGACCCGACGCCACAAACTGATGAGTAGCAGATGAGAAGATTCAGACTCACTGACAAATGAAGCTGCATCGCCTTCGTGCACGAAGAACCTTGACCTGTGTTGATTTCTGTCCATGATTCACTCGTCTGTGACGAAACGACAACAATCAAATGATGAACGGAACTTTAGAAATAAAAACTGCCATTAATACCAGAGTCTGTATCCGTCTTCCAGTGTGAGGAGAAAAACAAAACCCCAAAATAAAGTGATTCAGGGGAAAAACAAGCAGAAAGACAAACAATCACCACAATACAAAACTGCATTTCCACTTTGTGTTGCAGCGGCCGGGTTCACACGTCTTTCCCCAGGAGCGTCATTGTCCTCTGACGTGACCCTGAATATCTGTGTTTTCGTTCAGCCTACGGCGCTTCACATTTGTGTGTTTGTGGTGTATTTAGGAGTCTCCAATGTGTGTTAATTGGTTCGGCTCATTGTGTGCGTGCATGCGTGTGTGTGTCTCAGCCGGTCCTCTGTCTCTGTTGCCAAGGTAACGCAGCATGTGACCCTCATACTTCACACTGTGACTCCAAAGTTCACACGCAGGTGAAGGTCGGAGTCACTGTGACGCACCAATGTGAAGCTCCGCATTTTAGCTCTCCGCCTTTTTTTTTTTTTTTTTAAGCTTGGCCCATTTTAAGTGTTTTTAACAACTCGGGAAGCTTCAGACGACGCGACGGAGTCGACATAAAATCCCGCAGTGTGGTTCAAACTGAGAGACGCGCTGCTGGAGCGGCGACTTGTTGTGACGTGCAGTTCAGCGTGTGACCAGCGGGGGCGGCGCCCCGCAGCGTTATCACCGAGGAGGAGGCTTGGTGGGTCAGTGTCAGACTCATCATGGCTCCTCGAAGGATGGAAACCAAACCGCTCATCTTCTGCCTGAAGACGCTGCTGCTGCTCTACTCCTTCATCTTCTGGGTGAGAAACTGAGGATCTGTTTGCCAGATTCTGGCTGCACACACTATTCTTGCTCACGCTAATGTCTCCGGGCCGACTAAAGTCGTGGAAGTATGCCTGATGACGGAGACGAGGCGGCAACAACCCGATTGTTGCCTGGTTTGCCGTTTTGCCCTCAGTCTTGCCTTGTGGTAATCGTTGCTTTCTTCTCCTCCATTTCTAATAAAAGTTGCTTACCAATTCCACAGATTTTTTATTTTTTCTTGTCAGGACGTTGCTCCTTCTTTCGGGACGCTGCCCGTCCCTCAGGTGGGTGAGCGTGAGCTACGATTGTCCGTATACCGACGGTAGTGTTGGCTCTGCCCCCGCAGGTGACCGGCGTGGTTCTGCTGTCGGTCGGGTTGTGGTGGAAGTTCATGTTGGGTCCGTACACGCTGCTGATCTCCACCGGGCCGTCCACGGCGCCCTACGTCCTGACCGGCACCGGCGCCGCCATCATGCTGTTCGGCCTGTTCGGCTGCTTCGCCACCTGCAGGGGGCGCCCATGGATGTTGAAGCTGGTGAGCGCGCGTTGCGTCTTGGTATGAGCGCCCTGTGACCTGGTGGTGACCTCTGACCTCTCTGCAGTACGCGATCTTCCTGTCGCTGGTTTTCATGATCGAGCTCATCGCCGGGATCTCCGGATTCGTGTTTCGCCATGAGGTCAGTATTCAGTTCTCCGAACCGTTTCCTGCCGTTTGGCCGACACCATGTCGTGTTTTTCAGATTAAAGGCACATTTCTGACCACGTACAGCGACGCCGTGCTGAAGTACGACGGGCGGGATGACCGCAGTCTGGCAGTGGACGGCGTCCAACGTAGAGTAAGAGTCTCTTTTTGGCCCGTTTTTAATTTAGATTTAAAATTTAAGCCAAAAATCTGCCAAAACAATCCGGTTTTTAAAAGTCATGGTGTTCTGCAGGGCTCTGCTCTTGGCCAAAATAATCTTTTAACAATGTAAATGCTTGTTGCACTCATAAAAGAAGTCTAACGACTGTTTCAGCAAAATTGTTTTAATCAGCAAAATTGATTTCACAGCTTGATTTAGCATCATTGTGATCCTGCGAAGGTTTTTCTGCTTCAATGGTCAACCTGATTTATCTTTATTCCAGCAAAGTTGCAACAAGACACAAATACAACATTTAGCCACTTTTCAGGACACGACTACCAAGAAAACACGAGAAAACATTGACATTTCAGTAATACATAAACAATTGTACTCTAGATCTATTACTTTAGATCAACTTGGTCTCAAAGATTCAGTTTACCTCTCTACTGTTCTTGATCCTTTAAGGTTTTCGTTTCTGATTGTGGACATAATGTCTTATTCTCTTTCTTTTAGTGATACAGAGATGTGTGCTTGAATTCCTGTTTTTATTTTAATGGCATTTTCCACAGATGTCTTTATATGCTGACGATTCACTCCTTTATGCGTTCGTACAATCTGTTTCTGGCTGATTACGCACATATTTTCTGATTTGTGTGTGTGTGTGTGTGTGTGTGTGTGTGTGTGTGTGTGTGTGTGTGTGTGTGTGTGTGTGTGTGTGTGTAGCTGCAGTGCTGTGGGGTGTACAACTACACCAGCTGGTTCAGCAGCACTTATTTCTCCATCAGCGGGATTCCTGCGAGCTGCTGCGTCACGTTCGCCGACTGCAGCGGAACCGACCTGAAGAACGCGACACTGGCCGCGCAGAAAGTCTACAGACAGGTTGGACGCACACTAATGAGTTATTATGTATCCGTATGTGAGTATGTGTGTGTGAACAAATGAATGGATGATGGATGTGTGTGTCTGCAGGGTTGCTATGAGTTGGTGACGTCCTTCATTGAGACAAACATGGGAATCATCGCTGGAGTCACGTTTGGCATCGCCTTCTCTCAGGTACTCCTGCTGTGACGGTATTGTACTACGGTACTGTACTGCATCGATAGGGTGGGTATTACTGCAGTACCTGATGGGTCCAGTGTGTCTCTGTGTGTCTCAGCTGGTCGGGACGTCTCTGGCCTGTTGTCTGTCTCGACTTGTGAACGCCAACCAGTACGAGATGGTTTAACAGGTGATTCACTCACTATTTCAGCCGTTCGTCCATCGAACCCATTTGATAACTAAAATGTATTGACTCGTTCATCTATTTCTGGATTTACCATAACTTTGTTCTCTTTTTTTTGTTTTCCAGTCAAGAGTTGAGGAGGTTCGTCTCCATGGAAACCTCCTTTATTCATTTAGTTGTTTTGCTGTGACTTTTTTTCTTTTCTTTTTTTTGTTAAAACCCTGATTGGTTCTTTTTTCTATCTGTACAGTTAACGTGAGTAATACATGATTTCCTCCACTAGGGGGCGCCACATAAATCATTTGTTGGGTCTTTGTTGGCAGAAATATTTTTAGAAACATTTGAATATTTCATTTAATGTTTTAATTGTTGCCATGACGCTTTGAAGTGTTTCCTTGACAAAATAAATGTTTCCTGTGATGTGAAACTATTTGTTTGTCTTTATTGTTTTTACATTTATTACAAACAATCACATGTCCCAGGAAGGAGCAAGTGTAATAACAACAACAAAGAAATATGTAATAAAGTAGAGCAGAATACGATGTGAAATAAACATGTCGTTTGAGATAAATAATATAAATGAGGGTTTGTAAGTTTTTCCAACGCTCCATGTGACGTCACGCTCCGTGATTGGCTGCAGATGACTTGCAGCCCCGCCCCCTCTGACCCGTTTAGCCCCGGTCCTCCGCTCGCCTCCGCTTCTGGCTCCCATCAGATTACCGGGCTCAAACATCCGTTTCCCCGCCGGAGGTCTCCCGGATTGACCGCCTCGACTCTCGGTGAGCCTCCACCCCCCCCTCCCGGTCTGCTCCACCCCGCCGACGGTTACCGCCTCACGGACCGAGCCGAGCCCGAGCCCTCACGCGGAACCCGGAATCATCCGTGAGCAGGGGCGGGGAGCCTGCAGCTTGTCAGCACGGAGAGTTTACCGGGAAAGCTCCGGTAAGGAGGCGGAAAACCGGTGCGAAAGGGCGCGGCAGCGACCGACTCGTGGTGCGGTCTCTCCGGCAGCCCGTCTCACCCGCGCTGCGTTCATTTTTCAAGGCTGCGATCGGGAGGCTCGCTTGAGTTCCATTGTCGGACACGTAAACGGCTGCGTCCGATAATGGAATCCGTCGGCACTCCGTGCATTTGCACAGTAAATCATCAGTTTCAGCAGAAAGGCTTGAGGGTGTGATGATCCCACTTTTAACTCCAGATCATTAGTCACGACGTCACTTCCGGTCCCGTCACAGTTCTTTGATTCTCTTCTTCTGTGGTTTATTTCAGACCCTGGGGTGAAACGTTTGGCCTGAGTCCTGCAGCGGGGTCGCCCTCCTTCCCGCCGGGGTCACGAGGCTCTGCGCCGTGAGCGGATCCTGTGAGTCAGGAAGTCCAGGTAATCCTGTAAGGAGCTTTAGTGGCTCAGTTTGGCGCCGCCACCATGATGCAGATCCCAGACTCCTACAACCAGAAGAACTCGCTCTTCAACACCATGAACCGCTTCATCGGCGCCGTCAACAACATGGACCAGACCGTCATGGTGCCCAGCCTCCTGCGCGACGTCCCGCTGGCCGACGGCGACGACCCGAAGCCCGACGACACCAGCGCCGCCGGCGGGTACTTCCCGCCGGACGGCGACATGTACGGCTCGTACGTCCTCCTCAAGTCCATCCGCGACGACATCGAGTGGGGCGTCCTGCAGGGGGACGAGCGGCGGCGCGAGAGGGCGGCGGCGGCGGCGGTGGTGGCGGCGGCGGCGGCAGCAGCGGGGGAGGAGGTGGTGACCCGCGCTGTGGTGCCCGGTGGAGACGACCTGGAGAAACAGTTTCACTTCCACCTTCACGGACTCCACATGGTTCTCTCCAAACTCACGCTCAAAGCGAACACGCTAACCAGCCGCTACAAGGAGGAGATCGGCTGCGGGAACTGACGCCTCGCCGCCATCCGGCGACTAGCATGCTGGTTGCTTATTGAGCACGCGGGCGGCGAACCAAAATAAATACAAACGCCAAAAATCAGAAACACCCGATTTAATTGGAATTGTATGACTATTTGGTCCGTTTACTGAGCATGCTAAGTTGCTAAGTCGCTAACTGAAAACCAAATTTCGCACCAAATTACCTTCTTTTGTTTCAACTCTGGAATTTCAAAGTTCAGGAAGTAACGTGGGTGTAATACCACTCTTGTACACTAGTTGGCACCAGTTCTCTTACTGGATTCTCAATCTGCTGCTTCTTTGTTCCTGTGAATGGATGAAGAGAAAAGGTGCCCCCCCTGCTGGTACAAAGTGGTATTACAGGATTTGGGCTCGCCCGATTACATTTCCTCCAGAACTTTGTGACTGAAAATGTTCCGACTGTACCTTTTTAAAAGATTTGTACATTTCAGACGCACATTTCAAACAGAGAATACGGCTTTTTGTCTCGGATAAGTTACAATATTTTTGTAAAAAAAAAAAAGTGAATCGTTTGATAAGAAAAATAAATGTTTTGTGACGTCTTTGTGAGAGGACCTGACGCTGAACCCTGCGGGACGCCGCCGTCCTCCAAAAGTTCAGGTTTGTGATTCCGGAGGAGGAGCTGGAAGCTGCAGGACTTCCTCTCCTCCTCTGAGCTGTTTGCACTCGTATCTTCAGGATTTTCTTTGTTTGTTTTTGTCTCGACATCCTTCATTTCACGCTGCGACTGTTAATCTATGCAAACACAAGCAGGTGGCGGGACGGCGACCTGTCGACGTTTCAGACGGGAAGTTAAGCTTGAAGTTCTGAATTTCAACAGAAACATGAAGACGAGGAGAACGCAGAACATTTCACCGGTTTGTGTGTGGAAATGTAAAGAGAGATGCTTTTTTTTTTGTTTTCTACTTAATGTTGTGGTTGAAATTAAAAGTTTTCATGAGAACATTGTTGTTGGATTATCATTCTACACGAGTCTTTATGGTGAAGGTCCAGCTACTTTGTAGGGAGTTCTTCAAGATATCTGTGAGGGTTTTTGGAGATTTTGGTTGAGGTTTAAAAGAATCTTTAGCATTTATTGCTTAACTTAACCAGAGCTCTGAAGCTTTTCCGGCCAAAAAGAGACATTTTTGTCACTTTCCACAAAATGAAATTTAACCGAAGCTGCAAAAACTCTTCAAAATGAGGCTGAAACGGCTTCTGACATGAAAATTAACCGTCTTATGTTGCATTAATGAAGCTTCAATTACAATTTAAGCTGGTAAACATTTTATTACAGGAACTCGTTTCACAGTTTTCAGAAATTTAAGGATAATTTTGATATTTTAGCGGTTTTAACCACAAAGTTTCTTTTAGCAACTTTTTTTTTTTTTACCCAATTTATTTTAGTTGAACCTTTTTTCAAGCCCCTTTTAGCTAAAAAGATCATTTTGAAAATTACTACGTAAATATAATCTACATGTTATTTTTTAAATGTGGGTTCACAGGTTGCAGATCCCTGATCTAGATAATCTACAGATAATTAAAGACATAATTCAAGAGGTTCTTATCGAATGTCTTAAGAGTTCTGGGTTTTGTTGAGGCTCTTGAGTTGTTTTTTGCACATTCCAAATCCTCCAGGTGAATCAGATGTTCAAGAAGCAGGTTTTGACATTTTAACCGTCCTTGTGTCAGCGGCTCAGGAGAATTCAGGATGGTTTTTGAGATATTTTACAAGTAATTTTGCAGGTTTCTCCTCATCAGAAACATCGAAAGGTCATTTATGAATTTTTAAAAGTCCTGAATAAGTAATGAGGCCGAAGCCAGGAGGTCCCTGTGAAGATTCTGGGGGTTATAAAGTCGATCATCAACGGGTGAAAGCGCCTCGATTCCTCAGGAAAGTTGTTGTACTTGACGTGACGAGCTGCAGTTGCGCCATGAATCCACTTGGAGGCGCTGTGGCTCCGCGGCCTGACCGGCTCCTCTCCACCAGCACAAACTTTACTCGTACTTGTACGTGGAAATAAGAGGGACGCGACCGACGGTGGGACCAGAAGCAGCACAGCTGGCAGGAGTGGTGTGACTGAGAAAACAGTAGCCGGGGGGGGGGGGGGGGGGGATTTTTCGTTACAGTTACAGTAGTTGTAATCTGAGTAGTAGTACTCTCAGTAGTGGTGATGACTGGAGCGTCTGTAGTAGTACGTGCAGTCAGTGGACATGCAGAAGTGCAAGGATTTTCTTAGACTTCTCGTGCAGCTCCAGATGTTTGTCTCCTGAGCTTCACCACGCGTCAATCGTCCGAAATCACAGTGGAAGCCACGAAACTCGGCCTTCAAAATAAAAGCGTCTGAGACAAACGCATGTTTTCATTTGATTAATTTTAATGTTACAATTCGCTGTGGTCAATAATTCTATGATTTAATTTTTATTGTTTCAGCTTTGACATTATCTCAGACGTGAGATTTTTATTTGAGCACAAAATTTATTTTATGATTCATCCAGTAAATATCTCGGATGCAGAAATTAGCATCCAGGCGAGAATTTGTCCACAAAAAATAAATGTTTTGTGAAACAAAAAAGCTGAACAATAAAATCAAAAATGATGTTCTGTCGACAGAATAAAAACAATCCCATTCTGAATAAAGTAGGACAGTTTTAATGCGTCACGGTGGATCAATATTGACATTTCTCATTGTAACATGATTTCATAAGCACAACTTTATTTTCAAATCTATTTATTTTTTGGGTTTTCTATAAATTTGATGAAGATCTATGATTTATTTAAAGATGCAAAAAAAAAAATCTAATTGAATTCACCACGTTCGCCGAGCCGCAATGTTTTTGCTTTTATTAATTTCCGCGAGCGCGTCTCGGTGGTTTTAATCTGAAAGGTCTTGCGGGAAACGTGGTGGCTAATTTAATTTAACGTGATGGCGGCTCAGGGAGGACGTCAAAGAGGAGGAGGAGGAGGAGGAGGAGCAGCCGCAGACGGACGGAGGAGCGACGGGACCGAAAAGAAAGAAAAAGAAAGGTGAAATCACCCGCGAGCCGCGCGCGCCCCTCAGGACTACCTGCGCTCGCGGAGGGACGTTTCGTGGAATTTTTTTTTTTTTTTTTTTTTTTTTTTTTCTTTCCGGGGAGGAGGAGGAGGAGGAGGAGGGGGGCGGGGGGACTGAGCCGCTGCCGGGACACACACAGACACACAGACACGCACACACCGGGAGTTCAGCCCGGTTCCGGACGGCGCGTGCGTGCCGTGCACAGGTGTGTGTGCGTGTGCGCGCGGCACCCGCTTGGCTTAAATTAAAGCACTATTCTCCCCCCTGCGGGCACGTGCACGGAGCCGCACGTTTCTTTGTTTTTTTTTTCTAATTTCAGGAGTTTAAATTTTTTTTTTTTTTTAATTTTCATTCGAGAAGGAGACGCGCTCGCGCGCGGAAGTGCGTGCGACAACGTGCACGTGCGCGCCCACACCGTCTCCCGGTGCAGAACGGCACGCGGCGGATCGATGAGGATGATCGGAGGCTCGTGATCTGCGCGTTTCCTCCACTTGTGGATTTAATGGGAATAGCGGCGGAGGGGCGCGAGCCGCGGCGGATTTAAAGGTCACGGCGGCGGCGGCGGCGGCGCGAGGACACGGTGAGTTTCTGCTTTTACTCCGCAAAGTTCAAACTGGTGTTTTTATGAGACTTTGAAGGTTTTTTTTCTTTTTTTTTTTTTTTTCTCGCTCCTCCGTGGATCCTTGTGATTCTCCTGAAAAACAGACCGTCACTCTCAGAACATCAGATCAGTCTCTTCTTTAAGACGTTTATTGCAAATTTTCTTCATTTTGACGCATGGATACGTGAAATTGATGTTGTTTGCCGACACAGGTGAGTTGAGTTTGTTGACGGTGAAGAGTCTAAACATTTGAGCTTTATTTACTAACTTTTCTGGTTTGTTATCAAACAGAGACAATTGTTTTCCTGAAGCACTGCGGTCCGTGTGTTCCAGGAGATAAACCTTAAGATAAATGTTTAGATCGTGATCACGACACAAAATGACATTCAAAGAATGTAAATTCTTTTTTCTTTCTCCTCACGAATGTGGCGCGTCAGACCGACATGTTCTCTATCAGCCACATCTCTGGACACGCAGAGAAATTAACTGGTATTTCGTCTTTTACAAAACTTTCCAGTCGGTGTCAGTCGGGAATCGAACCGGGGTCTCCCTGACACACGCTTCCTCTTTTTCCCCCGACATTGCTGATGTCATCATTGCCGCCACCACTAGGGGGCGACACAAACCTGACCTTTGCGTGTCTTATTTTGTGCTTTGGATTTATGGGGCCGGTAAAACTCTTGCGTATGTGCTGCCATATTTTGCAAAATGAGTTCCGCGTCAGTTTATTTCCGACTGGAGGAGTCGGAAACTCTTCTCGGTATTTAGAAAGTTTGAACGGTGGCTGGATGTTGAAGCAGATCACGACGCTTCGATCGGAACTTTTATGGGTTTCGAATCTGTTAAAGTTGCTCACTTTAAAAAAAAAAAAAAAAAAAAAAAAAAAAAATTTATCTTGTGATTTGGCATCGTGATTGCAGCCCCTCTTTTGACTGTTCACTTATTTTGCCGTGTTGATTATACTGAGCATATTCACCAGTTTTTCCAATAAACAGCTGGAAAATATCCAGAGAGAAGCCGCCAGCCCGATCAGAGCCCTATTTTTTTTGGGGGGGGGGCGAATGTGTTTGGCGTCCCCTGAGGAGGGACTGGGCGACACGTGCTGGTTTTTCTGTCTTTGTGAGGACCGCCTGCCGTAACCCGAACCTGATTGTGCGTCCCCACTAACACACAAAACCCAGAACGCACACAGCTGTCCTTCAGCAGTCTGGAGATAAGAAGCGTTATTGAAATCCCAGCTCGCTAACAGCCATCAATTACTGTGTGTGTGTGTGTGTGTGTGTGTGTGTGTGTGTGTGTGTGTGTGTGTGTGTGTATGTGTGTGTGTGTGTGTGTGTGTGTGTGTGTGTGTGTGTGTGTGTGTGTGTGTGTGTGTGTGTGTGCGCGCGCTGATACGTTTTCTCTCTCGGCTGGATTATGAGTTCCTCGGGAAACGAGGCGACGTGCCTTATCAGTCCCCCGGCTGTGCGATAAAGCGCACACACACCACACACACACACACACACACACACACACACACACACACACACACACAGTGCTTGTGTGTGTGCGGTTTGGAATGAGCGCAGCTGTAATGTAAACGGCGCGCCAGAGTCGGTTGACTTTCCGAGGATTTTTAGCATGAAAGCGTCTCTGCCGCATCACGAGCACCGAATAAAACTGACTTCCTTTAAAAAAAAATTACGTATAAACCCTAAAATGAGGCAAACGTACGACTGCACACAGAAGCTTGTTGTCTTTCCTGAAATTGAAAACGTTAAAAAAAAAAAAAGAAGGAAAAAATAGGCAGACCGTGGAGAGGTTTAATTTCTGTGAGCTTCCTTTCAATATCACCCGGTTCAGAATGCGTGAGAACGTTTCCAATGACTTCCTTGAAAATCTTAACATTTCAAAGCCTCAATCTGAAAGGAGAATCGGCTAAGGAACCGTGTGTTAAAATGGATTAAAAGAACTCTTTTAGTGCTAAAATAAAATGCAATTTCTTTTTCCATTGACACACACCGAATTCCCTGGACTTCCTTTCAGCGACGCTAACAATGACTTCACTGTAAAACACAAATACGATGAGCCACACCGTTTCAATACCTCAGTTCAAATCTGAGCCATTTAAAAACGTCAAACTTGAAAAGAGAAGCCAAAAAAACCCCGTTAACCTTGATTAACTGTACAAAAAAACAATATGAAGAACGTGTCTCACTGAGCTGTTGTCTTTTCTCAGCTGAGGTTGTTTGACGTCTACGTTGCGACGAATGCGTGGCGAGTCGTCTTTGTCTCCGCCGACCTGTGGATCGTTTCCTGACGCTGATAGCCAATCAGGGAGGTCGTCGACACAATGCAACAGGAAATCCAATCGGGCTGCTTTCACCTCTCCGTTCGCCCACCTGTCGCTCTCTCGCTCTCTCCATTAGCCCTCTTTTCTCACCTTTTTGAGTTAACGACTGTCCCGTGTCGACCAAGAAGTTTCAAAGAATACATTTTAAAAACGAATGAAGAGAGCCTTTATGGTTTCTCTAACAGGAAAATGAGTTGCATAAAACAATGCAGTGACGTCATTTTTGTCTTCTGAATTCCATTTTCACACCAAAATAAAAAAAAAGCTCATTGGTTTATATTGAAACAGTTTGCAGGATGCTTTATTTTGAAGAGGTGACTCGTGTTGTGTGAATCCCTAACTTGGGCTCTCTTTGTCCCAGGTGGACACTGGCACCCCCTTCAGGATGAATCCCTTAGCTGCTCTCAGCATTGATCGCACTGCTCTGATGGGGGAAAACTTGCGCCCCCACGGGGCAGTTTTCTACCCGGCCATTCACCCTCTGTCTGCGGAAAAGCCCCAGGATCCTGTTGCCTCACTCCCGCTGGGCTACGAGCTGTTGTACAAACCGGATATTTCACTGCTGGAGGGGCAAAAAGCTGCTAATGGTTACATCGGACTTTATAAGAACCCACACCCAAAGTCTCTGCTGATCCCGGCTACAGGAAGTGACGCTGGCCTGGGGTTGGACCGTCGAGTGTTGCACGGCGACAAGCAAGCAGAGTTGAGCCTGAACGGTGCCGGGAGCTTCCTAAGGTTACCCTGGATCAGCTCTTACAATGATGCTACCATGTACCCCTTCTTGGACATGGCGTACAAAGCCTCCTTTATGTCACAACCTTCACACTTCCTCCACCAGCAGCTGGCATATCAGTCTTTGTGTGCTGCTGGAACCGGAGGCAGCGCACCTGGGGAGGACAGACTTTTCTACCTGCCTCCTTTCGCACAGGCTCACGTTCCCTCCCAGCTGGGACCGCCAATCAGGATGTCTCCGGCGACTTCAGCCACTGTTCTCTCACCGCTGCCACACAGCCAGGACAAGATCATGCAGGGTCTCAGTCCTCAGGTGCACCAAGAACCATCTGCCTTCAGCACCAGCCCTCAAATTCACCAAGATCCCTCAAGTCAAGCTGGCCACCGTACCGAGCGACCACATGGTAGCAATTTAGCAAAGTCCAGCCAGACCACCTTGACCAAGAATACACTGAACCGAAACAGCAGTGGTGGTACCACTGTCTTAGACTCACCTCCTGTTTCCCGTCAACCATGCTCAGTTCCCTCAGTCCAACCGCTCAACAACACCACCGCAGACCTCCAGACGTCCATTTACACAAGCACCTCCTTGTCCTCATTGCATCACGCCTTCTCCGTGAGCTCTGGGCGCTGCTCTCCAAAACACTCCAGCAGCAACAAAACCAAAGACACCAACTCCTGTGCATCACCGAATACCGTGAAGATGCTTTTGGACCGAGCTGTACCTCAAAAAATGGCCAAAAATCCTGGAGAGAAACCTTTGGATTTGTCTGCCAAAGAGTTGGAAGCAAATGGATTCCCAGCCAAACTGGACGCCCTAGCCAAGTTGGGGTATCTGCAACCATCTCGTTATGGACTCTTCACCAATCAGGACCAGCTCCTCAAAGAGGGGTTGCCTCCACCTGTAAGTATATCAGAAAAGACTCTAGACCGTCCTGAAATTATCAGCACTGCATCCTCCACATGGGCTGTGCCTAGTTCTTTGCAATCTCTGAAAAATAAGAATGTAGACAACGCTCATCGACAACAACCTCCACGCTCACCTGTTGCCACAACGGTTGAGTCGGTAAATGCATCCAGTTCTACCTCAAGTGGACGACTTTCTGTAGTGGCACCTTCTTCAAAGTCCAAAGTTGTTTGGTCTCAAGCCCCCTCTGTAGACCCTGAGAAAATCCCAGCAACCAGCAAAGCAATGACTCCTGCAACATCTGAGTCTCAAGAGGTCCAATCGTACCTGCAACAACAGCAACGCTCAGAAAACAGAAGCACCTCTGCTCAAATGTACGGAGATTCCTACCTCCCACCTGGTTTAGGTTACACAAGCCGCTACATCCCATATTCAGTCGCTGAGAATATTTCTCTTCAGCAAATGCCGATTCAAGGCAAAGGACCTATGTACCCCCATCAAATGTTACTTGGTGGTGGCGGCTTCTACGCCACTCACATTGCACCAAAACATGGCCTCTCTTATGGAGTACATCCTTATCAGACTTCCCAGGAGATGGTCCCAGCTGTCCTTCCAATTTACAACAAAGACGATCTTGAGAACAGGTCCAATAACCAGGATAAGCTCTTCAATGTCGACTCATACAGGAACCAGGAGCCTCTAAGCTCCCACGCAAGTACTGAGAGAGACAAGTCCTCAAACCAAACCCCAAAGGTTTCTGGGAAAAACCACACTGCTATCAAAGAAGACGTTGTTTGCATTGATCTCATCCATGATGAGCTGGATGAAGATGTTCCTCCCAAGTGTGACTCCTCTGGGCAAGCTAATGTACGATGCCACACCCAAGACAAAGAGCCTCTGAAAGGCATCCCTCTGGGCCGAGGTACCGAACAGTGGCCTGGCCCATCACGCAGCTCCGCCTCACCAACTTCAGCTACTCAGGAGGTCGCAGAAGTAGAGCCTCTTAGTCCATTTCTAGATGTCCCAGATGAGTTGACGATGCAGTGTGCCCGAACACGTCCACAGCAGTTTTCGAGAAAAAATAAACCTGGAGGTGCTCCGAACCTCGTGACACATGGTGTCACTGGTGGAAGTACTGTAATTCATGAAACCAACCCAGAGGTTTCTGGCAAAAATAATGTGAAACCTCCACACAATCCACCTGATGATGGCCACTCAATGATTCCTGCTGGTGGAGAAGGTTCATCAAGAGGTTCCAATAACCCTACCGCTGTGGGGTCAATGACTGCACCCGCTAACAAAAAGGCACCGAACTGTGGTGACTTCAGTCCGCAAGTCCCAACAACATTCAATTTCAACCCCGGGTTCGAGAGCACCAGAACCCCCCCCACTGGCTATGGAGAAGCCAACAGTCAAAGCTTCAGCGGGAGGAATCAGGTGGGATCATGTTGCAGGAATCTCATCTTGAAGACTCCAACTTGTGAACCGAGGCTCTTCAGCGGGACCCCAACCTTCAGGAGTGTCAACTCCCAGTGTGCAAATAGAGACAACTGCAATCTCCAAACGACCTGTACAAACCGCAGTCTGACGGTCCAAATGTCTGGAATCCATTTTTCTGAATGCCCCACCTGTCCGCTCCCTGCACCCACCGATGGATGTTTCAGAAGGACTCCAGAGTTGCTGGCCGGCAAAGACTCATCTTCCCTCTGTGGAGATCACATGCAGGAGGACTCCAGCATCCAACACAGCCCCGACCTCCTGGATGACGAGGACGACGGTACCTCTTGCGGCCGGGGCCGCCGGTGCGGCCTCGCCAAACGCATCGAAAACTCGTCCGGTTACGTGGGCGATCGGATCAAATGTGTGACGACGGAGCTTTACGCCGACTCCAGCCAGCTGAGCCGCGAGCAGAAAGCACTGCAGGTGAGCCGTTGACTGTTTCTAATATCGCTAATACTGCTAATATTACTAACGAGAACACAAGTACTGTAACTTTTACCTCGATTATTCGAAGTGCTACCATTTTTATTATTGATCCTGCTGCACGTTACTGCATTCTTGATTGTGCTGCTTCTTGTACTGCAAGTGGTACTGCAAATCCTTCCCACTGAGTACTGCAGCTTCTATCGAGAATACTTGCACCGGTCGTCTCGAACATTGGTGTGTGGTTGATAACGACCTATTGAGCCCACCAGGAGGTGGAGGTGGGCCCTGCTGTCTCATATGAATGGGCTGATCAGAATAATGAGCAGCGCCTTTCTTCCTCTCTCAGCGTGCGATGCTGCGCTTCTCCGAGCTCGAGCTCAAGGAGAAAGAGGGAGTAAGAGGAGGAGAGGAGGAGGAGAAGGAGGAGGAGGAGGAGGAGGAGCTGGCAGGCGGCCAGCGGGGAGACGGAGAGAGGCGGGGGGAGGAGGGAGAGGAGGAGGGGTGGGAGCGGAGCCAGCGAGGAGGAGGAGGAGGAGGAGGAGGAGGAGGAGGAGGAAGGACTCCCACTGCAGCCGCCGCCGAGGCTCCGAGAGGTAAGAGGATTTCCGGAGCGTTCTGCAGGATGACGTGCGCAAGCACACACACACACACACACACACACACACACACACACACACACACACACACACACACACACACACACACACACACACACACACACACACACACACACAGAGCGCACACACATACACACACAGAGCACACAGGAAAAAAGAGAGACAAAGCGAGAGGCTCTGTGTGAGATCAGTCGAGAGAAGTGTGTGTGTGTGTGTGTGTGTGTGTGTGTGTGTGTGTGTGTGTGTGTGTGTGTGTGTGTGTGTGTGTGTGTGTGTGTGTGTGTGTGTGTGTGTGTGTGTGTGTGTGTGTGTGTGTGTGTGTGTGTGTGTGTGTGTGTGTGTGTGTGTGTGTGTGTGTGTGTGTGTGAACTCTGGCTGCACCCATCACACCGCTGCCCTCATTTTCTCGAGGAAGCGGCGTGCGCGTCAGACGCCATCAGGAGAGGAACCCAGAAGGAAAAAAAAAAAAAAGCAGAACCAGAAAAGACGACAAAGGAGCAAAATAAATAAAATTCAGAGGAAGTAAAAAAAAAAAAAAGTGAAAAAAACCCAAAGAGAAATGAAAATTAGCGTTGATAAATGTATTGAAAAAACTCACTTTCACGAACTTCTTCTGCTCGATTCGATACTCTGATAAACGTGACGTTTCCCCGAATTGAAACTTGAATACGCCACTGAAATAGACGTGAAGACCTGCAGACGATGACTCTGCTGAACTTGACACTGTCGTGGGCGACCTGCCCTGGCGAGCTGAAAAATCTGATCAACATGCGGCTCTGCTAAACCTGAATCTGTTGGGTTAGATATGAAACCTCATTAAACACCACCTTCCACATCTGCACAGCTTTAGAATCTTTCAGGACGTTTGAGGATTTTCTTTAAACTCCCTTGCAGGTTCAGTTCCGGCCGTATCTCATGGCCACCTGCTCGTCCTCAAAGAGAGAAATTCAGAAGGGGAAGATCCCGAGGAGCAACGCCACAAACAAGAGCAACAGCAGCAACCAGACCATCAACAAAAACCGCAGCAGCAACAACTGGAGCATCTCCAGCAGCAGCAGAGGTTCCTGCCGGCGCCCAGAGGCCTGTTTCAGCCGTCCTCATTGGGATTCACAGGCTCAAACCCCGGGGCGGCGGCGGCGATAAACCGGCGAAGCCTCTTCAGCCTGGAACCGTTTCATCAGAGCAGCATCGTCAGCGGGCGGCTGAAGCGAGGGAGGGAGGAGGAGAAGGAGGAGGAGAAGGACGAGGCTGCGAACTCAAACAGGAAGTCGGCCAATGGTGAGAATGTTCCCAGTTCAAGGCGACACAAGGCGCTCCTCAGGACGCCGCCACGGGTCCTCTTCGTTTCTCACTCAACCAGTCAGATCAGACGTGCCACTTTTCTGATTTAAAAAAAAAAATGTTTTTCAATTTCAGACTGTACTCCGGACGACGTGAAGAAGCTAAAAGTTTGCATCGAGCTAAACGGACTGCGACTCAACAAGCCCCGCCTCCCCGGGGAGATCGGCCAATGGCTGCCCTCCGACCGGAGGCTCTCCGCGGACGCCTCCTCTGTCGGCGCGAAACCGGAGGTCAATGGCGGCTGGGGCGACGCTGCGACCCCGAGGACAGACGGCGGCCCGAGAGGTAGGAATATAACGGCGTGCTGACGTCACTTTAAGGGCGGCCGAGCGCGACGCGGCGTCGGCGGTCGGACGTCCGCCGGCGGCTTCGTATGCGCTTCCCGTAGATTCCTGCGAGTGATGCCGTTGTTTTTCCTTGACGATGTGGAACTTCTGATGAAATCTGGCTCGGAGTCATTGTCAACAGACTTATGTGAAACCATGTGTTTGTTGTCCCGGCGGACACAGCTGGAGAAGCTTTTATTTTGGAGGCACGGCGGCTGATGAAATTTCTCTCGCTGTCATCAGTCGCCCACCTCCTCTCCTGCCCCTTCCTTCCTTCCTTCCTCCTCCTTCCCTTCCTCTTTCTGTCGCCTCTCCTTTTTCCTGTGCGTGATCTCCGGAGCCGGCGGATTGAATCCCGGCGGCGCGGCGCGCTTGTGTGCGTGCGTTTGAACCCGCCGCGGCCTCGTGGCGCGCTAATAGCTGCCTAACGTCTCCCAGATGGAGCTGTCACACAGGCAGTAATGCAGCGGGAATGTGTTCGCAGCCGCCTCCTCCGTCTCCGTTTGCCTCCACATGTTCCCTTCAGGTCGCCTCAACAGTCAAATTCACTTTAACTCAAACTGAATGAGTCCAATTAAACGTGCCGCCACACGAGACGTGTTCGAGCTCCACGTCCTGCTTTCATTTCCAAAGTATTCGCTCGGTAATCAGTCGCAGAGCTTCAACCCTCCGCCAGCGTCTCCCTTTTCTCACACGTCAATGTTTTTTCTTTGAGCTGTTTTTTTTTTTTTTGTCACTAATGTCACGTCGACTGAACGCGACATTTTTCCCTGACTGAGCTTCTCGCCGGCGCCGTTTCGTGGAGAGAAAAGAAAAATTCTCCACAATAAAAACAAACCTGTCAGTCACCCCCCAAAAATTGTTTCATTCTGCCAGAAAGAAGCAGTGTGAATGAAAAAAACCAAAAAAAAAACCATCAGTTGCAGTACTTTGAACCACCACTAGGGACTTCTTGAAATCAGACTCATTGTTTACGTTAAACTGGTCTCAAGGGAATAAAGTTTAGAATCACGAAATGGTTTACAAAGCTGAAAAACATGCTGACCTTTGTGAATCAAGCCAAAGCTTTTTAAGCTTGTGGAATAAAACGTGTATTTGGGTAAAATAATTTCCTGCTGTAATGCAAGTTTAAGAAAAAATCGTAACGAGATGCATCGGTTTGTGTAAAATGTGTTCAAAAATACTAAATTCTAAAATGAGGATGTAATGTTTTTTGATAAATCATGTTTGATGCAATACCGTGTGTGGCCACCGCAAAAAAAAACATAAATTGTAATTAAATTAAAAATGTTACAAGAAATTGTTTTTAAATATGCTAGTTCTTAAAAATTTAATAAAAAAAAATGCAGATATTTATTTTATTGGCACTTTAATTCTGTGATTTAACTCAGTTAAGAGCTGCTTTCGCTTTTTCTTGATTTGCAAATTATCTTATTTACATTACGTTTTTAAAGATATATAAAAACGTTTATAAATGTAATTAGTTGCAGTACCATATATGTCCACTAGGTTTTGCTTGGATATAGCGAAGAGACATCAAAGGCTAAGTTTAAAAAAATGTGTTAGTTCAATATTTCTTTTCTACGATAAATCGATGAGACGAAGATGAAGTATCGTGATCGACGGTTGTGGGGGGCGGAGCCTGTCATTTCCGATCAGGATGATGTCACACCGAGAATAAACAATGATGATCAAGTTGGAAACGGGGAGCGATTTTACTGTCACGCGCACACACACACCAAGCTGTGTGTGTGTGTGTGTGTGTGTGTGTGTGTGTGTGTGTGTGTGCGTGTGCGTGTGCGTGTTAGTGTGCACGTGTGAAGCCACTTAACAGGAATTTATCATTTATGGGAAGCACACACACACACACACACACACACTCACACACACTCACACACACACCTTCATTATGTGGCGTGTGTTAATCCCGTTCACGAAGAATTGTGTGTGTGTGTGTGTGTGTGTGTGCAGGCGTGTGTGTGTGCCCTAATAAATAATTCAGCAGATGGAAGCGGCGTGACTCCCCGCCGGCTCTCAGAAACAACCTCTGGCTCCGTGTGTGTGCTGCGTTTACACGCCTCTCCGGTTTCAGCTGTGTGTGTGTGTGTGTGTGTGTATGTGTGTGTGTGTGTGTGTGTGTGTGTGTGTGTGTGTGTGTGTGTGTGTGTGTGTCTGCTTCCTGCAGGCGTGTGCGATGGAAAACATTGCACACGCTCCCTCCCTCTCTCTCTCTCTCTCTCCCTCTCTCCCTCTCTCCCTCTCTCCCTCTCTCTCTCTCTCTTTTCCCCCCTCCCCCACTCTGCTTCCTCGCTCGCTCGTCGGCTCGTTCGAGCTGGAGGCTTCGTGTTTCTTTGTTCCTCTCGGCTGAAGGACAGACGGCGGCGGCGGCGGCGGTTGGCGGCTCATTTCTCGCTCGACGGCTCAGAAAGATGAGGAGAAAAGTTTAAGATCATTAAAATGTTTTTGTAACCCCTAAAAAGGTGAAACGAAATCCCTCCTTCTCCCGGAACCCACGCTGCAGGTCAAACCTTCACACGTGAAGTCACACCTGGTGTGACGTTCACTTTCTCACGGTCTTCATTAATTCAGAAAATCGGTTCGAGCTCAAACACATAATGCTAAAATTAAAATCTAAATGAAAAGAGGACATTTCAAAGCATTTGTTTTCACGATTAGAAAGTCAAAAACTGTTTTGTTCGGTGTTTACACTTTGTGGCTTCGATGTCTTCCCCTGCAATATCATCAGTGGCCACTAGGCAGGGTTATGAGTCACAAACGCTGAGAACTGTGAGAAAACTTTTTTTTAACTGATAAAAAGGTGGCGTCACAGGAAACAACGTCAAAAGTGAACATGCCGTATTTTATAGTTGTATAGTCTTCCCAACTTTCAAAAGAAACTCTGGAAAGGAACATGGGCGTCCATGCTTGGGGTTCTGCCGAGACACGGTGCCTTACAGCAGCCGGGGCTGAGGACACCGTCCCCCGCAAGCTGGATGACTCATCACTACGTCACTTCCATTTACACGAAGTGACGTAGAGGTAGTGGCACAATCCAAATTTGAGTGGTTCGCCGCAAACCGGCTCCTCATTCTTATTAGGGTTCTGTTGTCTGACTTAGTCGCTCATCCTTTGATATCTACTTCCTGAAGTGTTGTTGGACTGAGGATGTTGTGGTTGTCCTCAGCCTTCCTCTTTCCACCTCCTTCATAGAAACCCTCCTTCCATGGCGAGGAGCTCACTTGTTTTGACGTCCATGGTTCCTCCTATGTCCTCGTCACGGTTTCCATTAGCTTGCGATATCCCAAGGTACTTGTACCTACCCTGGAAATCCACTCCGTCAACCACACTTGTCTAACCTGAATGACCTCCCTCTGTCAGCACCGTACGTCCTGGTGGTTCAGATCAGCGATTTCTTGCTCATTCTTGGCAAACAGTTTGGTGTCGTCCATGTAGAGCACGTGGCCGATTGTTGCCCCACTTAGGAATCGGTGTCCACTGCCAGTCTGGGATCAGACCGAAGGGGTTGTGGCTGATGCAGAACAGCCTGATCAGTGCATCCCCTTGGTATCTGCCTTGATGGTAACTTGTGCAATCGGCTCTGAGTTGGCTGGGGTTTGCCTCCCGAGGTACTTTCTTGTTCGGGTATTGGGACATATACCTGTTGACGTCTGCCAATATGATGCTTCCATGTTGTACAGAGACAGGTTAATGGTTGATAGTAGGATGGGGTGGTGCTGCTCTGGTGGTCCTTCATGATGAGGACTGCAAGCTGGTTCATTTGAGACTCTAGTGTCTCTTTCATGGAGCTTCTCCAGCCAGTATGTCTGGATCGTATCGGAGCCTGGTGCCGTCCAGCTTGTGTTCAACCCTTAAACTGGCTTGTGATTTTAGGAAATGTCACCAAGGGTACCGTGATGGTGTCCATTGAAACGGTGACTATGAGTTGATGTCTTTGTGGAAGACGAATTTCTCCAGTTTTTCTGACTCGTCCTTCGATCTTCTTTCAGTTTTTCACACAGCCCCGGAATCCTCCCCCGACCATCGTCCTCGCCTCCCCAGTGGCTCCGCCCCCCGGCCATCGCCATTGGCTTCGCTGGCCTCGCTGGCCTCGTCCCGCCTCCAGGACAAACATCAGAGGCTGAGGGAGAGTCGTCGAGCCGCCACCTTCCTGCCCTCCCTGCCCTCCCTGCCTTCTCTTCCTCCCTCCTACTCTTCTTCATCCACCTTTCCCCAACGTTGCCACGACGACAATCCCGACAGACCGAAGGGAAAACGCCCCTGTAAATTGAAGCACACGGCCGGCTCCGAGGATGCCAATGACGAGGGGGCGTCCAGAGGAGCCAGTGACGAGGAGGAGGAGCAGAGGGCGAAGGAGGTGAGTTAGTCAGTCTGAGTTAAAGAAACCTCGTCCAAATTAATCAAGACAAGTCCAAGTTAATCGCTCTGAGTCTGAGTTAAACAGGACAAATGTAAAGTCAAAAAGTTGAATGAACCAGTAAGTTGACTGATTTCCAGTTAACTTGATCCAGAGAAAGAACGATGAACTGAACCCGTCTCAGTTTCCTGGTCCTGAGATTCAAAAACCCTTGGCATCCAATTATCAGTTCGAATCCAAGTCCAAGTCCTCGTCCCAGTCCCAGTCCCAGTACAAGTCCCGATCCCAGTATCAGTCCTCTGGTTCCGATTTTGACAAACCTTCTGAGTAGATGTCAAAGTCTGAGTCTGAGTCTCCTGGTTCTGATATTCTAGGGCTATCTGAGTCCCAGTCCTGGTCTAGATTCTGGTCCAGATACCCACAAACCCTCCGAGTCCGAGACCGCCTCTGAGCCCCAGCGCTGCAGCTCGCTGTGTTTCCCTCCGTCTGTTAATCGCTGCAATTATCGTCCTGATTGGAGCTCGCCGGGAGAACTCAGCAGGGACGTGTGTGTGTGTGTGTGTGTGTGTGTGTGTGTGTGTGTGTGTGTGTGTGTGTGTGTGTGTGTGTGTGTGTGTGTGTGTGTGTGTGTGTGTGTGTGTGTGTGTGTGTGTGTGTGTGTGTGTGTGTGTGTGTGTGTAATTCAATTCGGTGCAGATTAAAATGAAGGAGCGAGCGAGGGACGGAGTGATTGAAGGTTATGGAGGAAGAATAATATTCTCCGCATGTACTGCACTCTATGCGTGTGTGTGTGTGTGCGTGCGTTTGTGTGTGTGCGTCAGTGGGTTTGTGCATGTGTGTGTGCGTCACTGGGTTTGTGTGTGTGCGGCAGAGGATTGTGCCGTTTTGACAGCTGCTGCACCGGAGATTTCCTCAGGGCAGCGAGAACACACACACACACACACACACACATACACGCACACACGCATACACGCACACACAACCACACACACTCTCCTCGTTCGACCCTCCTCCTCCTTGTTTGCTGCGCTGAAAAACAGAGACACACACACAGACACACACACAAGCGCACACACACACACACACACACACACACACATACACACAAGCGCACACACACACACACACCTCCGGGGCAAAGCTCGCCTCCTGTTTGCCGATGCGTGGCAGCGAGCGGCTTCGTTTGACAGACACACACACACACACACACACACACACACACACACACACACACACACACACACACACACACACACACACACACACACACACACACACACACAAACGCATTAACACGCACACGCTGTCTGGCTGCTAAGCGGCGGAGACGGTTGCCGTGGCGTCAGCAGCTTCCTGCTCGTGTACCTGCTGCTGAGGACCAAACTCAGTTTAATTTACATCTCATTCAAAAACAGGAAATAACGTTAATTTCATGAGAATAAAAAAAAAACGGAAACATTTTCAGGTGAAAACACAGAAAGGAAATGTCTTTGCTTTAAATAAAGTACATTTTAATCATCGTGGTGAAACATGCATCATTTTTATTTATTTACAAGGAATTGCAAAATGTGACTGGCGTTGTGAATATTCTAGTTTCACCAGACCAACACTCGTTAACCGCCAGACCATAATAATTGACCAGATGCAGGACTAGTGAGGTCAGTTAAACAGGTGAAGAACCGCTGAACAACAGTCTGAACAGACCGGACCTGAGGGTTCCTCATTACCGCGGCTGCGTGTGTGGTTTTTATTACTAAAGCAACCAACAGCGCCCACTAGTGGCCCGACATGAAAACTCCATAGTTTTCAGCATTTCTGTCGTTTCCGTGTGAACTGACATCGGTTTCAGAACGCTGCCCGTGTAAACGCGCAACTTTTCATTTCAAAGATAAATAGGACCTTATTATCGCCTTTAAAACCAGTTCAGTGTGAAGTCTGCAACTGGTTTCATATCAAATCTGAAACATGTTTACTAACTCGACTGAAACCGGTTTAATTTTAGGTCTGGAACATGTTTGTTATAACGTCGGAAATTGTTTTTATGTCAACTTTGAAACCTCTTGAAAACCAATCATGAATCCAGTTTAATGTCACTCCTAAAGTCAGTATATGAACTCAAAAACCAGTTTAATATGAAGTGAGAAAAAAGTTCAACATCAAGTCTGAAATCTGTTTGATGCGAAGAATGTAACTGGTTTGATATCATGTCATATGAAACTGGTTTAATGGCCAGTCTTAAGCTGGTTTAATGGCCATTCTGAAACTGGTTTAATAGCCAGTCTGAAACTGGTGTAATAACGAGTCTGAAACTGGTTTAATGGCCAGTCTTAAACTGGTTTAATAGCCAGTCTGAAACTGGTGTAATAACGAGTCTGAAACTGGTTTACTGGCCAGTCTTAAGCTGGTTTAATGGCCATTCTGAAACTGGTTTAATAGCCAGTCTGAAACTGGTGTAATAACGAGTCTGAAACTGGTTTAATGGCCAGTCTTAAACTGGTTTAATGGCCAGTCTTAAACTGGTTTAATGGCCAGTCTTAAACTGGTTTCATGGCCAGTTTGAAACTGGTTCAATGGCCAGTCTGAAACTGGTTTCATAGCCAGTCTTAAAGTGGTTTAATGGCCAGTCTGAAACTGGTTTCATAGCCAGTCTTAAAGTGGTTTCATAGCCAGTCTGAAACTGGTTTCATAGCCAGTCTGAAACTGGTTTCATAGCCAGTCTTAAAGTGGTTTAATGGCCAGTCTTAAACTGGTTTAATGGCCAGTCTTAAACTGGTTTAATGGCCAGTCTTAAACTGGTTTAATGAAACCTCAGCTCACTTTGAATTCTCTAACCAGTCTTAATGTCAAGTCTGACATTAGTCTTGAACTGGTTTAATAACCAGTCTGAAACTGGTTTGAAGCCAGAAACCAGTTTTATCCTGTCTGAGGTCCAAAATTACTTCAAATTTTCCAAACGGCAATTTTTAAATTGTGTGTAAATTCAGTTTGAAATAAAATCACGCACGCACGCACGCACGCACGCACGCACGCACGCACGCACGCACGCACGCTCTTGCTGGCGGCGCCACATGACGACAGGCCGGCGGAAACGTGAAGACGAGGCAGAAAATCCTGATTTGTTCCTGCTTTTTACTTCAAGACGAAGCGTCACCCCCCTCCCCTTCATCTTCCTCCTCCTCTGTCTCCTCCTGAGCTTTCTGTCATCAGCCTCGGGCCACGCATGCACGCACACACACACACGCACACACACACACACACGCACACAGGAAACGCACAAAAACAGAGTCGTGGGAGCAGAGGTGGTGACAGCGCTATTTTCAACCGAGCCTGGAAAAGTAGGGCTCACTGTGTGTGTGTGTGTGTGTGTGTGTGTGTGTGTGTGTGTGTGTGTGTGTGTGTGTGTGTGTGTGTGTGTGTGTGTGTGTGTGTGTGTGTGTGTGTGTGTGTGTGTGTGTGTGTGTGTGTGTGTGTGTGTGTGTGTGTGTGTGTGTGTGTGTGTGTGTGTGTGTGTGTGTGTGTGTTAGAAAAACAGCACGTGACAGTGATGGATGCCGGAGGAGCGCCGGCGTCTGTTTTTGTGTGTCTTTAATTGCTTTGTGGGTAATAAAACGGATCCTTGAGCGCACGCTAATCACTTTAAACCTTTTTTTTTTCCTACACACACACATATATATACACACACACACACACAAACAGGTTTCACCGCCTCCCTCTCCGCGACCGGTCCCTCCTGAGGTTCGTCGCCTCATTGTGAACAAAAATGCTGGAGAGACTCTGCTGCAGCGCGCCGCCCGCCTGGGATACGAGGTAACAAATCACAAACGCACCCAGGTGCGCAGATGCTGTGGGCGGAGTTGCAGTGTGTGGTGGGCGGAGTCAGATCGATACAGGTGGTTTGACTTTGACGGTCTGAACAGATCACGCCGCTGTTAGTGGTCCTGCTTCACTCCTCTGTGTTTCTAAGCTGAAAACTTAAAAACGAAATAAAAACCGCGACCTCGGTTTTCGAATAGGCGTCAGACTAATGACGTCAAACTGTCCTCTGTGTGTCCAGGAGGTGGTGCTGTATTGCTTGGAGCGTCGGATCTGTGACGTTAACCACAGGGACAACGCAGGCTACTGTGCGCTGCATGAAGCATGCGCACGTGGCTGGCTCGGAATTGTGCGCCACCTGGTGGAGAACGGAGCCAACGTCAACTGCAGCTCTCAGGACGGAACGAGGTACCGTCACAACTTTTACGTTCTCGTAACTCTGGAGCACGCTGCCCACATGCTGGGTCCCATTTTTCTTCTGGCTTCTTTGAGAAACAGGTTTATATGTAGCTTATCTGAATATTCGGTTGTTGTCCTGGTACAACAGTGGGACACCGGCTGGTCACCTGATTGTTATTTCAGTTGCTGTGCGATACCACCGATGTTCTTTACGAAACCAAAGCCATTCTCATTGATCCTGATCCTTTGAACCGAAGCTTGAGTGTGTTAAAATTCCACTGACATGCCGGGATGTCAAAATCTCAAGAATCCAGACTCAAGATTCAATTAAACAGTTGGGTTACGTAGACTTTTTTTTCGTCAGTAGATGACTGAATCGTCTGCAAATGTGCATTTTCTCAATGAGATTCACTGGTATAAAACAGGCTTTTGTCACGTTTTTCAGTCTTATTCTCTGTAACGTCGCCTCATGTGCTTTCCCTCCTTAACATGTTCATAGACGATACATTTTCTCTCAAACTAAGTTGGACTATCACAGTCTGTTCTGGGTCCCGTTGTATTTTATATCCATTGAATATAGCCATGTCATCAGCATAGTGGTGAACCTTCGCGGTGAACAGTTTGATTCCCACCTTCTCTTTTCTCCTCAGGCCGCTTCACGACGCCGTGCAAAACGACCACCTGGAGGTGGTTCGCCTCCTGCTGGCCTGCGGCGCCGACCCCACCCTGACCCACTACTCTGGACGAGGACCGATCAACATGACGCACAGCGCGGCCATGGAGACGTTTCTGGACGGTGAGACAAGAGACAGCCAGCGTGAAGACGCCACAAGTGTCTTTTCTCTGAACGGTCAACTTGTGAACTCTTGAGTCCTAAATACTTCACCAGTAATCTCGTCAAACTGAAGCTAACTCCAAACATGTTGCGACTAAAATGGTGAAAAGGGTTCTTGAGCACTTCACGAGACAAAGTTTTTGTTGGTTACTGGGTCCATCAGAGCCAGTCGGGTCGACTCGACTCCTGTCAGCCAATCACAAGTCAAAAGAAAGACTGACGCACTTTTTCTCCCCAAAGAAGAAACTCAAGTGAAAAAGCAAAAAAAAAAAAAAAAAAAAGGATTAAACAGATTTGGTGAAACAGTGCCGTAAACAAGACGGAAACAGACGAGCGGAGAACGCCTGTGTGTGTGTGTGTGTGTGTGTGTGTGTGTGTGTGTGTGTGTGTGTGTGTGTGTGTGTGTGTGTGTGTGTGTGTGTGTGTGTGTGTGTGTGTGTGTGTGTGTGTGTGTGTGTGTGTGTGTGTGTGTGTGTGTGTGTGTGTGTGTGTGTGTGTGTGTGTGTGTGTGTGTGTACGCACGCACTCGCCAGCCTGTCTGATTACCATTCCCTGCCTGTATTTGTTCTCTCTCTTTCTTCGCGCTTTCTCTCTCCAGAGGGGTTTAATGAGGCTTGGCTGCTGAATCCCAGAACAGCTTACTGCCACACACACACACACACACACACACACACACACACACACACACACACACACATTTCTGCCAGCATCCGTCTCCTCAGCGCCGTGGCGACGAGCCGGCCCCGTCTGAACACAAACACTCATCTTCTTCCCGTCCTTTCACTGTGTGTGTGCGTGTGTGCGTGTGTGTGTGTGTGTGTGTTCCGCTCTATTGTTTTCATCTCGCCGCCCTCGTCTTCTCTGATTGGCCGCTTCTTTGATCAGAACCGTGCTCTAACCGCGCCGCTCTCCCTCCCTGCAGAATACCTCTCTGACCTCCAGGGAAGGTCGGAGGGCGATCCGGGAATCTACTGGGAGTTTTACGGCAGCTCAGTGTGCGGTTAGTACACACACACACACACACACACACACACACACACACACACACACACACACACACACACACACACACACACACACACACACACACACACACACACAAGTTAGGATTTGTCGTCATGGGTGGAAAAGCAGTGCGGCTGGGAGCAATAAATAATTTAGGATGAAAGAAAGTACCGCTGCACGACTGGCGACAAACCGCAGATAAAAAAGACTTGTGGGTTTTTTTTTTTTTTTTTTTTAAGTTTACACGATAATCTGAAAACAGCCTGCTAAATATTCTAAAGACTAAAGATTCCAGAGTCAGAACTAAGTTTCAGGACCAAAGATCCAAAACACTTCTTCAGCACTAAAGATTCAAGACTGAAGGTTCAGGACTTGATAGTCTGCATTTAAAACCCTGGCCTAAAGACTTGAGACTCAAGACTAAACATTTGGGTTGAAAGAGTTTTTGATTGTTTGTGTTTCATTGTGCAGAGCCGTCCAGTGAAGGAGGAGCATACAACGTTCTGGCTGATCCACCAGGACCGGAAGAGGAGGACGAGGGTGAAGAGGACAATGAAGACGTGGAGCAGCGAGCCCGGAGGGAGGTGTTCGAGTTCGAGCTGTCGGACCGACCACTGCTGCCCTGCTACAACATCCAAGTGTCCCTGTCACAGGGGTGAGTCTCCCATGTCCTCGGTGGACCAAGGACTCATCAGGAAGACTTGAGGAGACGTTACAGAACATTCTTAGACCATTTTTATGGGGTGTAACGTATTTTTTTCCCCGTCTCCCGCAGACGGAGGAACTGGCTCCTGCTCTCTGACGTCCTGGGTCGCCTGCGGATGACATCGCGCTCATTTCGCCGTCTCTTCCCGCAGCTGAATGTGCAGTCGCTGCCGGAGGATGAGTTTTACCGGCAGGCAGCGCTGTCACAGCTTCTGACCAGCCCCGACGAAACAGAGCTGGCCTCCTTCAGGCCGGATGTCCACGACCCCCTGGAGCTGGTCGAGGCCACACCCGAACTTGCTGGAATGCTTGGCTCCTCTGTAGAGTTTGTGGACATTCGCCACAAAACGCTGGACTCCTCGCCACCACCTTCACCGCCGCCACCTCAATCACAATGTGTGCCACCGCTGCCACCGCCATGCCTCGCTTCTGCCGTGGTCGACAGTGTGACCACACAGTCTGGACTCGCTCCCGACGCGAGCACAGAAGCTAAAGTGAGCGCGAGCGTGTGGGAACCTCAGAGAGCCGAGAGTAACGGCTCCAAACCGCACGTGGTGACCAATGCCAGCATGTGGGAGCCAAATCGAGTGTGTGGGAAAAACCCCGGCACCACCGAATCCTCCCATCTGGACTGCTCCAAAGACCGAAAGCAACAGCAGGAAGTGTCTGTTGTCTCTTCGATCAAAACTGCACAAGCAGTGGAGGTAAAAATGTGGGAGCCACAGCGGGCGCAGGAGAAAAGCCCTGGCTCTGATGAGTCTGCTCCACCAGACGCCGCCACAGACTGCGAACAGCGACAGGAAGTGTCAGTCAAAGTCTCAGAGGAGGCGGAGAACACGTGGGAGCCACAGCGACTGCGGATTCGCGGTGCCACCGCAATGGATCGACCTCAGAGTAAGAATGCCGGGAGCCATGGCAACGGCACGCAGTCCAACAGGGCGACCGAGGCTCACGTGTGGATAAACCTCGGGAGTAAAATGGACAGTGGGTCGCAGTCGACTTCAGGTGGCGCCGACGTTTCTGAGCCACAGGGACTGCGGAGTAAGAATGCCGGACTACCCGCTCCCGCCAAACCGGACGCTCCAACATCTGCGGGAATCAAGAGGGCGAGCGGCGAAGGCGGCAGCACGTGTGGGAACCACACCGTGAAGAGCCTGAAGCTGGACGACGCCTGGCAGAGGAACTTGGGAAACGTGCGGGTCCACATCCGCGACCTTGGCATCAGAGTGAGCGCCATCCAGCGAGATGTGAAAACGGAGGCGGGGAAAGTGACTGTGAAGGGTGGGCGCGTCAAGACGCGTTCATGAGACATTTCCATGGAAACATGTAAATAGTTGTTTTTATTTATGGTTCGTGGTCTGTGTAAATATGACTCTGTTGCCGTGGTGATGTCAGTGGGAGGTCTTTGTTACCTTTGTGTGTGGTTTTGTAATTGGCATCATATTGGTTTTCCTCTTCATCCAATAAAAATGAAGATCGATGAAAATAGGAACTCTGTGTTCTGTCTGTTAGCGTAGTGGGGCCTCATTCAGTTCATCACAAGTCATTATTTGAAGCCCTCTCCAATGGACATGTCCATGGTACAAATCCTCATTTTAAACTTAAACTTAGACCACTTCACAATAAGACAATACATCACATTACTGTCAAGTTCTCATTTTAAACCTCCGTACAACTCTATTTGGAGTCAAATTTTAACTTTTGCCTACGTAGCGTGAGACACCGGGGAGCTCCATGGTATTGTGGGCCCCTGCAACAGAAACTGGCTCTTGGGATGTGGAACGTCTCCTCACTTGGGACAAATAACCCACAGCTAATGTAGGAGGGTGAGAGGTACCAACTACATACTATCCTTGATCATGGATCCTCTCTTCCCGACTGGGATGTTTCACAGGGTGACGGGTGCCGGGCGGATGTGGGGAACTTAAGAATCGCAGATAAGAAAACTGACTGCTGTTTGAGTTTATACACCAAACAGCCATTGTCTTACTGCGTGACTTTAATACTCACATTGGCAATGACTGGGTGACTGGGAAGGGGTGATTTGGATGCACAACCTGCCCGATCTGATCCACAGCGGTGAATTTTTTCTGGACTTCCATGCTTGTCATGGATTGTCCTCAAACAAGGATATTATCCTGAGTTGAAAAGGAACAGTTTGATGATCTCCAGAACCTGGGGGACATGCCTCTCTTACAGGAGGTGTACTTGTCCATTTCCCTTGTGGGGGCTACCAGGGTAGTCAAAAACCTCCTTGGTGGCAAGGCCCCAGGAGTGGACAAGATGCATCCGGAGATGTTGAAGGCCCTGGTAATTTTGGGACTGTCCTGGTTGACATGCCTTTACCTTATCGAATGGACCTCAGGTACGGTACCTTTGGACTCGCAGACTGGGGTGGCCGGGGAGTGTGTGCAAATAATTGGGATATCACACTTCTAAGCCTTCCTGAGAAAGTCCATGTGGAGGTACTGATCAGGAGTTTCCAACATATAGTTGAACCTCCGATACAGGAGGAATACGTGGATTTCATTTTGGCCATGGAACAACAGACCTGTTCCTCATCGTCTCACAGATTATCAAGGAGGCATGGAAGTTCACCATTCCAGTTAATGTGTTTTGTCGACTTGAAAAAGGCCGACAACTGAATCCTCCAAATGTACTTGTGTGAGGCGTTGAGATAGTACAGAACATCGAAACTCCTGCCATGGGCTGCAGGGTATTTGCACTTCCAGTCTGAGAACTGCAACTTTATACTCTGCATTATGTTGGGCTTGTTCACGGTGGGCACTTGACTCCACCAAGGTTGTACGTTTTCACCCCTTCTGTTCATGATCCTCATGGACAAGGCGTCGAGGTGCAGCCGAGGTCATGAGGACATCATGTGAGGGGTCAGAGGGTGACGTCTCTGCTTTTTGCAAACAATGATGTCCTTCTGGCATCATCACATGAGGACCTCCAGTGTTCACTGGAACAATTTGATGCCGAGTGCAAAGCAGTTGGGATACATGGTTCTCTCACATTAATACATCGCATGCCCTCTCGTGGTAAGTGGGGGCAGGGAGGCACCATTCCAAGCTGGAGGAGTTGAAGTGCTTGAGGGTCTCATTCAAGAGTGAAGGGAAGAGGGATTGTGAGATTGGCCACAAAAAGTAATGCAGTCAATGTACCGGACTTGTGGTGAAGAGGAAGTTGAGTTGTACGTAAAGCAAAGCTCTCGGTTTACCGGTTGGTCTACATCGCAACCCTCACCCATGGTCATGAACATTGAATCATGACCGTACGCATGAGATTGTGGATACAAGTGGCTGAAATCGAGCTGCAACTCCTCCACGTTGACAGGAATCAGTTGAGGTGGTCTGGACAGCTGATCGGGACGCCTCCCGGTCTTCTGCCTTTAAAGGTCTTCCCAGGCACGTCCAATTGAAGGAGCCCTTGAGGTCAGCCGAGGACTTGCTGGAGAGACAATGTCTCTGGTTTGGTTTAAGAGAGACTTGGGGTTCCCTGAGAACAGCTGGAGGACGTTTTGGAGCACAGAGGTGTCGGAGCTCTCGGGACCACTACCGTGACCGTGAGGGGAAAGAAGATGGATGCATTCAACTGCTTTCGTCTCAATTTGAAACAACCATCAGGTATGTTTGTCGATCATTTCTGCCTTATTTTAGACACAATGTTGGAACTAGGTTAGACTTAAAATTTCCAGGTAGTCTATAAGGACCTGCCTTCACTTTCAAAAGTAGATTTTTTTTCTGAATCAAGCTTTTTTTTTACTTAAAGATGAAAAAAACCCAAGTCATTCACCGGATGTTTTCTGTCTGTCTCTCCCTCCGTGTCTCTCTCTCTCTGTTTCTCTGTCTCTTCCTCGCTTGGCCTCGTCTTCCCCTTCGATCGCCCACGCCCTTTCATCAGAGAGAGAGCGAGGGAGAGGGAGAGAGAGAGAGATGACTCATTCACACATTATTCACTATCCGCGCACACACGCGTCAGTCCTCCCGTTCTTACGAGGACCTTGGATTTCCACAATCAAAGACCACAGTTTTCAAATGTCAATAAAATAAGAGCCAATTGCTTGTTATTTCCTGCGCGATGACGCACAGTGGAGAAAATTTTAAATGTGCTCGTCTTGAACCAATAATTTTGTCACTTCCTGTGATTTTCAAACAAAAACCACAGCGGTACGTTCAATTCTGATTAAAGTCGGTTCGTTTGGCCGTCGTTTGGTTTTAATAGTCGTGGTGGGTCAACGGTCTGCTGGTTAATTGGTTTTTCCCTGGCTGGTCGGTTGGCTACTGGTTTGGTTGATTGGTTAATTGTTATATATTGGCGCTATGCTCTATAACCTGGGCACCTCCCCCAGGCGGAGGAGGTTAAGTATCTCGGATTCACGAGTGCTGGGCGGAGGGATCGTGAGACCGGCCACAGGTTCGTACGGCATCCGCGGTGAAGAGGCGAACCATTTCATGGCGTTGGCGCTCGGTGGAATGACAAACTTGTTAATTGCAAACTCGGTGTTGAACACGTGAAAATGGTTCGTTGGAAATATATTAAAAGGACATGAGGAAGTTGTCGTAGTTTCCAATTAAAAGACGGAATGTTTGAATCAGTCGTTTCAGAATCGGAGGACGGAAAGAGGTGTTCGCATCGTCGGGCCAGAAATCTTTGCGAGCAGACTAAACATTGACTCTCAAGGCTCTCATCACCAACATCCGATGCGCTTTTTTTTTTTTTTTTTTTTTTTTCAAACCTGTGATTGTGTGGAAACTTCGAAGACTGTTTCTTTAACACACACACACAGACACACACACACACACAGACACACACACACACACACACACACACACACACACAGAAGCCGCTGCATCCGCTCCCTGCCTTTGTGCGTCTATGTGTGTTTTTCATGAGTGTGTGTGTGTTTAATGAGTGTGTAACTGTGATTGTGTGTCTGTGAACGCCTCCGTGTGTGTGCGTCTGCCGAGCGCGATGCCGGAGACGACGGATTGAATTGCTAATGCACCGCAGGGAGTGTGTGTCAGCGTGCGTGCGTGTGTGTGTGTGTGTGTGTGTGTGTGTGTGTGTGTGTGTGTGTGTGTGTGTGTGTGTGTGTGTGTGTGTGAGTGTCAGGGTGTGTGTGTGCCAGTGTGTGTGTGTGTGGCTGGCGTGCGAGCTGCGAGGCTGTTTAGCGAGCGAGACGAGCAGCGCTGCGATGAATATTTAAAGCGGGAGCGCAGCAGCCATCATTTATTGATGTTGGTGGAGGGAAGATGAATCGTTGCCGGAGAGCAGGGGGGGAGGAGGGGGAGGAGGGAGGGGAGGGGAGGGGAGGGGAGGGGAAGGGGGGGTGCAAACAGCCGCCAGCTCGGCGACTCTGAGGCTGCAGGAGGCGAACAAACGATAATGCGAGAAACTAACGTGAAAAAAACCGGGGGGGGTGGCTGACTCGCCAGTTTTGTGACGAAGATCGGAAACTACGTTGTTCGTGAAACGTTCGCTAAATTCAGCCTTTAAAAAACCCACGCATGTTAATGTTACACCTCCTTCGCAACGTGAAGGATTTCTCGTACACATAAACTCACATGAATTCGTTCTTAATCGTAAATTTGTTCACTGGAGACCTTTTTAAAGCAAACCAGTTGATCGTACCCTCCGGTGAACATGTGATTCGAAATGGGAAATTGTTGCATATCGTAAACTCGTTCATCGTAAACTACCATGAAATTGTTAATTGTACTTTCCTTGGAAGTTGTTTATTGTGAAGTCGTTCATCTATAAATCTGATTTCGCTCAAGTACAATCAGAAATTTCGTTCAGATACAAAACAATGTATTGATCAGAAACTCGTCTCCAAAGGACATAAAGTTGTTTATCGTAAACGACTGAAGTATCAATTAAGTATGTTACATTTTTCTATCGTAAATACGTCAGTGGCGATAAATGCTTTTTCAGAATTTGCTTGACTAGAAAAAAACGAGGCTAGCGAGGATTAGCGAATTTGTTCAGCAAGTTGTTGAGCTATTTTTTTCGGAACCTTTTTTTATCAAGAACACTTTTGCTCTATTGTGAACTTTTTGATCGGAGAATTATTTTCTTGAAAAACTAAGAGACCTCAAACTTGTCAATCGGGACTCTGATGGTCTATTGTGATTATTGTTCGTTGTTCACTACGACTCAACTTCTACTCATGGTGTAAACTTGTTAATTGATCGTAAACTTGTGTTTGGTTACGATAAACTTGTTCTTGCTTACGATAAACTTGGTCTTGCTTACGATAAACTTGTTTTTGGTTACGATAAACTTGTTCTTGCTTACGATAAACTTGTTCTTTCTTACGATAAACTTGTTTCTGCTTAAGATAAACTTGTTTCTGCTTACGATAAACTTGTTTCTGCTTACGATAAACTTGTTTTTTGTTACGATAAACTTGTTTTTGATTACGATAAACTTGTTCTTGCTTACGATAAACTTGTTCTTGCTTACGATAAACTTGTTTTTGGTTACGATAAACTTGTCCTTGCATACGATAAACTTGTTCTTGCTTACGATAAACTTGTTCTTGCTTACGATAAACTTGTTTTTGGTTACGATAAACTTGTTCTTGCTTACGATAAACTTGTTTTTGGTTACGATGAACTTGTTCTTGCTTACGATAAACTTGTTCTTTCTTTCGAAAAACTTGTTTCTGCTTATGATAAACTTGTTCTTGCTTACGATAAACTTGTTTCTGCTTAGGATAAACTTGTTCTGGCTTACGATAAACTTGTTTTTGATTACGATAAACTTGTTCTTGCTTACGATAAACTTGTTTTTGGTTACGATAAACTTGTCCTTGCATACGATAAACTTGTTCTTGCTTACGATAAACTTGTTCTTGCTTACGATAAACTTGTTTTTGGTTACGATAAACTTGTTCTTGCTTACGATAAACTTGTTTTTGGTTACGATGAACTTGTTCTTGCTTACGATAAACTTTTTCTTTCTTTCGAAAAACTTGTTTCTGCTTATGATAAACTTGTTCTTGCTTACGATAAACTTGTTTCTGCTTAGGATAAACTTGTTCTGGCTTACGATAAACTTGTTTTTGGTTACGATAAACTTGTTCTTGCTAATGATAAACATGTTTCTGCTTACGATAAACTTGTTTTTGGTTACGATAAACTTGTTTTTGATTATGATAAACTTGTTCTTGCTTACGATAAACTTGTTCTTGCTTATGATAATAAACGTGTTTCTGCTTACGATAGACTTGTTTTTGATTACGATAAACTTGTCTTTGGTTACGATAAACTTGTTCTTGCTAACGATAAACTTGTTCTTCCTTACGATAAACTTGTTTCCGCTTACGATATACTGGTTCTTGCTCACGATAACCCAATTTACTGACGAATTGGGCGTACGATTTCAAACTTTTCAGACCCAGTCAGAAACAGATTTCCGACTTGATTCCGATAAAGTTTCCGACACTCCACCTTTAGCTAGCGGCAGCGTGCACAAATCTCCGTCACTTCGCCGCAGTAAAATCGCTGCTTCCTTCAGCTCTCATCTTACAAAGTGGGGGGGAAGGGGGGGGGGGGTCATTTAATGTTTACAGCAGAGGCGCGGGAGGTCAGAGGTCACGCCGCCTGCGAGGAGGTGCTGACAGCGGCGAGCACAAAGAGGAGAAGAAGAAGAAAAAGGTTTGCAGGAATGTGCGAGGGAGAAAAATGGAGGCGGGAGCAGGGAGACAGTTTCAAGGCTCCCCCTTTCTATTCGCTCGCTCGCTCGCCCTCGCCGTCTCGCTCCCTCTCTCTCTCTGACACACACGCTGCCAGACAAGGTCACACACACACACACACACACGCACACACACACGCACACACGCACACATGCACACACACACACACACACACACACACACACACACACATTTTCAAGCACACACACATTTTTCACACACACACACCCGTTTTCACGCTTCGCTGGCGAGCCCCCCCCTCTCCACCCCCACCCCTCCTCCTCCCCTCCACCTCCACCCCTCCTCCTCCCCTCCACCTCCACCCCGCCTCCTCCCCTCCACCACCACCCCCTCCCCACACACACACACACCCGCCTCCTCCTCCTCCTCCTCCTCAGCGCTCGTCTGACCGCTCGCTTTCCAGGGAGAGAAAACGAGCAAATCAATTAGGCTCCCCTCCTCTTCCTCTCCTCCTCTTCCTCTCCCCTGCTTCCTCTCTTCTTTTTCTCCTCCTTCTCTTCCCTCTTTCAAATCTTTTTCCGGTAAATTCATCCGTCTTCTCGTCACTGCATTTTATCGTGTAGATTTTGAAGAGGATTTTTTTTTTTTTCCCCGTTCAGAATGTTTTTGACTGATTTTATTCAGCCGGCACGTGAGCTGAATGAATCCAACCTGGACTGAATCCCACCGTTTTTCTCGATTGTCTGTTTTTGAAATACGGCGTACGCTTTTTACGAGAAGCCACCAATTTTAGCTTATGAATCCGCAAACGTTCCTCGGATTTGTAGCAAACTGCGAACTTGAACTGCAAACTTCTTTGAGTTTGTTCAACAAGTTCATGTATGTGACGAGCATGTTTATCGCAAACTTGTTTCTGGAAACGTTAAAGTCGTATTGCACAAATTTTTTGAGTACGATCGAATTTCATTTAAAGAAATATATAGATTGAATGATCTTAAAAATGTTGGTATCAAATAGTCGTTTAAACTCGTGTCCCCCTACTGGCTACTTATGGTATTACAACAACTAATTCCTGGCTTTGTTTTGTCTGTGAAGCTTTATTTAACTAGCGATAGCCTCTACTGTCTCAACTCCAAGATTTTCTCATTAAAAGTTTTAGTTGTAATAATGTTAGCATTGTAATTATCCTGGAAATTAATTATTCCTTATTTAAAAATGCAAACATCGGAAATGTTGTAACCTGAGTGGAGATAAGTGCTATTGGACTAAGCAAAGTCTTCACTTTTTTTTTTTTTTTAATTAACGACCTTTTTTACAGGCGGTTGTCCCTCGTGTGTGTGTGTGACACCACAGCGCCCCCAAGCTGTGAATCAAGAGTTAGGCTCTTTATATTAACGCTGCTGCAGCTTTTTAGTTTGTACGTCATCCGAAAAGGAAAAAAACAGACGAGCTTCGCCTGCTGCTGCAAAGAAAAAAACATCCGTGTGCGCGCAAGTGTGTGTGTGTGTGTGTGTGTGTGTGTGTGTGTGTGTGTGTGTGTGTGTGTGTGTGTGTGTGTGTGTGTGTGTGTGTGTGTGTGTGTGTGTGTGTGTGTGTGTGTGTGAAATTAGAGCGCCTCATTATTCAAATTGGCTGGAAGGAGAAACGACGCTCGCCTCGTTTACGCCTCGACAGAGAGACAGATCTCCCCCGATGTGTCACCCTCCTCCCCCGTCTCCTCGTTCTGTCATTCACCGTCCCTTTGTCCTCCTCCTCCTCCTCCTCCTCTCCCTCCTCCTCCTCTTCATCCCTCCCACCCTCCCTCCGATCTGTCACTCCGTCCTCCCCCTCGTTCTCTCCTTCTCAAATTACATCCTCGTTGCTGCCTCGTTTCTCATCCCGTCGCCGGGGGCTGTCGCCGAGGACCGGCGAGGGCGCTAAACGATTTCCCACCATGCATCACTCCCCTCACACACACACACACACACACACACACATACACACGCACGCGCACACACGCACACACTTCCTGGTACGGCTGCGCTGCAGAGCGAGGATGAGGACGGATTCGAGTTGGTGGGAGTTTTAGACGCTGAACTTTTCCTGCACGCTCCGTCTTTTTCTGCGCGAGGAAAGCTGCTGTCGAGTCCACTGAGTCAGTCGGTCGTCACTTCACAACTTCAGTCCTGCCCTTTTTCGACTCGTGACACCACCTGGTGGTCCAAGGTGGAATTGCAACACACAACTCTTCTGCAAAATCGCTTGTGACAATGTGAAAGTCAAAGTGTTGCCAGTGGGCTGCAGGAGAGGAATCCCGCAGATACGAGGCACCGCGGCCTGTCTGAACCTTGAAATATAAATACGGTGACGTAAACGTGTTAAAATGTGTGAAAAAAAAAGCCCTCGAGACGCACACGAGGTCCTCGTGGCATGACGGCGCTCGTGTGCCCTCTGCCGGTCACCCTCAGCGACAAACTCTCTCCACGTGTGAGAGTTCAGCGAACAACGGTAAACACACAACGAACAATATATAAGACGTGGAGTCGTCAACCCGCCAGCTGTCAGTCAGGCCTCCGTCACCACCGAACCGCGGAGTCGGCGCTGACAGGTGACGACGAATCAGAGCGGCAGCCGTGATCGTCACGGAAACGAGGCCCGACAAGTGACACACACACGCACACATACACACACGCACGCACGCACGCACACACACGCACGCACGCGCACGCACAGCTGACCTTTGACCTTTAATTGACACATTTTAACGTGACTCATTCCTCCAAACAAACGTGTTTGCGTGTTGGTGTATTAATTAATGTGAATCTGACCTTGTCAAACCCTAATTGGCACTCTGACACACCAACACACACACTTCTGTGTGTGTGTTAGTGTGTGTGTGTATGTGTGTGTGTGTGGACAGTGTGTGGTGTGACCACAGCGCCCCCTGCTGCTGCTCAAAATACATGCAATATCAAGCAGCACAATTCAGCATGCAATACATGCAGCTCTTCAGACTTGAGGAAATTGTCAGAGCTCCTTTCCAGAAAAAATACATCTATGCAATTTCATGAACATTGTGAGCGTATTAAATTCAAATACATCAACACATGTAATGAAATATCTTGATTTTAATAACCGCAATTAAAAATGACCAGATAAATCCACAAAGCATTGAAATCACACCGTACATTTTAAAATTGCAGAACAGGTTTATTGCAAATATAAATGCATAAAACATAGAAATGATAAATAATTTCGAAAAGTTGATATCAAGGATGATGGAGAAGCAGTAAAATATGCATTTCATCAAGTTACAGAATTGATATTTAAAAAAATTCAAACTATAATAATTTTTTTCAAGAAAACCACAGAAAGCAAAATCATTTGAACGTGTTTGACACCATTTACTAGATTGATTTATAAACAGTATCCACAATGTCACACCATAATGAATATATCCCTCCGTTCAGATGGGAAAAAAATCAGATAAGTACTTCAGTGAGGGAATTAAAATCACAAATAGGATAAATAGATTGAAGCCTGGTGGGAGTGCAGATGCACTCTGGAGGAGAATCAGGTCCAAACTGAGGCCCGTTCTGAACAATGTCTTTCACCCTCTTCTTGATATCCTGTGACTCCACAGCAAATACATTTGTCTTTTCACTTTTTTTCCCCCGAAATATCTATTCTATTAATATTCTATTATATTACGTGTGGAGTCACGGTGTAAAAAATTTCCCCGTGGGGTTAATGAAGTATTTTCTATTCTCTTCTATTCAAAATTTAAACGTTTCTCGCTGATCAGAACAAACGTGAGGTTTTGTCGCCACCTGGCGGATTTAATGAACAACACATCAACACCCGTCTGATCCGAGAGAACACAGAATACTATTTAGTAATTTGTATTTTATAGATGATGAAACTGCCCAAATAATCTGTACCAAAATATTCTCTGTGTATTTCTTTAGTTGATGACGTCACGGTTCGCGCAGTGCTGTCCAGGAAGTTCGTGCAGAGGAGGTACGCAACCTAATTAGAGTACTTTATTTTGCATTTATCGAAAGCATGAATGTCTGTATTTCTTGTCAAGTTCATTTTGAGTTTAACTATAGGTTTTCTTTGTAAAGCCAGGATGTTTAACTCTGTGAATGTGAGCCGTAACTGTTAACTTCATGTTAGTTCTCTCTGATGATCACCTGCAGAACACAATCAAAGAATCATTTTAAACTACTTTGTCCTCGAAATGTTCAAAACATTGCTAAACTAATCCCCCAAATCTGTATATTATGTATTGTTTTGTATTTAATTCGGAGTTCACAAGACAAGTTTCCTGTATTTTTCAGACGTTCCCAAAAGTACATTGATTAAAAGATATATTGGTGGGTGATGCGAGCGATCTATGCAAATAGTTGATCATAGAGCAAGATATATAGATCTATTAGAAAAGGCAGTTTTTGAACAATTATACGGATTGCAGTCTGAAAATGAAACACTCAAAACAGAACAGAACATAAAGCTCGAGCTTTCTTTGCATATCGTATTTCTGAATCAAATAGAACAGCTTCCTTGCAAGTTGACTCTTCATTTTTAACCGCTTTACTCATTGGATTTTAATTTGAAAAGTTTATTTCGTGGATGTGGGAACAACAACAAACAACAGAATAAACAAGCATAACGGAGCAAAACAAGCAAAAAGGAGCAACAGATAAGTAAATTAAGTTAAGGAAATTAGCACATTTAATTAGCGCTTTATTATTGTTGAACGCTAATTGAGCGCACTTAATTAGTCCGTTTCTGGCGACCATGTTGTGACGTCATCACGCAGCGCGTCGTCGTAACTTGACGTCGCTGTCGCTGTTGTGCGTTAGCGTAGCTTCGCTGCGCAGCTCCGCTTATCATGTTTTTAAATCTGCGCTTCGTGTTTTTCCAGAGCGCACCGCGGGCATAGCTTTGCCCCATGAGACGCCCGTCGATTCGGCGACGGTTGACAGCGACGAGGCCGCCGCGGAGAGGCACAACGGGCGTCCTGTTCACCGGACTGTTAGCCGCCGAGCTGTGCTCCAGCGTCGGACTGCAGGTCGGTGGCAGAGCCGCTGCAGCGGTGTTAGTTTCATTTTATTGTTTATGCGAAGACCAGAGGACGCAAAAACACCGTAGACACGCAGAATAACTGCGGCTTGAAGAATTCCGCTCCACCGGCTCCATTAGCGGTTACCACGGGAAGAGAATTCCGCTAATATATCGACTGCGCCTCGACCAGGAGCTTCCTGAAGAAAAGGCACTTTTTAAAGTTTGTCACCCTGAAACTCAGCGCACACACCCGGGAAACCACTAATTCACACTTGTAACGACACAGTTAGACAGTTTCACAGATTCGGCTCACAAATGATTCACAATTTCCACCATTTCACGGTAATAAAATGTCCTTTTTGACGTGCGATGGCGCTGCTTGCTCGCATGTTTATGGGTCATGTATCTCAGTGTAAACAAGCAGACCGTGCATCGTGTTGAGTTGAAATTACATTGAACTTGTTGGTGTTGGAGTTCATGTCTCAGAAAACTGAAATAAACGTCTGCGTTGTTGATGAAACAGCTGTGATGGGCTGTAACAGTGAGCGAGATGAACGTGTTAAAAACGATGAATTCCGAACGGAGTTCGGCGCTTCGGCTCCCAGCGGCGGAAGGAGCCGAGGCTTCACCGCGCTGATTCTTTTAACCTCATCAATTCTTTTCTATTTATTCGTGTATTTATTGGTGGAGTGTCGTGCGACACACCTGCTGCTAGTTATTCGGTAATAACAGGTGTCGCAGAAATCTGGTGTAAAGCCAGCCAAGCTGTGTTTTGCAGTGCGCCCATACACTACCGTAAGAGCCTACTCAAACGGATTTCAAAATAAAAGTGGCGCATGAAAATAAACTAAATAAATAAATGCGTCATTAATACAGACTATTGATATTGCGATGTTAATACAACGTAGTGCCTGCAGAAACAAAAAACAAACACTTGTCAGTGATGTGTTAATGTTGCTATAATACTATAAACATCCGCCCATTGTAATAATTTCTTTCAAATTAAAAGCCCAACAAAACGGGATGTCTAAGCAAAATCAAATTTGTATTATGTTGTGTTATATTATATTTCAATTTTGCCATTAACCAATTTAACTTCAGATTTATAGCTCAGGATATGGCATATCACAATAAGAGCCCTCTGAGGTCCTATCCTTATTAGTTCAGACTGATATTAAAAGTAAATTCTCTATTATCACACATGCATTGTGCGTCCATCTAATAGTAGACAGCCTCAGAATATCACTCACCAGTTACCAGCCCAATCTGATCTGGTATATCAAAATAAGAGCTCCCTGAAAGCGCTCCTCTGGGCTCCATTTCCTCCATGTTCACACTGATATTAAAACCATGTCAGCGGTGCTCCAGGAGGTAACGTCTACGTCTGAGTCCATGTTGTCCAATTAGCATCAACTTCACTGCAAAAAGCAACTTGAACCATTGAAGAATCCAAATGTGCAGCTTTTTTTTTGGGGGGGGGGGGGGGGGGGGGGGCATTCTTCCTTTGTTGTATGTTTTTAATGTTTTTGAGACTTTTTGAAATATTTTACGTTTTCTAAAAAAAAAAACATGTAAGCGGGTGGGGAGAAATTTGTTTTAATTCTTCAGCCTATACCTCTTTAAAAACCTTCACCAATTTAAACAATTCAACTTTTTGACAATTTTTTTTAATCCTCTTTAAACTTTGGCATATCTTTGGAACTTTTTGAAATATTTAAACTTTTTGAAATTATTTTTAACATTGAATTGGATTGGAAAACCCTTCAACTCACCTTTAAACTCCTTCAACTTTTAACCACTAGAGACGTTATTTAACTTTTAAAACGTTGCCACATCTGTCTACTATTCACATTCATATTGGGATTCTGGAGTTAATCTAACTTTAAATCAGGAGATATCGCGTTGAGTGCTTTGTTATCTTCAAACCTTCAATTGGCTTTTATTTTAAAGTTAGAAGAGCCCAGATGTGCTATTTTATAGGCTCTTATTTTGATATGCCACATCAGATTGAGCTGGTACTTGACGAGCAACATCCTACTATCTGTATGACATGGGATGGTTTATGATCACAGTGAATTTCATTTTAATATCAGCCTGAATTTTGAGAGAAATAATCCTTTATCTGCTTTTTCATGAGGGTTTTATTTTGACATGTCACATCCTGAACTGGTCGACTATCAATCTGAAGTTATTTAAGTATTAATAATGCACTCATTTATTAGCTTTGTTGTCACCTATTATTATTAGCAGTGGTATTAATTTGTGTTTTATTGACTTAATTTGGAGATCTCATTCACTGGAATTCACTTTTATTTTGAAACCCGTTTGAGTTTGCGCTGCTGAACAAACTGGCTGGACAGCAGTGTTTCTGCGCTCCTCCCCTGACGCTCTGCGTCTTTGCAGGATGGCCACTCCCTTTAAAATCCCCCGGAAGAAAGACGGCACAGACTCCGCCCACGTCCACGTACAGTCGCCATTGTTACGCCTCCACAGCCCCGACGCTCGTCTTAAGGTGGTATTACCCGTTTGTGCGTCTTATTTAAGGTGGTAATACAGTTGGGTAACATTCATCAGCTTTCTGGTCGTCAGGGTTACGAGGATCAGTCTGGCAGAAGTGACAGGTTGCATGCTGGGAAAACTGAGGGCTCCTCGTCAGACACGCAGAGGTGAGTGCAGCGCCCCCTGCAGGTTGTTGCCGCCACGCGGGCCCAGTGAACGCGAGGCTGGTTTCTTGTGTTTCCAGGACGCAGCAACAGCCGGCTTTCCGCGACTACCTGAAGTCGAGGCTCGGACTCAACGGAACAGACGGCGGCGGAGCTACGGCGGCCAATCACAGCGTCCCTCAAGGCCCAAGTGGCCAATCACAGCAGAGCGGGAGAGCCGGGTCATCAGTGTCAAACGGGTAAGTTCACGTTTATGATTTTGTGGAATTTGGGTTCGTAAAAGCTTTACAGATGTGAATGATGATAAGTAGAACATTTCAGATGCAATTTAGTGTCGCTGCTGCTTCCTGCCGACGAGCATCTCCTCCATACTGCCACTGAGTAACGGTGCCAAAGTATCAATAGAGTAGCAGTTACTCTCCAGGTGTGTGTGTGTTGTCATGGAGACGAGCTGCAGCTCTTAGGCAGTTGCACAGAGAACAGTTGTGACGGTGAGAAAGCAGGACTGCAATGGAAGCAAATGTCAATAATAATAATAATAATAATAATAATAATAATGGTGTCTTGGCTGCAGGTGGCGTCCAAGGAGAGCGTCGGACCGACTGCTGCCTGCAATCTCACCAGAGAGGAAGAGTTCTACATCCTCAGGAGGTGAAGCAGGAAGTGAAATATTTTTTGATAGTTAACTTTTTTTTTTTTTTTAGTTTCTATAAAGAGTGAATTTTTGTTTTCTTTTGGTGAAGCCCTGATGGACAGAATCGTCTCCGTGGACGCCGTCGACTCGCTGGCCGAGTTGAGACCAGCAAGGCATGCTGGGAGCGCTTCCAAAGATGACCAGAGGAGGCGGGGCGCTGCCCTGGAAGAGGTGAGGGTCAAAGGTCATCCTCCTTTCACATTAATATCACAAGTCTGTTCAGTTGGAAAATTATGTTGTTTTTAAACAGAAGAACTCATCTGAGGAAGAGTTCGTGGCTCCGCCCAGACCCTCCTCCTCCTCCTCCTCCTCTTCCTCCTCCGTCTCCATGGTGACGGGTGGCGTCGGCGGTCTGCTGCTGGAGGACGTGAGGGAGCGGCAGCGAGCGCGGTGGATGGAGTTCAAAGAGAAGCGGGAGAAGAAGAACCAACCCAACGCTCCGAAGCGCAAGTCCAGCGAGCCGAGTGAGTCGGAGCTCCGCCTCCACGGCCCGACTCCGAGTTCAGGGTCGCTGGTGAAACTGTCAAACTTCTCCACAGTCGTTCTTTCCAGTGAAGACGAGGACAAAGAAGCAACGACGCAGAGCAGTCGGCGGAGCGCCACACAACGCTCGCACAAGGTAGCTGCAGTTCACACTGTGACCACCAGGGGGGGTGGGGGGAGGGGGCGGGGGTGTTCTCTCAGATTAAAGCAGTGTTATTTGACATCAGGCTCTGAAGCCGCTGAGTTCTCCGGGGGCGGGGCCGACCTTCCTGCATCTGGACTTCCTGTCACTTCACGTCGGCCCGATGGACGCCGACGCCAGCGGAACATTGATGGTTCATAAACTCATTTAGAAAACTTTCAAATTAAAATGCAAAGGTCGTTTGTCTTTTGCTTAAGTGTGTTTAGGAATTAGATTTTTTTTGTTGGTTTTATTTCCAACCAGAAGAAATATAAACTAATGTTTTTTCTGCCCCTGTCCAGATCAGTGAGAGTGGCATCACCATTCCTCTGAAAGGTAAACTACAACAACAACAACAACAACAACAAACGTCTATCCTCTGTCTCTGTTGACGCTTGGTGTTTGTGCTTCAGGGTCGGAGGAGGCGGAGGAGGTGGAGGTCACTGTGGTGGCGTCTCAGCTCCGGGGTTACGGCGTCTGGGATGGGGGCGTGGTCAGAGACAAGCCTCTGCTGGCGGCGTGGAAAGGCCCCGCCCCCTCGCTGCTGTTCCTGTGGGTGACGAACGCTCAGGCCAACGTGCTGCAGAGAGAGCTGGTCAACGTGCGGAGCGACGGAGGCACCGAAGGTCGGGAAACACCAGATGGGTGCAATGCCACGTGTGTCCACCAGGTGGCAGCAGAGTCAGTAAAGTGTAAATGTTCCCTGCAGGTTCTCCATGCTCCTTCTTGCTGCTGGTGTTGAAGGAGCAGCTGCAGGAGCTGCAGGCGGCTCTTTTGGCCTCCATCCTGGACATGAGGGAGTACCAGAGGGGGCACTCCTCCTCCTGTGGGGATCCGGACTCCCCTCTGGACTGGTCCGATGGGCTCCTGCTGCTCCACAACAGCGCCTCTCCTCTGAACCTGCACCTCCTCAGGCTGCTGGGACACTCGGTGAGTCCATCCACCGCACCAAGTGGGCGGATGTTGTGACTGCAGGAGGACCTGCAGGCTGTTTCTCACTTTGGTTTTTCCATCCATCCAACAGGCCGAACAGACGAGCGGCAGCTGGAGGACTCGCTCGGCTCAGCAGACGCTTCCGACCAGGTACCGCACCACAAACCCCCGTCAGACCAGCCACTCAGCTAATGCTAACTGCTAACACCAGTCAGACCAGCCACAGTGTCACCAGGGGCTTGTTGTGGTCTTCAGGCTGATCCAGTACCCGATGGCTCCGGGTAAAGGCCGCATCACAGTGACCCAGGAGGACCTGGGCTGTCTGAACGATGGCCAGTTCCTCAACGATGTCATCATCGACTTCTACCTCAAGTGGGTCACATGACCGCCGGGTTGTTTCCACAGACTATTACAGTGGCGCCGCACCGCCGCTGGGCTGGGTGGCAGTGTGTCTCTCTGACCAGCAGGGGGCCTCTCTGTCCAGGTACCTCCTGTTGGAGGGCGTGGGCGGCGCCATGGCTGAGCGGAGTCACGTCTTCAGCACCTTCCTCTTCAAACAGCTGAGCAGGGGACGGGCGGCCGGCGAGGACGACGTCCCCTCCGTCCCGTAAGACAAGTCCTGGCCAGTAAGTGCAGCTCCTCAGGCGGCCACCGGGGGGGCCTCACGCTTCTCTTTCTGCTGCAGCGACCGGCGGGTGCGACATCAGCGCGTGAAGACGTGGACGAGGCACGTGGACATTTTTACCAAAGACTTCCTGTTTGTCCCCGTGAACCAGGCGTGAGTTTCACTGTTTGCCGTTCAAGTCTTTAACGAAAAGATTTTGCTGTTGTTGCTATGGTGACTTGTTTTTGTTGTTGTGTGTCAGAGCTCACTGGTTCCTGGTGGTGGTCTGTTTCCCAGGTCTGCAGGAGGCTCAGTATGAAGATTTTGAGCGTCAATCTGGTGAGTGTGAGTGTGAGTGTGAGTGTGAGTGTGAGTGTGAGTGTGAGTGTGAGTGTGAGTGTGAGTGTGAGTGTGAGTGTGAGTGTGAGTGTGAGTGAGTGTGTCTCTGAATGGATCTCATGCGTTTACCGTTTTCTTTCAGGACGATCAAATGGAAGTTCAGAAAACACAAACTTGAGAGGGCAGAAGCCTCCGGTAAATAAAACCCTGAATCATCTTGTAAACATATCGTCAATGTCTTGTAAACATAAAGTTTTCCAGTTGACCTGAAGGTCATACTAAGTTCATTTACTGTCCTGGTAGAATTCTATCAAACATAAAAAATGTTGTGTAATTGTACTTGAAGTTGTCTTACACTGTTTGCAGGAGTGTACTCAGCAGGGATGTACCAGAGACACGGTGTTCAAAAGGTCTGCTGCAAAAAACAAAAACCAAACCAAAAACCCAGATAATTTCAGGCTGGTGTGTTTCTTTCCTCTCATGATTGTTTGTTGTTGTTGTTGTTGTGATTTCAGGCCGTGCATCCTGGTCATGGACTCCCTGAAGCTGTCGAATCACAGGATGGTCTGCAAACTCCTCCGAGAGTGAGTTTCTCTTCGGCCCTCCTTCCCTCTTGCGTCAGTGTTGTTGTTGGTGTGGCGTTGCCGTGGTAACGTGGCGGCGGGTCCTCAGCTACCTGCAGGTGGAGTGGGACGTCCGGCGCCGCACGCCGAGACTCTTCACCGAGGAAACCGTGAAGAGCTGCAGCTGCAGAGTTCCTCTGCAGGACAACAGCAGCGACTGTGGGCTGTACCTGCTGCAGTACACACACAGCTTCCTGCAGGTACACACACACACACACACACACACACATTAAGCACGGGTTCCTGAACTGCTGTGATGCTAAAATGTGAGTAGAAATCGAGAGTAAATGTACTCGAGTACTTTGCTCTGGTTGGTTCCTCTAGAACCCCGTGGTGCACTTTGACCTCCCGCTGCGATTGGACGGCTGGTTTCCGCGGCAAAGTGTGCGACACAAGCGCGAGGAGATCCGCGGCCTGATCCTGAGGCTGAAGGACGAGACGGACAGGAAGTGACTCCCCCTGTACATAGCTTTCTACAATAAAAACAATTATTTATTTAGCCTCTGACTGTTATTCTGGTGTGTTTGTGTGTCAAACCTGGAGCCGCCCCCCCCCCCCCCCACACACACACACACACACACACACGCCCCCACCACTCATTGTGATCCAATCAGCTTTAAGTGGATCAGACGGGAAGCGGGGGCGAGCAGCGTGAAGTCAAGCCTCAAAACCACAGCCTTTTTTGTTTTTCTGTAAATAGAAATTCAAGTACAATTCAATTACAATGTTCTTTTTTTAATGGAAAAATCAGTGTGTTGTTTTTGTTTTGTTTTTTAATCTGTGTTTGGCTCTTTTATTTTGACAGGTTCTTCTTTGATTTCGCTCTTTTACTCCTTCTCATCAGCTCCCGTCCAGGTTCAGCCCTGTTTTAGCCAGATTTGACCCGGTTCTACCTCCTTCGTAGCCCTGTTTCGGCCCTTTTTAGCCTGGTTCTGTCCAGGTTCGGCCCGGTTCTACCTCCTGTCATCAGCCATGTTTTGGCCCTGGTCTGCCCTCCTGTGGTGTCGGAGGATAATCTTCACTGAGATTAGACAGATTTAAGATTTGATGATGTTCATGAACAATAATGCTGGAGCCGGAAAATAGATCAAGACCTCATTCAGACTCTGAAGTAAGACCAGAACCAGGACCCGGATGTGGTCCTGGCAAGTCCAGAAAGCCCCTGACGGCTGTCTGGTTTGTAGATCACCAAGTTTGAATGTTTTCTCTCATTCATTGTTAATCTCTTTATCCAATTAAAGGCTGGAAGGTGGGGGGCTGGGTTCTTTTGGTCTTCTGGTTCTGGTCTGACCTCGTTTAGTCTTTTGGTTCTGTTCTGACCCTGTTCTGGTTCTGTTCTGACCCTGTTCTGGCTTCGTCCTGAGCCTCTGCTGGTCCTGGTCTGACTCTGGCCCTCGCTGGTCCTGGCTCTGGTCCACTTTTTCTTGCCTCTCATACATTTTCCCTTTCTGGCCCTGGACCTGGACCTGGACCCGGGCACTGCCCCGCTGCAGCTCCGGGGTTTTGTGGAGCAGTGGTGCAGTGTGCCACGGCCCGCCCTGCCGCTGGTAATCAACCTGTTTGTGTTTGATTTCCTTTAAGCAACAGTAACCCCTTGGTGGCTGTGACACTCATCCACTCCAGCAGCTTAACAAATCGGATTAAACGGGGAAGAAATCCTCGGCAGCAGCGGCAGCAGCCGCGAAGTCCCATCTGCTCACCTGCTCACTGCTCCACCGCGCCGCCACCAAGACGCCGCCCGCTGCTCACTCGCCGATGCTGGATGGACAAGACGGATGCCCCTGATGAGCTGAGCTGACGGCGAGAGACAGTCCGGAGGACACGCTTGAGACATGCCTGCCCGGAAGAGGACGCTGCTGTGGATGCTGCTGCTGCTGTATGGATGCATGTCCCCCGACACAGGTCAGGCACCTTCACACCTGCATACCTGACCCCCTGGCACCGGTCGGGCACCTCTGTACTCTGGGTCTCACCTGTTCCCGGGACACAGGTGAGACACCATATGCTTTCATACCTCTCCAGTGGAACCGGTCAACTGCCTTCATGTATGTCCACTGACATAGGACAGACACCTTTGTACCTTCAAATGTGTCCACAGAGACGAGCCTTCGTGCCGTCATACATGTCCACCAACAGGTGACACACCTTTGCACTTTAATACATGTCCACTGACACGGACCAGGTGCCTTTGCACCTGCAGACACGTCCACTGGAACAGATGAGACACCTTTATACCCTCATACATGTCCACTTCATGTCTGTCTGCAGACACGGGTCAGGCACCTGTGTACCTTCATACATGTCCACAGGGACAGCTGAGGCATCGTGAATCTTTCATACGTCTCCGGTGTTTTGATTTACAAAATTTAGAGCTGAAACATCAAGGCATCGCGATGCAGATTATTGTTACGGCCTCTTCGATGTGTCGTCCAACCTGAGGTACGAGGTCACCACAGGGCGTCACGAGACGGGAGGACGTGGCTCCTTCAATGAGCCCTGTTTCCTGCAGATGCCAGCAGTGAGCGGGTGGCGGATTTAGAGCAGCGTGGAGGGTCCGAGACGGCGGCGCTGGACTCGGGAGTTCTGTGGGACAGACGCCACGCGGCGGCTTCGACGACGCGGCACAAGAGGAACGTCCTGTTTCCGAGCGGCGTGAAGATGTGCAGCCAGGAGACGTACGACCAGGTCGTCGCCAACCACCTGAGATACTTCCACCTGAGAGGTCAGTGACCCCCAGAGGTCAGCTCCTGATAAATCCACTCAGCGCCACAATTATCACCAATGGAGGAACGACTGGATGAATGAATCTCTTCGATCTGAGTTGAAGCTGTATCTTCAGTGTGTGAATACCTCATTAAGTGTGCTAATGTGTGTGTATCAGTGTGTCAGGAGACGGTGTGGGAAGCGTTCAAGATTTTTTGGGACCGCCTCCCAGAGCGACACGAGTATCAGGCGTGGGTGAGTCGCTGTCTGGACGATTCGGTCAGCATCAGTGGCATCGGCGAGTCCTTCAGCCGCTCGGAGGAGCACCGGAACCTCGTCCGTGAAGTGAGTCCCACACCAGGGGAGTCCCTGGAAAACGCAGTGAAACATTATGGGCGCAACAGGAAAAAAACAACAAAAAAAAACCTCCAACATGTTGAACAGCTCAAACATGCCAGATGTACAGTGTGAATATATCATGTGCGGGCAAACCAGAACCATCGATCCAACATGCACACACAACATGACGAAAGCAAGACTTGATTGAATAAAAAAAAAAAAAACACAATAAACATTAAAAAAAGCATGAAAATGCCTCAATTAACCTGAAAGCATCTGTGTTGATTGCCTGTTTTTGTTGGCGTGTTTCAGAGGGTTGCCATGACAACAGCAGACAATAGGTGAGTGGCCTGTGTGTGCCTTTGTGTGTGTGTGTGTGTGTGTGTGTGTGTGTGTGTGTGTGTGTGTGTGTGTGTGGGGGTAGACGCACACCTTGAGATACTTTATTCTTTTTCTGTTGTTTGTGTTATTGCTGTTTTTTGTGTTGTTGTCGCAGCAGCTGTGATGACGTGTGTGTGTGTGTGTGTGTGTGTGTTTCATCACCTGCTACAGTGATCCCGTCTCCTCAGCTCCTCCTCTTCCTCCGTGCAGGTAGGCCTGTGAACCCCCCCCCCCCCCCCACCCCCCCTCTCTGAGCCAGACTTACAGACACACAAACGTGAACAGACGACCACACCGTGTCTGTAGGAGCGACTCAGATGGTTCCGGTGATCCTGGTTTACCTGGTTTACCTGGTTTACCTGGTCCTGGTTTTAGTGGTTGGTGGTCTGTGTCCTCCTGCTTTTGTGAACCTGTTTTCTACCTGATCCTGGTTTTGATTGGCTCTTTGTTGAGTCAGTTTGCCTGATTCCAGTCAGTCAGTTAACGAGTTATTTGGTCAATTCAGTTTGTCAGTTTGCTTTATTTGGTTTACCAGTTGGCTGTTGGTGATTCAGTTAATTTTCCTTTAATCGGCGAGTAACTGAGTTAGAATATGTTGGTAATTTTGAGTCAGTTTGGAAATTTCTGACTTTTTCCAGGTATATTTTGTGAAGGTTTTTGTTGAGTTTGTGTGAACATGTCACAAAACATCTCCGATGTTCTCGTTTTGTTTTTGCTGTGCAGCTCTGAGACGACGACGTGGACGTCCCTGACCGAGACGTCAGCAGGTAGAAACTCTCTCGATAATCTTCGTTTCCACGGTCTTCATCGCACTGTCGTCCGCGCGACGTCCCGTCGTGTCCAGTCACATTGTGGGCCAAAGGTCAAACGTGAAGTCTGAGTGAAACTCTTCATCTCAGCTCGTCTTAAGCTGTCAGCCCTTCAACTTAAGTTCTCAGTCTTGAGTCTTACCTCAGCTGTACTTCAAACAGTTGTAAGGTCTCGGACGGTCTCAGACAGACCCCAGATCTTGGCCCTTAAACCTCACAGAGACCTTAAGACCTCAGGCAGACCTTTGTCCTCAAGTGTGAGTCCAACGTGTCCAGTTGGGAATAACCCTGCTGCTCAGCTGTTTGAGACCACCAGAGATCAGTTATGCTCTGATAACTACGACCCTCTGAAATCCCGTCTTGTTTTGTTTGGCTGTGGCCTTTTGCCCCCCCCCCCCACCCGACAAAAACAGTGAGGGGGCGGAGCCTCTTAGAATAGATCTGTAAGCCTATTTCCCGGCAGCAGTTTGGTCTGTGAAGGCGTCACCGAGCGGGACGAGTGTGAGGCGACGTCATCAGACCTCCTAAACCACTTTTTTATCACGTCTCCTGCATGACTGCTGCTTCTTTCATCTCCAAGTTTTGGAGCTTCACGCTGACTGGGATGCTTGTGCTTCTACCACTACATTTCACTTTTTAACTTCATCTTCAGCTATTAAAGTATTTCAGTCCTTAAATTCATCAACATGTGACAAAATTCTGTACAACACTTAAAAACTCTTTTTGCTTTTTAGCCACTGATGAAAAGTATAAATATATATTCATATTTTTTCATTACCCTTGTGGCTTTTCTTTCTTTTTAATTATGCTAATTACATTATAATAATTTAACCAATCTCTGAACAAATTGCTGAACATGTTTGATGTGTTTGTGCTCCGCCACAGGGGAAGAAACCCACCAGGAAATGGCTGGAGATGACCTCCATCCTGGGACTCCTCCGCTCTCTGTGACAGAAGGTTCACCTCCTCATAGTGAAGATGTTCAGTCTTCAGATGTTGGACCAGTTTCTGAAGATCTGACACCTTCGACAGCCAAGCCGTCTGACGGGCCTCGTCCAGACGTAACATCTGAGGAGGACGACATTACGATCGAGGAGTCGCTTGCGCCGGATACAACAGAGATCCAAGAAGTTAGTCCGAGAGGCGAGGAGCCGCCGTCGGAGGTCGTGTCTCACGAAGTCCCAACAGAGGCCACAGTGTCAGTTCTCCCAAAGCCGACCTCCACCCTTGCTCCAGAATCCATCACGGTGGAGGAAACGAGGGCAGACTCGACTTCCTCGACGCCTCCAGAAGTCGTGAGAGTGGACGTCTCGGATGTCACAGATGAAGAAGTGGAGGAATCTCCTGATGAGGCTGAAGTGTCCCGAACTGACGGTCCTTCAGAGGCTGCTGCTGAAGTCACACCAGAGGTGACGCCGACTGTCTTCCTGATCACAAATCCAGAAGAAGAGGTGGAGGTCATGATCAACGTGACTTCGGACCAAGAATCCGCATCAGACTTGGAAGCTGATCTTCCCTCGCAAGCGTCCATCCTGACGATATCGATGGAGGACAAAGAGTCTAGTGAAGAGGAGGGAATGGATCAAGCAGCTCTGGACGACATCAGTATTGAGGCAACCCCACCTCCAGAAACTGACGGAGAAGGAGGAGATTCTACAGAGGAAGATTTGCTTGAAACTGCTGAAGAGGTACTGACTGACATTCAAGATCTGGTTGTGATGGTTGAAGGCAATGCAGCAGACACGAACGAGGAAAGAGCCGTAGAAGAGGAACCAACAGAAGTTGGAACAGAAACATTGATCACTGAGGATGAAGCTGCAGGAGTTTCACAAGATGAACAAGGTGAAACCGAAGGAGAACCAATACAAGATGTTCTGGATACAGGAGACGCACCAGGAACACCTGCAGGGCAGGAAGAACCAGAACCTGAAGAAGAAACAATACAAGAACTAAAACCTGGACAAGAAACTCTACATGAAGCAGAACCTAAAGAAGGAACTGTATCAGAACCACAACCTGTAGAAGAAACATTAAATGAACTGGAAACTGGAGAAAACGTTCTACAAGAATCAGAACCTGTAGAAGAAACTTTGCATGAACCTGAACATGAATTAAGAATTCCAGAAGTGTCAGAACCTGTAGAAGAAACTCCAAAAGAACCAGAACCAGTAGAAGAAAGTCAAGAAGAACCAGAACCTGTAGAAGAAACATTAAATGAACTGGAAACTGGAGAAAACGTTCTACAAGAATCAGAACCTGTAGAAGAAACTTTGCATGAACCTGAACATGAATTAAGAATTCCAGAAGTGTCAGAACCTGTAGAAGAAACTCCAAAAGAACCAGAACCAGTAGAAGAAAGTCAAGAAGAACCAGAACCTGTAGAAAAAACTCCAGAAGAACCAGAACCTGTAGAAGAATCCCTAGGGGAACCAAAACCTGTAGAGGAAACTCCAGATGAACCAGAACATGTAGAAGAATCCCTAGGTGAACCAGAACTTGTAGAAGAAACTCCAGAAGAACCAGAACCAGTAGAAGAAAGTCAAGAAGAACCAGAACCTGTAGAAGAAACTCCAGAAGAACCAGAACCAGTAGAAGAAAGTCAAGAAGAACCAGAACCTGTAGAAGAAACATTAAATGAACTGGAAACTGGAGAAAACGTTCTACAAGAATCAGAACCAGTGGAAGAAACTTTGCATGAACCTGAACATGAATTAAGAATTCCAGAAGTGTCAGAACCTGTAGAAGAATCTCCAAAAGAACCAGAACCACTAGAAGAAAGTCAAGAAGAACCAGAACCTGTAGAAAAAATTCCAGAAGAACCAGAACCTGTAGAAGAATCCCTAGGGGAACCAAAACCTGTAGAGGAAACTCCAGAAGAACCAGAACATGTAGAAGAATCCCTAGGTGAACCAGAACTTGTAGAAGAAACTCCAGAAGAACCAGAACCAGTAGAAGAAAGTCCAGAAGAACCAGAACCTGTAGAAGAAACTCCAGAAGAACCAGAACCAGTAGAAGAAAGTCAAGAAGAACCAGAACCTGTAGAAGAAACATTAAATGAACTGGAAACTGGAGAAAACGTTCTACAAGAATCAGAACCTGTGGAAGAAACTTTGCATGAACCTGAACATGAATTAAGAATTCCAGAAGTGTCAGAACCTGTAGAAGAAACTCCAAAAGAACCAGAACCACTAGAAGAAAGTCAAGAAGAACCAGAACCTGTAGAAAGAATTCCAGAAGAACCAGAACCTGTAGAAGAATCCCTAGGGGAACCAAAACCTGTAGAGGAAACTCCAGAAGAACCAGAACATGTAGAAGAATCCCTAGGTGAACCAGAACTTGTAGAAGAAACTCCAGAAGAACCAGAACCAGTAGAAGAAAGTCAAGAAGAACCAGAACCTGTAGAAGAAACTCCAGAAGAACCAGAACCAGTAGAAGAAAGTCAAGAAGAACCAGAACCTGTAGAAGAAACATTAAATGAACTGGAAACTGGAGAAAACGTTCTACAAGAATCAGAACCTGTGGAAGAAACTTTGCATGAACCTGAACATGAATTAAGAATTCCAGAAGTGTCAGAACCTGTAGAAGAAACTCCAAAAGAACCAGAACCACTAGAAGAAAGTCAAGAAGAACCAGAACCTGTAGAAAGAATTCCAGAAGAACCAGAACCTGTAGAAGAATCCCTAGGGGAACCAAAACCTGTAGAGGAAACTCCAGAAGAACCAGAACATGTAGAAGAATCCCTAGGTGAACCAGAACTTGTAGAAGAAACTCCAGAAGAACCAGAACCAGTAGAAGAAAGTCAAGAAGAACCAGAACCTGTAGAAGAAACTCCAGAAGAACCAGAACCAGTAGAAGAAAGTCAAGAAGAACCAGAACCTGTAAAAGAATCCCTAGGGGAACCAGAACCTGTAGAAGAAACTCCAAAAGAACCAGAACTTGTAGAAGAAGACCTAGGGGAACCAGAACCTGTAGAAGAAATTGTAAAAGAACCAGAACCTGTAGAAGAAGACCTAGGGGAACCAGAACTTGTAGAAGAAACTCCAAAAGAACCAGAATCTGGAGAACAAAATGTGCATGAGCGAGAATCCGTTGAAGGAAATATCAAAGAACCTGCAGGAGCTGAAGTCAAACCAAAACCTGAACCAGAACATGGAGAACTTCTTGAGGACATCATAACAGAACCTGAAGCCACGAGAGAACCGTCGCCAGAAGTGAAACCTGCAGCTGAAACCAGTGACGAGTCCGACACTGCAGAAGAAGCTGATTCTATAGAAGAACCTCCAGATGGATCTGTTCAAGAAGAAGCCACTGTGGAAGACGAAGAGGATCACACCGAAACCTCAGAGGAAGACATCCAGCAGGAACCTGCCGTGAAAGTGTCAGAAGATGGTGAAGGAGGGGATTTCTTTGAACCAGAAGCAGTCACCCCAGAAGTTCTCAAAGAGGTTGAACCACCAGAAACTTCACAGGAGAATGACGAGACCACTCCCGTGGTTGTCGTGGTTCCAGAAGACACCGAGGTACTATTACCAGTGACTGAATTGTACGGAACACCTGAACCAGAAGTGCTGGTGGACCATCCCACTGAGGTGGAGATCCCTCCACAACCCACAGAAGATGATGACACCGCTGAGGTGGCTGAACCAGAATCCGTTCCTGCAGCTGAAGAGGAGACTCTGGAACCTGCGACTGGTGTCCAACCGGGAACAGAGTTAGAAGTAGAACCGCCTGAGGAGGTCATCCCAGAGTCTGCTGAAGAGCTTCCCACGCAGGAACAGCCAGGAAGCGTCCCTGCAGCTCCAGAAGCTGGTCCAGAATCAGTGGAGGACGGTTCTCCAGCTGAAGAGGCACAGGAGACCTCGGAGGAAGTCCCACTGAAATCTCTTGAAGAGATCCCTCCAGAAGCAGAAGTAGAAGTCGCATCAGATGATTCTCCAGGAACCCCGAGCCCGGGGGAGGCCACCACCAAGTACGTCGTGGAGTACAACAACGGGAACTTCCCAGATCTGGTGGGGCGTCCGTATGAAGAAGACTTACTGGGAAACAATGGCTTTGGGCTGGAGGACGAGCAGGAGAACTCGGTGAGCATCGATAAATCAGCCTGTTTTGTTTTAGTCTCACCCAACGAGCGTCCAAACAAACGTTCTTTCACTTTCAGATTGGCAACGAGATCGACGCCATGCTGCAGCCCCTGAACCCTCTGGAGAACCACGTTGTGGAGCTGAGCATCCGACTGCGAGGAGAAACCTACAACGACGCCTTGAGGGACCCGAGCAGCTTCGAGTACCAGCTGCTGGCCCGACAGTTCACCCGCAGGGTGAGTCCATTTCTCTTCCACTTTACAACTAGCAGCAACGGTTCGGGAACGACTCCTGTTGGCTTTGTAAGGATACGCGGTACACAGTTGACTGAAGTTAGCTGGAAAGTCTCTCCAACAATGACCGTTGTGTAATAGATGACTTAATAACTGCCTGGACTACACACACTCTCAAAATATTACTGTGGGAGATTTGGATGTCATTCTTCATTTTATTCCTGAAATACAGAGCGAACAGGAACCTGTTGTCTCCAAGTTTGTACAAGACCGTACATTCTGAGTGATAATGACGCCTGAGGTGACTATTTTGGCCCGCGGTGTTGTCGTCATCTTGTTTTCCTCCTTGGTTCTCCTCCCTCACTGCTGCTTTTTCCAGAAAACTGCTGACTTGGGCCTTTGGCTTGTCTTCAAAGGCCTCGACTCAGTTTTCCTTTCTGTTGGAAAACGGCATTCGGAGTCCGAGTGGTGACTCACCTGGAAACAAAGCAACGTTGCCAGGAAAGCTGCCAGTTTGTTCGAGGACTGTCGGTACTATTTCAGTGATGAGGGCAAAGTGGTTGAAAAGAAAGCAAGCAGCCATTGGTGTTATTGCAAATATCAGATTTTACGACCTGAATACAGAGCGAGTTTGTTTTTTTAAGTTTAAAACACAAGTCAGACATGTCATCACTCTTTTCAGTATCAGAGGGTTTCTGTCCAGCACTGTGAAATCAGAATCCTAGAACACAAACGAGACAAACTGTGAAAACTAAGACGTCAGACCAGTGAAACAACCCGCTGGACCCTGAGCAGGACTGATCTGGACGTCATTATTGATCGAGGTGCCAACCCAAATTCTATCATTATAAACGGATATTATTTAAGGATAGAAGTTTCCAGATCCTTACAATCCTCATCCAGTAACTGATGAACCTTTGGATCCTGAACATGAGGGATGAAGTTTAAAATGGAGACGATGAGTTCATGTGGTCTGCTGGGATCTTCCCGAAAGACTGAAATGTCTTCATTCTTGAAAGTCTCTCCTTCTTGCTTCAGATTGAAGACGCCTTTGAGAGGCTGCCGGGCTTTAAGGGCGTCTCCATCATCGAGTTCAGGTCAGCTCTTTGTCCTATTTGTTGTATTTCTTTACTTTAACAAATTAAACAATCTGGTTTTAAGGTTTGTGTGTTTTTGTCCTTGTTTTCAGGCCTCAGAAGGACCTGGAGAGGTACGTCTGACTCTCTTCACCCACTGCACCTGTTGTGAGACAGAAATGAACCCCGGTGTTTATGGGAGGGACTATTTCCTGCAGTGGAGGGATTCTGATGGCAAAGTTTACGATCAGGTTGTCAGAATAGTTCAGTCAATGATTCTCCAACTCCAAGAGAGACCTTGTGTAAAGCATGAAGGCTTTTCATTGGCGGTGGTTCTGGCTCCACACCAGAGGGGGCGCTATCTCCAGACCCGCTGAGAAGCCGTCTGTATTTAGGCTTTCTTCAGTGAGCGGCGGCACGCCTACGATTCACCGCTGGCTTTAAAGAGTCAGTGGGTCTGTGATCCTGTGGCTCCACATTAACGTCCTCTTAATGTCCTAAACAATCATCAATCAGCTCTTAAGTGGGATCAGTCGCTCGCCGCCGCCGGATTACTGCTGAGGATTTACCGTAAAGACAAACTCCCCCACTGAGGCAGACCTCACCCCAACTCACTCCGACTAACCCCCCCCCTCATCCCTCAGCCAACTCTTTTCATTCACTGCAGAACTCGATTTCTTTAATTAAATTGATCATTTACTTTAGTTTGTTTCACTCCAGTGAATTTATTTAGTTTAATCAAGTTTAGTTTGATTGATTTCATTCTCTATCGTACTTAATTTAAATCCTCCTGTTCCATTTATATTCAGAGTTTTATTTTATTTTATTCTTTCTAACACTTTAATTTGATTCATTTTTTTTCAACTCCATAAAGTTAGTACAAGATAACATTTCAATTCAATTTCACCCTAATCAAATAATCTATTTGCATGCAAATCAATTTGATTAGATTAAATTATATTTTTATTAACCCTGTGAATGTATTATAATTTAATATTTCAATTACATTTACTCCTAAAATGTAATTTCATTATTTTATTTCAAGTTGATTTTCCCTTTATTGACTTCAATTTAATAGTTACATTGAGTCATCCAATATTTTACTTTATTTGATTTATTACTTTATTTATGCAATATTTTACTTTAGTTCAACTCACAATGTTTTGGAGTAAAATTCATTCTTTGTATCTGTTCCAATCATTTCATAGGCTCATTACATTTACTCTGTTTTAATCAATTAAATTGACTTGCATTCAATTGAAATATTTCTTTTGAAATCATTTATTTCTCTTTTGTTACTTAAACACCCACCCACACACTTATCTTTAAATATTTATCTTTATGAGTCAGTGCTATAAAACATGATTTACTTATTCTTGTTGGATTTAATCAAAGTTATATAAAATGTCAAATACAATCAGAATTTATGGGATTGATGTTCATGTACTGTAATTCCATTATGATGAATAAACATGTGTCTTGTGGTCCGGCCAGGGGTCTGGTGGTCCTGGTCCACTACGCCATCACTCTGGAGGTGGACGGCGGCGGCATCGCCAACAACACGCTGGACTTCATCTCGCTGCAGAACAACCGCGTGGAGAAGAACTTCCCCGGCGCCGCCGAGCAGCCCACCGTCGTCTACACCATCACCGACTTCCGCAACTACATCACCGAGGCACTGCACAAAGACACCTTCCTGACCAACAGCAGCCTGGAGGCGGGGCAGGGCGACCCGCTGCAGCTGGAGAACGGTTCGCTGATTTCTACTAATGATGAATTGAATTAGTCATAAATCAGCTGATGTCTGAAATATTTTGAAGAGAACTTGGCAAAGCTGTATTTAACAACAATTCTCTTCATTTTCCACAGCGGAGAACCTGCTGCCTTCGGTGAACCCGACGAGTCGACCAGCCGACGCCTACGACAGCATGGTGAGTCCATCGACACGGTGGAGAAAGGGTTCTGATGTCACTGGAACTGAGCGACAGTAGACCTTCCTGTTGATGTTCTTCTCAGACGATCGGTCTGTTGATGCACTTTTCTATTTTCAGGATAACATCCTCGCTGCTGAGAAGCCGCCCGATGCTCCGAGCCACGAGCCAGACGAGATTACCAGCGAGGTTTTCCCCAAGAAGGACAACTTCCTGTTCGACACCTTTGACCAATGGAAAGTCCCGCAGAGTGAGGAAGCCAGCGAGAATGACGTCTTCCTATTTGATGAGGCCACGGCTCCCCCACCCTCCATTGACCTCCCGGAGAAGACCTTTGACCTCGAGTCAAACGTCCCTGCAAGTAAGTGACCCTTTATTGGAGAGAGTGATTAAAAGTGACAGATCAGAAAATAGTTTTCAGAAATGATCAGATCTGCAGTTCCTGCAGGTTGTTGTTGAGTCAGCATGTATTTCTGTTTCTCACAGACAAGGGGAACATTGAAAATGAAGAGTTCCTTGGTGCCGGGGACAAGGCCCTTCCAGGAAGCCATACTGGAAGTTCTCCCACAAAACCTGTGACAACCGCTGAGACTTCACTGGACGACGGCTCGGGTTCAGGTTTCTCTGGAGACGGTCAGGGAGTTGACCTCTGGAGTTGGGAAGTGTTGCCGACATCTGACAGTACATACATTTATGAGGACAGTGTCTTGGAAGTGCTCCCACCACCTGACCTGGAGGAGGACGAAGATGCTTTGGAGCCTCAGTCCACTGAAAAAGATGATTTAGTCGCATTGGGGGTTGAATTCACTGAAAGTCCCGATGTCCAGACAACAGCAGCTTCCACTACTGAAGATTCAACTCCAGGGCACGATGTTGACTTTCTGGATCATGTTTTAGTGACACTGCCCATCATGACCACAACCAAGCCACCGGTTTTCTCACCCAAAGGAACTGTTGAACTTTCAGTGCAAACCATGGAAGCATCTGGCATCTATGATGACTTCTTGCTGACTGAGTCACTGAGAACCGAGTCAGCTGCCACGGATCCTCCTCAATGGGACGTTTGGACTCGAGAGGCTGCTGTTTTTGTGGGATCAACCGAAACACCTGATGGGCATCAAGAAACAACTACAAAGAAAGAGATAATGAGCGAGGCAGTGATCAATGTGGCAACCGAAGAAGAGACTGAGTCACTAGTTACATTTGCACCTGAAAGTCTGGCAACCTCAACTGAGGGGTTGCCGGCGTTTGTGGAAGTTGTGGGAGTCACCGTGAAAGAACCAGCCTTGTCGACCACTGAAGAGCTTCTCCAACCTGATGTAGTCACAGAAGAGCCTCAGCTGCTGCTGCCGGTCACAAAACAAGAAGCCATTGAGGTTTTGGAAGAGCAGCACATCGGTGTCACCGACTCCCCGCATGTCGACATAATCCTCGACAAGGACCTGGCTGTGGATGAAGTCATGGTTGTCACGACAACAACGACAGCTCCAGCCACTACGCCAACTGTAGACCTGGACCATGGCGCCATCGCCCTCTCGCCTGAGAAGGACTCGCCGTTCACTCGAGTGTCGGATTCAGTGCCGGAGGACGAGGATCTGATTCACCATGAGCACCAAAACCACGAAGACGTCACTGACCTCCCAATCAGCACGTCATCGCCAACTGTTTCTCCGTCGACACCGGAGGCCGTGGTTGTAAACAAAACAGAGAGTCCTCCACAACGGTCACCGGGTGCTCTACAGCCTGATGAAGACACGAGCGTAGCTTTGACAAGCCCCTCAGGAGGAGAAGCAGCTATCCACGTCCTCCATAGTCCGACCCCCTCTCCCGAGGAAGTCAAAGACGGTACTTCTGAGTCCGAGCTCCAGCCGTTCGACTTCTCCGAGGTGCCCGGCATCGACGTCAGCTTCGACATCTTCCAGTATGGCGGTGGCTTGGCTGAAGGTGACGCCAGTGGGTTCTCGAGTGGCGCTCAGGGCTCGGACTTGGATGCCTTGGCCTTACCAGCCCACCCTGGCAGAGACCTGACGGTCTTTTTCAGACTGAGAGTGACCAACATGGTGTTCTCCATGGACCTGTTCAACAAGAGTTCCCCGGAGTACAAGGCCTTGGAACAGCGGTTCCTTCTGCTGGTGAGAACTCAAGAGTTTAAAGGGTAATAAAACTCCATGTCCAGGTTCTAAAGTGTTCTGCTTCACCTTGCAGCTGGTCCCGTACCTGGAGTCCAACCTAAACAACTTCCAGAACCTGGAGATCCTCAACTTCAGGAACGGCAGCATCGTCGTGAACAGTCGCATGAGGTTCGGGAAGCCGGTTCCTAAAGGGGTCACCAACGTCGTCTACCTGATTTTGGAGGACTTTGCCAACACCGCATACCAAACCATGAACCTGGCCATCGACAAGTACTCACTGGATGTAGAATCAGGTACGACTGAAATCACAAGTCACCGTGATATGAAATATTTCATACTTGAACTTACTTGAGTTCATTATTGGGTTCAAAGGTGAAGATCATTTGCACCAGATGCTCCAAAATGTAACATTCCAAATGCCTGAGGACATTTTTCTCATTCATTTCACTTTCAGTGATGGATTGGATTGGTTTTGAAGTTCAGAGGCATAGTCCATCATCCTTACTCTTCTAAATTAATTTCTTGATCTCAGACCTGTTCTCCTTGAAAGTGAAGTCAGGGTTAGGGTGGGTCTTTAGAGAAACTGATAAAATTGTGTGGAATCTTTGGAGACATTGGAAAAGGTTTGGATGAAGTTGTGTGAGTTTTTAAGGACTACACTTTGTTTGTTTTTTTTGAAGAAGAAGTTTAGCTCTGGTGAAGCTCTCTGGAGAAGTCGGTGTGTGTTTGGCTGCTCTGTCTTCCGGTCCGGGTCCGCCCTGGGGGGTGAGCAGCAGCTCTGCCGGCCTGCGGTTTAATACGGGGATAATCTGTCTGCACGGAACGTGAGGAGCAGCAGGACACAGTGACTCACCTGCTGTTTACCTGAGCTCAGAGTCGTCACACCTGCAGAGAGGAGAAACTCTCCGAGGGAGATTTACAGACTTAAAGATAGACCAGTGTCTTCACTTCCCCTTTGTTTCAGGCTTAAAACCCACAAAGGCCAGCAAAGTATGAGCCTCAATAAGTACTATTTAATCACAGTAATGTGAGTACTTGTAATTTATCACCTCCAATCTGACATTTTCCAAAGATTACGTGCTGTAATTTAAACTGAAGAGCTGTGACGTTTGTGTTCCATCATTGGCCTCGTTTGAATCTGTGGCAACTTTCCTCTTCTCACCAACTCAGCAACAGCATGTTTGTGGAATTGCACACAGCCGCTTTATGTAATTTTCCAAATTTAAAAAAAACCCAAGGACCAAGACCACATCCCCTGAAGAAATCCTTACTGTCAACACTCAGACTCTGAGGGTTTGTTTTGTTTCCTTCAAGAGTCCTAAAAAGTTCAGTGCTGCAGTTTTAATACATATGAAACAATATCATTTGAAACGTCATTGTTCGTTAATACAGAAGCCAAAAGCATTAATGCTCTGGTTTTCTGAGCTCCATCAAGGTCACATGAACCAACTCTAACATGTGACGATCCCAAACCAATGCCCTGAGGAACACCTGGGTCATTTCCACCATATTGAGGAGTGGACAAAAAGCCTGAGGAACCCCATAATAGCTGCTGTCACAGAATGATGTAATGAAATCACATGTAACCAGAAAACCCCTTGTAACTTTCTCTGTGATGTTCAAAGATGGCCTCTTCAGCGGGACGCGTCCATCTTTTCCTGTGTCTGTGCTGACCTACAGCTCTTTAATCTGTCTGAGCCAATCAGAGGAGCTCTTCACAGCCCGATAACCCTAATCTACCGCAGTGAGTCACGGCGGTCACCACTCACCGTGCAGGCGCTAATCAGTTTACTGCGTTCATCTTCGCTTTTTTTCTCTCTCTCTCTCTCCCTCTCTCTTGCTCTTCTTTCCATTGCACAAGCACTCGTCCCAATGAGCGGTCAGGGTGCAGCGCCGCCGCCCGACCTTTCAGTCGGGGCATGAACTCAGGCGGTCTTTCCAGAGATGCAGCCAGAGTTTGTCACCCAGTCACTGAGCTGCTAATGTGAACAGCAGACGACCGCTTCCAGACCAGCTGGGCGCGTATCAACAACTGATCCACTGTCTTTCCACGGAACAATATTTGAGGGCGTCTCCCTTCACTTTATCGTTTTGTATTTTCTCCCCCTCAAAAGTGGGACATTTTCCAATTCCCTTTGACTCACCAGATTCATTTCTCTTTATCAGACTTTGAGCCAATAAATTCTTTCTCTGCATTCGACCCACCGTGTCCTGAGTTACCTTAGCGATATGTGCCGTGAGCAGCGATCATTAAGTTCATTGAGGGTAACTGACTGAGTCACAGTTGTAACCTCTCCGCTGGCGGAATTGAACCTGCAAACCTCCAATCCATATCTGCTTCTCTGACCTCTGACCTTTCTCATAAATAGAAACTCAAAGCCTTTTATAGAGCAAATGTGCTGAGTAGGCTCTTCTTTGTTTTGTCGCTGATGTTTTAACTGGTGACGTTTTTAATGTCTGTGCTCATTTGGTTTATGCTTGAGACGCCGTATGTGGACGAAGAGTTCGGTTATAGTATTTTCTGCACTTTTATGTCCTCGCAGTCTGTCTAACTCTGACCTTTTCCTCGAGTTTCAACAAGTTTTTATTTAAAAAAAAAATTTTTTTACAATCTACTGCTGCTCAGCCGACCGTGGAGGTCAAACGCAAACCGTCTCGCCGTCCAGAGGCTCCAGAGGTCATCCTTGGCGGTCTCAGTCGCTGCCCCTTCGGCAAGACTCGCAAGTCATGAACGATTTGTAAGACGACTGTGGAAAAACCTCCAGACTGGATGTGTGTCATGAGCTGAATATATCTCTGCCCCTGCTTTTTCCATGCGAGGATCGTGTTTCTCCAAAAGACTCGCCGTTCGTCCAAATAACAGAACCTGCCGCCATCAGACTGATGACTTTTTGAGCAGATGATGTGTCTTGTTCTGTGTTATGACATGAATCCACACTGGTCCTGGTGCTGTAGTGCTGGTGTTAATGAAGCTTCTGCCTCCGCCTCCTCTGCCAGGTGACCGCGCCGATCCCTGCAAGTTCCAGGCCTGTAACGACTTCTCCAGGTGTATGGTCAACGCCTGGTCCGGCGAGGCCGAGTGTGTGTGCGACGTCGGCTACGTGAGTGTGGACGGGCTGCCGTGTCAGAGCGTCTGCGACGTGCAGCACGACTTCTGCCTCAACGACGGCAAATGTGACGTCATCCCCGGCAAGGGCGCCATCTGCAGGTGGGGAGGGGCTTTTAAACACAAACGACCATCATGTAGATGTGGCATAAGCTTTATGATATAATAATACAGACGTATATCAAACAAAAAAAGGACCCAGCAGTAAACCTAGAGGGACACCAGTGGGTCATTTGGTGGCTTTTTTGGTCTTGATTGGGAATTGGACCTGCGACCTTTCCGTCCAGGTGTCGCGTTGGGGAGAACTGGTGGTACCGCGGCGAGCACTGTGAGGAGTACGTGTCGGAGCCGCTGGTGGTCGGCATCGCCGTGGCCTCTGTGGCTGGCTTCCTCTCGGTAGCGGCGGGAATCATCTTCTTCCTGGCCAGGACGCTGCGAGACCAGTACGACAGCGAGGACACGGAGGACCCTCTCCGGTACGCCACCACTTCCCGTGTCCAGTGAGTCGGAGACCATTTGTTGAAAACTTCGTAGGCGTGCTAACGGTTCGACGCCTGTATTGCTTGCAGGCGGGGCGACAGCGTGCCAACCCTGGAGCGCGCCGCCAAGTTCAACCCCACGTTCGAGGGCGACCCGGTCACCGCCCAGTACTACCGCCGCTTCTGTGACCCCGTCCCGCCGCAGTACAGCAGTTCGGGCAGCGGCGGCGCCTCAAAGGAGCTGAGCAGCGAAGAAATCAGGAACATTTACGGGAACACGGCGCTCACCAAAGAGGTGAGAGGGAGTGTGTGTGTGTGTGTGTGTGTGTGTGTGTGTGTGTGTGTGTGTGTGTGTGTGTGTGTGTGTGTGTGTGTGTGTGTGTGTGTCAGACTGTTGTGACAGCGTCTTGGCTGCTGGGTTCCAGTCCGGTGGTGCCGTCAGTATTTTTAGTTCCTCCTCTTACATAAAGCTGTTGTTTGGTCCCTGCAGGAGATCGAGGAGCGGCTGAGGATCATCGAGCTGTGTGCCAGGGACCAACACTTCGCTGACTTTGTGCGGCAGACTCAAGTGTGAGTGTCTGGGAGAATCCACAGCGCCCTCTGGTGGCACTTCCCTGCATCACGTCACAATTCTCTGGCGGGACAGTTTGAACCCGGGAGCACGGAAAGACGACTGAAGTTTAAAACCTTCAGCAACAACAAACAGTGAAAGAAATGAGTTCATGTGACGAATGGTGGAAAAATGCAAAACTAACAGGCAGATTTTCTGTCTCCTGTCGGCTGAGCAGGTTCCTGGAGAGGAGAGGAAGCTCCACCACTTAACTCCGCCCGCCTCCAGGTACCACATTCTGACCTCCGCCCTCTGATACCCTGACTTCTAACCCCGACACTTTGATCTCTGACGTTCTGACCTCTGGTTTATTATCATCGGTTTTAAATTTGTAATCAAACACGTCACTAAATTCAGTAAACTTGTCGTTGATCTTTTTTTTTTTTACCGGTCATGGAACTTGTCCTCGTACTTCTAATTATACTTCTCAAACTGTCATTATCATACACTTGACATTAAACTAAATTTTTTTTTTAAAAGCTCCTCATTAGAACTTTATTTGTTATATAACTGTCATTGAACTTGTTTGTAAAAAAAACCTTTGTTTATACTTGTCATATGAATATAATTACTATATAATTCTCATTTAATTAAAAACGTGAGTTTTTCCTTCGATGTGTCTCACTCTCCGTCCGTCCAACAGAAACGTTGCTGGCCACAGGCTGAAGGGAGGAAGAGGATCCGCGTCTTCGCTGGAAGGCTTTGGACTGTGGCCGGTGGGCGTCGGCCTGGCCTGTGACTCCGCCCATTTTTGGGGTGTTTTACGTTCTGTGTGTACAAAGTCGGCATTGCTTCACTGCCGCCAGCGATTCCCTGCGCTCCTCCTCGTCAGTGCCTTCGCCGCTCCGTCAGCTCTCCGGGGAGACGAGGCGCAGAAGTCACGGCGGCCGCTTCTCCATGTTTACATTTCTCTGGTCTTCGTCTCTGCGGGGGGTTCGCTTTGTTTGGACGCCGCCCCCCCCCGCAGCCCGGACTCATGTTTAAAGGAACATTACACAACATTTGAAAAGTTTTCTGTGACCTCCAGGCTGTCCTCAGGCCCGTCACTCATCTTACGGACTGGGCTGAAGACAGACTGGATGCTGGCGCGAATAAAGCGCGCCCCCTGGTGGTGCGGTGTGGCTGTGCAGCGGGCGTCGCAGGCCGAGTCTCTTCGGTCGTTAGTTGTGTGTGGACTCAGAAGTGTTCCGTGTTGTGCGTTTGAAGGTCATGTGACTTGTGTGCGTGTCAGCGGCGACTGGCCGGAGCGCCTCGTCGGCGTGGAAACTCGCCGCCTCTCCTTGACGGGCGGAGGACCGACTCCCCGACGGCGCCATCAGAACCGTCACGGTTTGGGATGCTTCGTGTGTTTTCGTGCAGTATGGGCGGGAGTTGCTGGTTCTCGTCCCGGGAGCCGCTGCACGTCTCTGTTTGTCGGTGTCGTCTGTGTGGTGGTAGAATCACTTTTCTAAAATAAAAAGACTTTTTTTTTTTTACACAACTCTGTTTGCTTGTGATTGGACACGTGGTCGGGGTCAACCTGTCAGTCAAACCTGTCACCGTGACAACTCGTGTGTGTGTGTGTGTGTGTGTGAGATGCTGACAGACATCGTTCTTTGTCACCTTGGAGTCGATGACAACATGCTTAAGAGTGTTTGCACATGCGAACGCGTGACCGTAGGAATGTTCGTTGTGTAACGAACTGAAGCAGAGTTTCCATTCTTTAATCCACCAGCAGGGGGCGACACACATCGTGCTTCTTCCTATTGTGTTTTTTGAACATGTGACACCCTATCCAGGAAGTGGGCGGAGCCTGTTGGCGACCTGCAGGTGTGAGATCTTCGGAGTGTCGTTCTCACTGAAACGGTACAAACCCAAACGCGTCCATTGCCCTTTTTTGTGTGCGTTGATGCCGTGGAGACAAGAAACCTCAGTTTTAACTTTAAGTTGTTTATTTTTTAAAGATATTTTTGTCATGATTGATTTCAGTAGGTTTTTTTTCTCAGTTTCTTTAGATATTGGTGAAAATTGGATATTTGCGTTAAAACTGAAACAATTTTCACTTTAAGACAGGAAATTCTTTTTTTAATTTCTATGTTAAAAAGCTTCTTTCTCTTTTTTTACTTTCCCAATCAAATGATATGTGCATCTGTGTTTTTGACGTAAAGATGAAGTAATCAAATTACTTTGTTACTCTAGATTCGGCTGAGGGGGATTTCTTCTCTCTCTCTCGGTGCTGCTCCTCCTGTAAGCTGGCACACAAAACACATTGGGGGAGGGGGGGGCGTGAGGGGGGGCCACATCTGCAAACACTTTACCACTGCACCGACCCCGGGGCTGGTGGTGGTGGTGGTGGGTGGAGGGGGAGGTGGTGGTGGGTGGTGGTCCTCGTTCGCTGAATTAGAAAAAAAATCCTCAGGAACGAGCTGTAAAAAACACAAAATGTGACAGTTCCACATCCGTGACACATCAGTGAAAACGTTTCCTGCAACGCAGTCTCGTTTTTATTGTTTCCAACATAAAAATCTCAGCCTTGACGACGTCCTGTTTTTAACGTATCGTTCACTTATTTTGAATCTTGAAGGAAACTCGTGTGACACACGAAACCGAGGGGGTTTTTTCAGTGTAAAAGTTTAGTGGTTTTCTCTCTGGCCGGTTTCCCAGCAGGCCCGGCGTGTTGACGAGGATTACATCATTACCCAGCAGCCACTCGGGCCGCGGCGGGCTCAGGGCCAACAGGTGGATGCGACTTTACGTATATTTCCCAGCGGAGACCAAAGGTCGCCGGGGTCACACCGAGGTCCGCGAGCTTTTTAATCATCTCTCTTCGTATTAACGACTCGGGCCTTCACAATAAACCACAGGCAGCTTTGATGTTGTGTGACTGGAAGAGAAACCAGCGTTGGTATGTTCAGCTATTGGTTTGTCTGGAGACACTGGCGAGATGTTCGCGTTCAAAGAGTCGAGGCTGCAGGAAACGTAAAGTTTTACTTGTGTGGTTACAGCGATGGCTCTGCTACAGTGTGTGTGTGTGTGTGTGTGTGTGTTTGTAAATGTTCTAATTCAGACCAGCTTTAATCAGGAAAACCTCTCGTCTCCAAACAGACCATAAAAATGTGAGCATTAGCCTAATTAGCAGCGCGCAGTGGGAACGTTTCACCCGAGGCGGCGAGCGTGTTTCTTATCATGACGTGTTTAATTAGCTGAAGTCCGTCGTTAACGCCGTTTGATGGAAGGGTTTAACGGGACGAGGACACGAGGAAGAGCTGTGTGAACGTGGTGCCGCACTTTGTTGTGTCTGCAGGTGTTTCTTCAGCTCTTCAGGTGTTTTTGAGGCTGTTTTTTTAGGGTTTTTTTTTAGGTTTTTTTGTGCATTTTATGCCAGTGAAGCTGTTTTTAAACAAATTGTGAGTCTGATCTGGTTTAAAGCATTTTTGTTTGTCTGCTTTTTTTTGTGTTTTGTGGGGGGTTTTGTTTTCCACTATGAATTCTGTTTCCAGCATTTTTGAGGCAGTCTTTTGTTTTTTTCATGCTTTTTTAAAAAAGAGCTTTTGAGGCTGTTTTGGGTGGATTTCAAAGGATGTTTTCAGTGTTTTAGTAAAGTCGTTTTGAGGCCTCCTTGAGGCTGTTTTCTGGCACTTTTGAGGCTCGTTCTAGGTGTGTTTTAATGCTGTTTTCAGGCCTTTTCGAGTTGCTTTGGGTCATTCTGTCAGGCTATTTTTAATCGTGTTTGCATAAAGTGTGGGGCGACGTGCTTTCATGCCTTCACTTTCAGGATGTTTTGTGCCGAGGACTCTCCAGGCGTCTCTGTTCTCAGCCCCGATCCACTGCTCCTCTCACACTTTCCTCTGCAGCTGCTGTTTGGCAGCCTTGCCTGCGTCCTGTCGCATGCCACGCCACGTGTGGGACCCTCCGCTGTCCCCCCTCATCCCCCTCTTCATCAGCTCCCGATCAGCCGCTCCCAGCATGCACGTGTGCAGTGGGCGGGTTCTGTCCTTTTCCCCCCATCGTGCTCGAGTGTGAGCGGCGGAGACACGTGAAAGACGGACCTCGCCGACCTGGGGCTTGGCAACGCGGCGCCGAAAGACGCTTGTCAGTGGTCGGCGTTGCCCGGCTCGCTGATGGTCCGCAGGTTTGAATTCCTGCGGGGACCACGCCCACTAACCTGCTGTGGGAGCCAATGGGAGTGCCGATCACAACATGTGGACACAATCACAGCAGCAACATGTGAGGACACACACACACACACACACACACACACACACACACACACACAGCTGAGGAGGCCTGAGAACTAAATGGGGGGGGGGGTCAGTTTGTTAAGAGGGGCCCTGGAGGGACAAGTTCCTGAGTACATGGAGGTTTGTCACCTCCTGGAGGACGACTGGTACAAAGACCAGGGGGACCATCAGATGGGGGGGCCCAGTGGGGGGGTTGGGGTCGCTGCTGCGAGGCTTTCTCCACACACTCCTGGGGGGCCACAGGGGGGCTGGGAAGCACCAAGGAAAACCACCAGGGATCTATTTGAAATGTTTGTTGTTGAGATAAACAAGTACAAAGAAATAAAAATGTTTAATGTTATGCTGAGGGGCATTTTAAAGAGTGGGGGGGGGGGGGGGGGGTGGAGGGGTTCGGGGGTGGAGGAGAGGGCGGGGCCAGGAGGAGGAGGAGGAGGTGATGAAGAAAGCAGAGAAACAGAGAGAGAAAACAGTCATGTTTAAAGTCCAGAGCAAGAAGAGGGGAGGTTGGGGGGGGCGGGGCACATGTGGGCTGCTGGTGGCTCCCAAGCCACGCCCACTCCCAGAGCCACGCCCACACGTGGAGCCTATACATGCTGGTGTCTTGGTGGTACCCTTCTCCACAGTGAGGACGTCCCCAGACTGAACAAGTCCCGCAACCACTCTCTGCCTCGGTTCAGTGAAGCGCTCCTTCATCCTTCATCCTCACCTCCTCCTCCTCCTCCTCTTCCTCATGGCAGGCTCCTCTGTCCTCCTCCTCCTGCTGGCGGTCGTGCTGCAGCTCGTCCTGGCTCAGAGGATCAGAGGTGAGTCGCTGCATGAAACAAGGACACGAGGGTTTAAAAATAAAAGGTGCAAGTCGATGGAGGAAACTGACACAAAGATACACACACACACACACACACACACACACACACACACACACACACACACACACACACACACTGCAGGAAACTTAAAGCTCACCTCTGAAGTTCTGAAGAGTCAACCAGTGTAAATATGTCTGGAATGAATCTAGAACATGTACAAAATGCAGTGAAAGAGCCACAACAATGAAGGTCAGTGAGTCACTTTAAACTTTAAATAACTGAATGGACAGAAAACCTGTAAAATAATTAATTGTATATATATTTTTTAGAAGTAAATTCAAAACAAAATCTGAAGTGGGTGTTAAGTTTGCCATGAACAGAGAAAATGTGTAGGAATAAAATGTGATGAAACGAACAGTGGAATAAGTTCTGGGAAAGTATTTGTCCAGATGGAAGTCGATGGATGATTTTAACCTTAAAATCCTCGAACTTGTGTGAAATAATGCACATGAGCTAAATAATGTGAAATAATTGCAGGAGAGAAGTGACAGAATGTGGACATTCTCACTGATGACATGAATAATAGGCTGAAATGATGGAGAGAAATTCAGTGGAGTTGGAAAAACAAGGGAACAGGAGTGAAATATTTTGATGAAAGGAGTCGGAGAACGACACGCTTGTTAGGATGGATGTGAGCAAAGACACCTGTTGGTATCAGAGCCAACATCACCGACACCGACTAGCATCACGTAGCCTGAACGCCTGTTACCTTTTGTGCTCGTTTCCAGGAATAAAAGACCTTGAGCGTTATCTTTTGTTAATATCGGTCCCTGGCAACGTCAATCGGTGTGCGTTGATCCCCGCCAGCGTTGAATGAACGGACAGAGGAGATGTGTTTTGCAGAGTCGACATTCCTGCCGCCGTTTCTGAGGCGTTTTCTTTTTGTGAGTGGCGGCTTGTCTTAGCGTCAGTTTGACGTCTCGGCTGCACGTGATGTAGCTGGCGTCTCTATTTTCCTCCAAAAAGTCTGTAGTTATGTAAGACGATAAAAATCCCCTGCAGAGGAAACTGTCAGGGCCACTTGGAGAGGATTACCTCAATGCGCCAGAGGAAGCCAACAACAACAGAGGCGGGGGGCCTCTCCACGGAGGGTTATTATGACAAAATGAAATGTAATTAATGCCGTTAAAAAAAAAGAAATTTAAAAAAGCACTCGGGGACACATTTTAATGAGACTCCAGCGAGAACACACACACATCTGGTTTTTCTGTTTTTATTACATGGAGAGGAACTTCACTGACAAGCCCCGCCCACCTCCTGCCGTCACTCATGTTCTTCAACCGGAGGAACTCAAAACGACTGCAGCTGTTTCTCTCTGGCCGCCGCGACGCCTCGGACACCGTCACATCTCACTGCCTCATGCATTTCTTTGGACTTTTCCCAACGTGGCCTCGTTCACTGTGCCTCTTCTCGCGGTGCAGATAGAAGTTGCACTAGTTTTACTAATAGTTTGTGCCTCTTGCAGGACTTTTGTCAGTAATACTTTGTTGATGATTCAGTACTTCATATGATCTCTGAGGATAAAACTTTGCAAACCTGAGTTTTGTGCATGTTTGTGTGTTTTCTTCTTGCAGTACTTGTTGGTGTTTGGTGGTACACTTTGTACTCCTTGGTACTTTTGGAGGTTGTGGTGTTGCTGTTTGTCTGCGGTTGAAGGACCCGCCTCTCCGTTAAGCTCTGCAGCAGGATCGGCACATGATGTTCCTGCCGCTCGCACCGCGTCCGAGCGCCTCATTAGTGCTGATTGCTTCAATGTGCAGCTTCACTTCCGTACCGTCATTAAAGGCCCCGCCAGCTGCTGCACGCACACATCCACACTGCAGGGGGCGCTGCAGAGCACACGACAACATCTCAGCCTGTTTCCAGCCTGGTTTTCATTCCTTCAGGGTTGATTCTAGGTTTTCTGGCACTTCTTACCGCGATAAATCATTATTGCGACTTCGTCTGAATGGCTAACCTGCTCCGGAGCAGGCTATGTTCTGGACAAGAGATCAAGGAGCACAAAAGCTCCGCCTCCGGACCAATCAGGTCTCTTGAAAAATGACCTTCCCATTCTTAGGTGGTGCTCGTGAGAGGAGCGCAGCTTCAAGGGAGGTTTTCTTGTTCTTGTTCCCAAGTCCGTTCAGCTCCACTCAGGTTGATCTGAAATAATGAGCTTCATGGTCCCAGTGGGCAGAACTGCAGCTGCAGAGCCGCAAAAGAACTCAACGGAAAATAGAAACCAAAAAAACGAGCTCCGCCAGAAACGTCTGTGCCGTTATAAAGATATATTGAGTGATCGGAGTGTTGACAGTCCTCGGATGAATTAATATTACATAATCTCTTGAAATTCTGCATTAACCGAGTCAGCAGGTTTCTGACAGTCCCTCCTGGCTTCCACTGCAACAACAGTGTTGCTGTTGGCCGGGATCAAGTGTTTGATTTCTTCATATTTCCATCACCTGCTCCTCCGTTACGTAAGCTCCTCTGCAGGATTGGTGATTGGCTCCAGACTCCGCCCCTTTTATGGGCTCGCGCGCCAAACAAGATCGGAAAGGCCCGGCATGTTAATCCCGCTTCGTACTACAGGCCTCGGGTGTTTGATTTCTAATCGTCACTCAGTCATCACTAAGCCGACACATGAGATGTGCTTGACTGTCAGTAGCTTTGTTCTATTTTGAGCGTCGATGTGGTTTTTTTGTTTAATCTACGAGCTCTGAGGGTTTGTTTGCTTCCCAGTGAGTTGTGATGAGGAGTTTCCGGTTCCGGTGTTAATAATGTGGCGTGTTGCCTTCAGAGCGCCGTCAGAACCTGAAGGTGCGGATCAACGCCACGGACGACACCATCGTGATGACGTTTGTGCGTCCAAGCGCCGACGTGAAGCTGGAGGGCTACATCCTGGGGTACGGCGGCGGCGTGTTCTCCAAACAGTTCATCCCGCTCCCCGAGGACGGCGAGCCGTACCTGGCCGAGATGGGTGAGAGCCGCACGCCACATCACTCCCGCGTGTTTTCAAAGCGACCCCAGAAAACTGCGCTCGCCGCCGCTTGCAGTTGATGGATGAGGTGGGGGAGGGGGCGGCGCTTGTGTGTACCTGCAGAGGTGTTGGGTGACGGCAGACGATGACAGACGGCGCCTGTCCTCACTCACGACTCGAAAGATACGAAACACAAAACAAAGCCACTCACTGCTGACGTGTCGCAGCACGAACCCAAAGTCTCAGTTCGCCTGCAAAAGTTGTGTAAATGTTCTGTTTGTCGATCTGGTTTTAATTTTTTTTTTTTTTTTTTTTTTAATTTCTGTTGTGTTTTATTATTTTGCATTGACCGGACAAATGTTCTTCCAGATGCTGAACCGAAGTACCTGATCGCTGTTCAACCGATTCCAACCAACGATGTCAAGAAGCACTGCACAGGTACAACGTCCGTCCCTGGTCTTTCTTGGTCTCGACTGTCCTCACCTGGTTTTAACTGCTTTCACCCGTCCTCCCGTCTCCTCAGGTAAGGTGAACCTGGAAAAACCCCTGCACCTGGTCATCGGTTCCGTGACTCCATCAGCGGTTCTGCTGTCATGGGGCAACGTGGCGAAGACGCCGTACGAAGGGAACATCCTGGACGAATGTCTTGAGGACGGGTCGGTACCTTTCCGTGAGCCTCTCCTGAGCCTCAGTTTTCCTCCACTTTCTGTGCACTTTGGAACTTTTTGAGTTTGTTGTTATCATTTAACACAACACAAACAAAATTGTTCAGTCATTTTGTAATTAATTTGACTACTTGATTGGTAATTATATAAAACAGTTTTTAAGTGAAGTGGACATGGGATCAGGCGTCCACAGCTGACAAGTTACCGCTGTGGCTCCATGAGCACAATTATTTACCCAAACTATTTATCTTTCCTCTGCATTTATATTCCTCTACCACTCTGGTTTTCATCACTTTTTCTTCAGTCTGTGTGTGAGATTTTGTGGCCATTTCAAAAACATTTGTGTGGCTGATTGTGTCACAAATGTTTTTCAGGATGTGATTGTTTCTGTCCCCAAAGCATCTCAGACACACAAAAAACAAATTTAAGTCATGAGCTCGGGTCTAAAATTGTGATGTTTCTTCCAATAAGATCCATTGAAGATGCGCATTTGAATATGAAGTGGACCGAGAATCCAACCCTGAGGAACTCCAGTCGGATGTCAAGCTGTTTGTTCTGGTTTTCTCCAACAGGTTCTACACCATCCGCTACAGGGAGAGGAACAGGAAGTGGATCTACCAAACATGTCCGACCAGCGACACGGTGGTGGACAACCTGAAGCCCAACACGCCGTACGAGTTCGGCGTTCGCTCCAACAAGGACCAGACCAGCGGCACGTGGAGCAAACCAGTCCTCCACAACACCAACATGGGCAGTAAGATGAACCCCTTCTTCCTTTTCTTCATCTTCTTGTCATGTGGATGTCCGTCACTGAAATACTTCCTCTCTGGATTTCTCAGACAAAAACATTCAGAAGACTTTTAAGCTGCGTAATCCGCTGGTGAATTCACTGGTATGTCAAAAAAGTCATTACAAGTTGTTGTTTTTTAAAATGAAAAATCTTATATAAAGAAAGAATATTGAGTTGAGTTCCATTTTTTCTTTCCTGTTTGAAAGTTCAAATGTTTGTGTTTGTTTCTGCAGAAACCTCACGGCCTCTTCCCTCCTCGTCCCGGTGAGGTTCTCATCCACACCAGACCAGTTTTCTGTCACGCATCTCATAAATTCACATTTTAGTCACAATATTAAAGGTTAATGAAATGAAAACTTTATTTATTCATTAATTCTGTCTTGAACATCCTTTTATCATTTTAGCAAATCACCAATTTATTTATGCTTTTCATCCATTCATTTAATTGTATTTCAATCATTATATTATTTTATTGTTGATTAACACACAATGAAATTGTTTGCATTTTATTACTGACTCCAGTTTAAAGATGTTTTAAAGTGTCTGAACCAACGATGCATTGTGTGCCTGCAGCGCTGCACAACGCCACCAGGGGACGATTCTCCACCATGCTGAAAAATGGCGGCTTCCCTGCAGCTCCTCGCACCTTTGGTGATTATTCATCCCCCTCCTCCTCCACCTGTGTCTCCTCCTCCACCTGTGTCTCCTCCTCCTCCTCCTCCTCCTCCTCCTTCAGCTCTCACTGGCCACCTCCTCGTTTTGTCCCACAGCGCCTCCTCTCGGCCAACAGGAAACCGTCCCTGAGCCCGCCAACCCGTTGCTCGGTAACCACGTTGTTACTCTTTCAGGCTTCACCTGCTTACACCCAGCACCTGGGAAGGGGCAGAGTCAGAGGGGGGCGGGGTCTGTTAAGGAAGGGACATGGGCGGGGCTGTGCAGCTGCTGTGATTGGCTGCATGTCGGCATGTTCTCCACCAGTTAGAAAGTCTGAGCGCGGCGTCGCAGAAAGTCACCAAGGTAAAGAAACAAATAGCTTGCAGCCGGAGGTCATGTGATCGCGAACGTGCTTCAGCCGCCATGTTTTCTCCTCCTCCCTCTCCTCCTCCTCCTCACCCTGCAACTCCTCCTCCTCGGTCAGACTGCATGAGGTCGCAGCATGTTTGAAGTTCAGACACAGACGTGGTCAAAGTTTCCTGAGAGGAAACGCCGCCACATGCAGTCTGCTGAGTCCAGATCATGGGAGGTCCCCGGTCCCGCTGAAGGTGAAGACACCTACCATAGTCCTGACCCCCCCCCCCCCTCCCCCCGTCTGTCCCTCCTCTCACCCCAGACACTGAAAACTTGGTTAAGAGCGCCCCTCACGTTCCGGAGGACCGCCCCATCCAGCCCACCCAAGCCCCTCAGACCAGCACCACTGCTGCCTCCCCCGTTACTCTCTCAGCCGCCGGCCGCCGTTCGTCCCAGGGGCGGACCACTGAAGAACCCGTTAAGGCGCCAAACAAGCCGCCACACTCTGCTGGTAATTCATTTTGTTGCTACCTCTGAGGTTGGTCCTCATTACAGGGAGTCTCAGGGAGACTGAAACCAGCACAGTCACTCCAAACAAAACCAGCGCGTCGCCGGGGGGTGTGCCAGCGTTCCACAAGTCTGGTTTACTGAGAGTAACAGCTGCAGTGTTCACAGACCAAAGTGTTGACAGGATATGGTTTTCAGAATTGTAGTCAGACCATGGCTTCCAGAAGTGGTCACAGATGATGGTTTCCATCAGTCATGGTGAAAACAATCAAAAGATAAGAGAGCAGAGTGTCGCCTGCCAACAGTTTGACGTCATTTCAAAACTTTTCTTCTCCTTCCTCTTCTTCCATCTGTGTTTCTGATCCCACAGGCTCAGGACGATTCTGTCAGTGAAGTCTCCCTCTGGTTTAACAGACTCGTCCTTGTTTTTGTCCTCACAGCTGTCAGCCAATCGAAGGACAGTTCCACATTTGTGAGGTTGGCTCTGGCCAATGAGAGGGCTCAGACTAACAGCTGGGGTAATTCTTCTCGGCCCTCTTTCTTGAGCTCTGCAGCTTGGCTCTCGTCTCCATTTCATCCACAGGAGCATGCAGCTGGTCATGGACGCCATCACCTAAACTCCATCATGCTGCAGGGCCCATCACTAACCCTGCTATTCGCTTCTCTTCCTCCAGCACGCCGCCACCTGTAACCCCACTCCTCTTCCTCTTTTAGGTCACAACAGCAGATCTCTGAGCCCCAACAGGCCTGCAGTGCCCCCACAGACCGGATCCACCAGGCCCCTCTTTCCCCTCTATAGACCCAGCAGCTGGTCCCCGACCTCAGGGGTCCTTGGGGGTAATCCTCCCAGCTTCCGGCTCTTCTGATCCTCACAGCTTTCACTTTCATCCAAACGCAAACTTCCCCTCTTTAAACTTTGAGCATCAAAAAACCAAACGAGTCCCAGTGACATCTGGCGTCATGAAAACAAACTGCACAATAAGAGTACAATGTAAATACCCAAATGACACAAAACAACCACAAACAGACAAAAAAACCCAATCATGAATAAACACAAAACCACTACAGATAAATGGTTCATGGACTCGGTTGGTTGTCCTCTTCACTTTCCACAAACAAGCCTTTTTCCCTCTTGTAATGCTGATTTTCTCCCAGCAGTGAACGGAAAGCCGCACGGCGGCGGCTCTGCGCTCAAACCGGCCTTATGGTCCCGACATGGACTCGGTAAAAAGCCCTTACTTGTCTCTGTGTGTTTCACTGTTCACCCTTCACCTGCAGTTGCAGCGCCCCCTGCTGTCTGTGTCTTCATTCATCGTGTTTAATTAATTCACCTCCATCCGCCTGTTCATCTGTCCACCCATCCTGTCCTCCCTCTGTCCCACGCTGGAGCTTCTGCTGGGTTTTCATGTGGTGAAATGTTCGTCCTGGTTGTTGGAGCTGCTTCATGTTTGGTCCTGCTCGCTGGCCGTCTGAGGAACAGACTCAGAAAGCCTGAAAAAACCCCTGCAGATCAATTCAAGCATGGCCTCGTGTTTATCTGCTCCTGCAGGTCAAAACAAGTACAAAACTGCTCAAAACCCACAAGAAAATCAATCTGATGATGTCGGTGTAGAAGTAAAAACTGTTCTGATCCAAAGTTTGTCCAGTGGAACTATAGGGGACTATAATGTGCAGTCAGGCTAAGATGGTCCAAAGTGGTCCAAAAACCACCCTGAGATGGTCAAATGCAAACTATTCCGAACTAGTCCAAAACAAGGTAAAAATGAACTGTTCAGTACTGCAAAATCAGTCAAAGTCAAGGTTCTCAAACTGGTTTGTCGATGGTCTGAAACCAGTTCAGAAGAGGTTTGACATTATTAACATGTAATCAGTATAACACTGGACCTAAACTAGTCTGAGACCAGTCCAACCAATCCTGATGTCATCATTGTCAAGCGAACATCTGAAAACCCATTAATCCGTTTGACTATTTTAAAATCATTTTAAAACCAATTTATTTCAGGATTAAACCTTGATCACGACCAGTCTAAAGCCAGTTTCAAATTAATTTAAAACCAGTCTAAAACATGATTAAAACTGGTTTAATACAACAAAAATGCTGGTTCCCATCATAGTGTACCAGTAGAACCAGTCGATTGCTACTAGCAATAAGGATGCTGATGTTCGTGACTCGTTTCAGGTTCTCCTGCTCGTCCGTCCATCCAGATCAACAAGAAACCAAACCTGGTGGGCAAACCCGGAGAAACAGGTAAGACCCCCCCCCCCCCCCGACCCGAGTGTCCTTCCTCCCCACTCCCCCATGCTCTGCCCCAACCTTCACCATCACTCTTCCCTCCAGACAAAGTCAACAGTCTGAAGCAGAACGTCGACTTACCCATCCTCAAGGCTAAAGTCCAGACCGCCCCCACTGCCAAACCCACCAAACCAGAGCGCAGACAGACCACCACCACCACCACCGCGCCCGCACCCACAGGTATGATGGAACCCCCCCCCGCCCCACTTTGAGGTTGTCTTTCTTGTTTCTCACTGATTTTCTTCTTCCAGCATCTCGACAGGAAACCTGGGAGGAGTCCGACCTGTTCAAAGCGCAGCCCGCCTCCGACCTCGACGCTCTGGGCAAGAAGCGCTACGTAGGTGAGCACCGATTCCTCCTCTTCCTCCTCCTCGCCCTCATCTTCTTCCGAACCCCATGCCCTGCACGCTGTCCATCACCCAAGCTGACCTCCTCTTCCTCCTCCTGCCACAGCGCCCCATGTGATATACCAAACCGGGAAGAAGCCAGATGAGCCATGCTCCATTACCTCCTCCCTCAACTACTTCTCTGCCAACGAGCCCGGGGAGACTAATGTGACGGCGCCGCCCAGGAGCCCACCTTCCAACCTCACCGTGGTGACGGTGGAGGGATGTCCCTCCTTCGTCATCCTCGACTGGGAGAAGACGGACAACGACACCACCGGTATGAAAGAGTCCGACGCGGAATAGCTATTTATCTCGGAATCGGAAAGATTTATCAACGTTTGCCACAAACTGTTGGTTAAAAAAGGTTGAAATGGACTATTGGAACTGTGTCTGTTCTCAGAGTATGAAGTCATCTCCACGGCTAAAGGGCCGGACGGCGAGCAGGTTTCCATCCTGACCACCAACCAGACGCACACGGCTGTGGAGAACCTGAAACCAGAAAGCAGGTGAGCTCTTGCAGATGCTTCTCCGTCAGACTTCAGTTCGAATACACAGATCAGATGCTCGGGCGTGAAAAGTTCCGGGGGGTTTGCGGTGACGCCGGGGGAACACCTGCAGCTTGGTGCTGCTTCAAGCTCCACTAAACACAACCATGTAAAACACGCCGCTCGCCCGTATAATGAGGCTCGATGTGGGAAAACCAGCTGCTGAGGAGGAGGAGGAGGATGAAGAGGAGGAGGTGGTGGTGGTGGTGGTGGTGGTGTGTGTGACTTTGAGCAGAAACAGGAGCCGAGTGGAGGAGCTGCTCTGGCTCGGACTTTATTTACAGAGGATGAAGTCACACAGCCGCTGCAGGTTTCAGCAGGTCTGAGACGCTTCGGGACTCTTTTTCATCCAGATGAACTTTCCTCTCGGTAGCTGGAACAAAGAAACTTCAAATAAGTCTTGAGTTTGTCCTGGTAAAACAACCCAAAGAACCATTGATTGTGCAATAGTTCTGTTTTGCTGCTCAATAATTTGATGAGATGAGAAAAAAAGGTCTGCTTGAGCAAAGAAACTTGTAGTTCCCGTCTTTGCTTTTGAACGAGCTGCAGTCTGGAATCTGCAAAGCGTCGGCATCAGGAAACGAGCTCCTTTGTTCTGATCCCTACATCTGGTTCTTCTTCTGCTCCTCAGCTACGAGTTCAAAGTGAAGCCCAAGAACGAGCTGGGCGCCGGTCCCCCCAGTGAACCCGTGTCCTTCAACACCGAGTCAGGTACGCCACACTCCCCCCCCCCCCCCCCCCCCAGCGTTTCAGAACAGTTGGAGTAATCCTCTTGTCGTGTCTTTCCTCAGCGGACCCTCGGGTGAGCGAGAACGTCTCCGGTAAGTTGGCGAGTCGAGGTAACCGTGGTGACGATTGCACCGCAAAGGCTTCATGGGGGGGATCTTTGTCTTGTGTTCAGGAAAAGATGCCATCTGGACTCAGTTCCCCTTCAAGACCGACTCGTACTCCGACTGCCACGGGAAGCAGTACGTCAAGAGAACCTGGTACCGCAAGTTTGTGGGCATTCAGCTCTGCAACTCCCTTCGCTACAAGATCTACCTGAGCGACTCGCTCAATGGTGAGTGGTTCTGGTCCGACCAGGTCCTTGGTCCTGTATCACTGTGATTCCGGGGTTTGGTCTCTCAGTCAGACCTGATCGACGATCTTTCCTCCCGGCAGGTAAATTCTACAACATCGGGGATCAGACGGGTTTCGGGGAAGACCACTGTCAGTTCGTCGACTCGTTCCTGGATGGACGGACGGGTCGTCAGCTCCAAGCGGACCACCTGCCCTCCAGAGCCGGTACACACCGACCCACTTCTTAAAATCACTGGGACACAGTCTGCAACACTCTGATGAGTCGTTGTCTCATATTTATGGAAAACACACTTCATGAGTCTGATGCATAGCGACTGTTCAGTCCAGCAGGGGGCGCTGCGCTGAATTAACATATTAGCTGGTGGTATGTGAAGACTGTAAACACCTTCCGGTGTCACACAGAATAAACATCTTTGAATATCACTGCCAGCTTCTGCTGGTACTGCAGTAGCTGGCATCAGTGTCCGTAAGTACTGTCAGAGAGACGGACATGTACAATTGAAAGTACATTTCTGCATGCAGAACATGGAGGATAAATGAGCCTTTGACACTGTTACTGCAGATAATACGACACTTTATAAAACTACTGTAACTTTCGCATCCCTGCTATAAATACTACAAGTACAGGACTTACTGCTCCCATGACTGATATCAATGCATCTAAAACTAATATTTAGGTATTACAGTACTAATATTACTACTATTCAGTCCTACAGTCAGTCAGTAGTATGGTTATTAGTATAATCAGCACTACAGTCAGTACTACAGTCAGCACTACAGTCAGTGCTACAGTCAGTACTATGGTTATTAGTATAATCAGCACTACAGTCAGTACTACAGTCAGTCAGTACAGTCAGTCAGCCATTACTATGGTTATTAGTATAATCAGCACTACAGTCAGCATTACAGTCAGTCAGTACTACAGTCAGTCAGTACTATGGTTATTAGTATAATCAGCACTACAGTCAGTACTACAGTCAGTCAGTACTATGGTTATTAGTATAATCAGCACTACAGTCAGTACTACAGTCAGTACTACAGTCAGTCAGTACTACAGTCAGTAAGTACTATGATTATTAGTATAATCGGCACTACAGTCAGTACTACAGTCCGTCAGTACAGTCAGTCAGTCAGTACTATGGTTATTAGTATAATCAGCACTACAGTCAGCACTACAGTCAGTACTACAGTCAGCACTACAGTCAGCACTACAGTCAGTGCTACAGTCAGTCAGTACTACAGTCAGTCAGTACTATGGTTATTAGTATAATCAGCACTACAGTCAGTGCTACAGTCAGTCAGTACAGTCAGTCAGCCAGTACTATGGTTATTAGTATAATCAGCACTACAGTCAGCATTACAGTCAGTCAGTACTACAGTCAGTCAGTACAGTCAGTCAGCCAGTACTATGGTTATTAGTATAATCAGCACTACAGTCAGTACTACAGTCAGTCAGTACAGTCAGTCAGCCAGTACTATGGTTATTAGTATAATCAGCACTACAGTCAGTACTACAGTCAGTCAGTACAGTCAGTCAGCCAGTACTATGGTTATTAGTATAATCAGCACTACAGTCAGCATTACAGTCAGTCAGTACTACAGTCAGTCAGTACTATGGTTATTAGTATAATCAGCACTACAGTCAGTACTACAGTCAGTACTACAGTCAGTCAGTACTACAGTCAGTCAGTACTATGATTATTAGTATAATCGGCACTACAGTCAGTACTACAGTCAGTCAGTACAGTCAGTCAGTCAGTACTATGGTTATTAGTATAATCAGCACTACAGTCAGCACTACAGTCAGTGCTACAGTCAGTACTACAGTCAGTCAGTACTATGGTTATTAGTATAATCAGCACTACAGTCAGTACTACAGTCAGTCAGTACTATGGTTATTAGTATAATCAGTACTACAGTCAGTCAGTACCACAGTCAGTCAGTACTATGGTTATTAGTATAATCAGCACTACAGTCAGCACTACAGTCAGTACTACAGTCAGTCAGTACTATGGTTATTAGTATAATCAGCACTACAGTCAGCACTACAGTCAGTACTACAGTCAGTACTACAGTCAGTCAGTTCTATGGTTATTAGTACAATCAGCACTACAGTCAGTACTACAGTCAGTCAGTACTATGGTTATTAGTATAATCAGCACTACAGTCAGCACTACAGTCAGTCAGCACTACAGTCAGTACTACAGTCAGTCAGTAGTATGGTTATTAGTATAATCAGTACTACAGTCAGTACTACAGTCAGTACTACAGTCAGTCAGTACTATGGTTATTAGTATTATCAGTACTACAGTCAGCACTACAGTCAGCTCTACAGTCAGTACTACAGTCAGTACTACAGTCAGTCAGTACTGCAGTCAGCACTACAGTCAGTCAGTAGTATGGTTATTAGTATAATCAGCACTACAGTCAGTACTACAGTCAGTCAGTAGTATGGTTATTAGTATAATCAGCCCTACAGTCAGCACTACAGTCAGTACTACAGTCAGTGCTACAGTCAGTCAGTAGTATGGTTATTAGTATAATCAGCACTACAGTCAGCACTACAGTCAGTCAGCACTACAGTCAGTACTACAGTCAGTCAGTAGTATGGTTATTAGTATAATCAGTACTACAGTCAGTACTACAGTCAGTACTACAGTCAGTCAGTACTATGGTTATTAGTATTATCAGTACTACAGTCAGCTCTACAGTCAGTACTACAGTCAGTACTACAGTCAGTCAGTACTGCAGTCAGCACTACAGTCAGTCAGTAGTATGGTTATTAGTATAATCAGCACTACAGTCAGTACTACAGTCAGTCAGTACTGCAGTCAGCACTACAGTCAGTCAGTAGTATGGTTATTAGTATAATCAGCCCTACAGTCAGCACTACAGTCAGTACTACAGTCAGTGCTACAGTCAGTCAGTACTATGGTTATTAGTATAATCAGCCCTACAGTCAGCACTACAGTCAGTCAGTACTACAGTCAGTAAACTCTGCCCTCACTCTCTGCGCTGCAGGTTTCTACCGGGCCGTCCGTCAGGAGCCGGTTCACTTCGGGCAGATTGGCGGACGCTCCCACATCAGCTACGTGTCCTGGTACGAGTGCGGGACGCCGATCCCGGGGAAATGGTAGAGAGCGACAACTTCCTGTGGAAGCAGGTTGTGGACAAGCGGCCCAACATGGCCGCCGTGGCACCGTGCGGACGGAGAGAGAGAGACTGGACATTGTTCCATGGAGGGAAGCTGGCTCCCCGTCTGTCTCCATCGTCACATCGCACGTTATTTATCAGGAAATGCGTCGCCGTCTCGTCACCGCAGGCAGCAGCGCGGGCGCCCAAAACATTCGCACGTTCCCCGAAGAACATTGTGGCCCCGCCATGATGGCCCCGCCATGATGGCCGCCGCCGCTCCGTCCATGCGGTGCACGCTGTCTGCCAGCATGTAGCTCCATATTTGTCGGAGGCTTCCTGCAGTTTGCACAACAGAAATGTTTTATCTGTATATGAAGACGATGTATTTTAGTCACAACATTTCTGCCACTGTGTTTGTCTCCACAATACGACAGAAACATACGACTGGAGTTTGTAAAAAAAAAAAAAGAAAAATGGACCGACCGACGTGGCGGCGGCAGATTTTATTATTTTCACAGCTGGCTGAGTCGAGTTGATTTAATCACATGCTGTAATATTTCGTTATTTTCCTAGAGAACTCTGTGCAGCTCAAAGACTTTCACCTCCTTCCTGTACGATGTAGCGGAGTGACGTACTGTGCCTTTAACCTTCACTATTATTGTTGTTATTGTTATTAACGTGCAGGGATCATTTTTAACACAAAGAAGTGCTTTGTAAAGGAAATCTGGATGTATGTCTGTTTTGAATATGAACATGTTCTTTTTTTTAAATAAATTCAAACTGATGAATTAAAGTCACAAGAACAGTTATGTTTTATGTCTTGGCGAGAACTTCACTACCCATGGTGCTTTGCTGTTACACCAAACGGCAAGTTTCGTCAGGAGCTTCACAACTTCAGATTGCAGGTTTCGATTGACGCCTCATGTGCTATTCAAACCTTTCTCAACGTAACCGCCACCTCGGACTGGGAACTTGTTTGGAAACCAGATGTTTGTTAATATTTATTAAATATTTCTATTTATTTAACCAGCGTACAATATCAGTGTCCCTTTTTGATTAACGCTTACACTGCGGCCTGGTGGTTGCAGCACATTCCTCATCCAGTCTCACTGCTGTTAGTATAAATATTAAGATTGGGTGTATTATTCACACTAAAGGTAAAATATAGATACAGGGCTTTGCCTGAAAACCAGCAAACAACCCATCTAATGGTCACTTCTCAAACCTTTACTGATATCATCCTAATATCTGGAATTCACTGTTTTATTTTTTTACATTTTAATGTAAAATGCATATACAGATGATAATTATTTGAGACCCTCTAATTTGTCCAGTATATTGCTGCTTATTTTATTTATATAATAGTCTGTAGTTGAAGTATATCACTTGTCTGACAAAGTAATGTTCTATAGTTCTGTTCCATTCTGTTGATCTTGCAGTGTATATTTTTAGTATGTTTTTTTTTTTTTACCACATATCTATTAATAAGTAAAGATGAAACAGAAACATGTTGTTCAAAAAAACAACAAAACAAAAATAAATTCCATATTTTGCTTAGGGTTTCCCCGCTCTCTTGATTGACACCGAGTTGAACCAATCAGATGGCTCGCTGCCCTTCACCAATCAGAGCTGATCAATCATCCGGTCGTGAAGACACGTGTAGAATGTAAACATGAAACCGGATGCGTGATGGCGGAGGATGGAGAGCTTCAGCCTGTGGACTCATGAAGGAGAAGTTGTCTTCACTGGGTAAATAACCCTGTTTTTCAACTACTGGTGTGTGTTTATGGGATCTAATCCGTTTTGAAATTGTGTTTACAATCAACCTTGTTGTTTGTAAATAAACCGTGATTGAATGGAGATCAGAGAAAACAAACTGTAACCTGAAAAATGTATTTAGGCAACAAATATGTTAAACAAAACACCACATTTGTGGATCACAATTCGTCTTTTCAGTGAATATTTTCCAAGTTAAATGTCGTTCCAGCATAAAATGTTTGATGTTTTTGTGATCAAAGGTTAATTCGTCACACCTGTGCAGGTGAGGAGGAGCAGTCTTCTCAGGAATCATTCATGTTTTTGAAGTTTGCATGCTCTGCCTGAGCCTGCGTGTCTTTTCCCGCCTCCGTCCACCGGCGTGATGCTCGGTGACTCTGAATTGTGCAGGACTGGGTCTGGCAGCGCCAGGCGGTCTGAGACTCTCAGGTGGTCTCAGGCGCCAGCGACCGATGACGTCTTCGAACTGTCAGAGTGGAGCGCAGCTCCCTGCCAAAATGTGAAGCCGTTAAAATGCAGGACGGGAACATTTTGGGGGATTTTTATCCATCCATCCTCGTATTACCCATAAACCCCCCCTCCCCACCGCCGCCGGCTCTCGCACAGAGCAGCAGAGGACGGGACTCCACTACGTCAGTTTTGCCGCTCTGAAACCACAACGCCGTTGATATATCGTTTATGTACGGTCGCCGTGGTAACCGTGTGCATTGGAGTGGAGGGAGGATAAAACGAGGGGGGGGGGGGGGGGTGTGGAGGCCTGCTACGGAGGGAAAATAAGAACAGGAAGAGTGGGAGCGTGTGCGCCAGCTCTGCTGTAACTTCAGCCCGCCGAGGAACAAAAACCCGCTTATGTAACCGGGTTCGCTCACTCCGCACAGAGAGCCAGAACTGCTTGAGCTCCTCCACCAAGACCCTCGGAGGCCAGGTCCTCAGAGGGTCCTGGAACCAGACAACCAAACATATCGATATGGACCTGATCTGTGAACAAGATCCTGAAGAGGTTCCAGAGGTTTTAGGTGTTTTTCCAGTTGTTCTGGTTGAGATCTTTGAGGTTTCTGTTGAGATCGCTGAGGTCTCGCAGATGTTTATGGGACAATTAGCCAACTTTCTGTGGTCCCTGTGAAGGTTTTAACGGCTTTTAGAATCTTTGTGAAAGTCTTGAGGAGATTGTTGAGGCTTGGAGGCCGCTGGAGGGTTTGAGGAGGTTTTGTTGGCGCCGTAGAGGCCTTGCAGAGTTTTTAGTGTGTGTTGAGGATTTAATATCTTGAAGAGGCTTCACTGCTGCTTGGCGAAGATTTTGGACCTTTATTTTGAAAGCGTGATGACTTTTTCAGGACAGTTCTGAAAGGATTTAGGAAGTCAATCTGAAGGGTTCTGGAACAAATTCCACAGTATTTTGTTCAGTTTCTGCAGCTGTTCTGATTTGTTTGGGTTTTGGGGTTCTCCAGGAGGCCTTGCATGTTCTCCAGGAGTAGTTTTGAGACTCTTTCCTCCAATGGTGGAAGTCTTGCAGGGGTTTTAATCCCTGTGAGGTTCTTAAGGTGTTTTATTGAGGCTGGAGAGGCGTTGAAGGTCTCTGAAGGTCTTTGTTGAGATTGTTGAAACATGCCGGGCCTTGTTAAATACATTCTCCGAGGTCTTGGGATCCCACAGTGCTGCTGACACACCTCCACCGGAGCACAGCAGCAGGTGTTCTCTGCTTGTTTGAACAGAAGAAGTTTGTTTTCTTTAAAGATGGCCTCCGTCATATGTTGAAACTTCACTTTTTCGACGTCACGTTGAACGTTGCGGCCGGTGCAGATGGTAATACGTTAAGCTTGTGATTGTAGGCTGATTCAGTAAGTCCAGGGAAGCAGTTTGTGAAACACAATGTCATTGAGGCGTGAACCGGGGCAGGTACACTATCCGATCCACATTTTTATCCGACCGGGGTTGTTGAACTTGAGCGGCAGTTGTAAATTCGGAGGTTTTATTGTGCTGAAAGGGGATCTGTGCGGGAGGACGCGGCATGATGGGACTCGTAAAAAATACGACAGCGCTGACAAACGAGTGTCGTTAACAGCGGCGAGCCTCCGAGTGGAAAGAAAACATCCCGGGGAGGCAGGGGAGAGACGATCCTCCACACGAGCCCTGCCAGGAAGTGGCAGAGGTGATTTAGCTCAGGTACTAAAAAGGCTAAGCAGGTCTTTAAGGGCATTCAGAGGTCTGAGTGACGACCTGGGGTCATTAAGGAGGTTAAAAGTCTCAATCCAGGATTTAAGGGCTGCTTAGGAGGTTTTAAGGATGTTTTTTAAAGTTTAATAAGCCATTGAGGAAGTGTTGGAAGACTTTGCTGATGTTCTTGAGGCCCTGAAGAGCTTTAGCGGGGATTTTACCACTTTTGAAAGAGTTTCTAATGACTGAGGGGTCTTGCAGTTTTCGGGTTCTTTGGTGAGTTGATGGACATCATCAAAGGTCATTAATGAGAGAGAAAGTTGAATTATTTTCATAATTGAAGGCATTCGTTGTGTTTGTGGAGAACATTCAGTAGGTTTGTGAAACCCCAGTTGAAGGTTTGAACCTTCACAAAAGGTTCTGAGGGTCTTCATTGATATTGCAGAGGTTTTCAGATTAAAACGCCATTATGAAGTTTTAAGATGTGATGACGAGGTCTTAGAGGTTATAGCTAATGAATTTAAGGCCCTGATTTGCTTGTGATTATTCTTGTTTTAGAGGCAAACCTTAAATTTTTGATGTTTAAAATGTTTTGGGGATTCAGTTGGGGTTCAGGTCGTCGTCCTGCATCATAGAGGTCTGCATTGGAATATTTTAGATGTTTCTTTTTAGAGAAATCAAAGAGCATTTAGATATGTCTGTTTTAATTGCATTTGTTGGTCTTGTATAGTTTTGGAGCATCATTTCGTTGCATTTAGTAAAAATCAAGAAGTCTTTTTTTGTGTTTTTTAGGGTCTTGAAGAGGTTGTAAGCCTGCAAATGCCAAGTGTATGATTTATGGTTTGTAATGTCATCAGCAGGGCGAAAGACTTTGTTGTGTTTCGAAGGTTCTCTGAGGCTCCTGGTCTCTTGGGGACACTTGGTCTCTGTTGAACCCAGCCACTCGGCCTCCGAGGCCTTCTGCTGCCGTTTGCCAGAAGATCAGTGTTGGCTGTTTTTCTCCTGCACCTGCTGGCATCCTTTGCTCCCGACTTGGTCCACTGAGCGTTATCCATCTGTTCCATGCGGTTTTTCCGTACAGGAAGTTGTGGGCCCGCGGGGGTCCGGCCGCTTCCAGGTGAAAATGACTCCGGGTTTGGATGCAGACGTGAACGTTTCAGAGGTGAGATGAAATGTGCGTCTCCTCCGCTGACATTTTGACAAATGTTCTTCCACCTCCGTGTCCCTGGAGCTCCTCCTGCACGTCTCTGTGGGTGCAGTTTGAATTCACTTCCTTTATAGACTGAACCATCAAGGCTTCTTGTTTTTCCAGACTTGGAGGCCGGTTATGTAACGCGTTGGATCTGTGCTCGTCCATCGGCATGAGACGAGGACTTTGTACCGTTTGCTGCTTTGGGCCCATTTTCAGGCACAGCCTCAAGACAAAATGTTCTGACCTGGCTGTGACTCTGCGGTTCTCAGGCTGCCTTGGCCAATGTTGATTTTGGTGATTTTTAGGCATATCGATGCCGAGTCCCCATCGTGAAATCAGCTTAAATGTGTCAAAGTACTTTCCTTTTTCCTGAACTGCTTAGTGTTGTTTCATGTGGAACGGTTTCGGGCCCTCTGGACCTCCTCCGGCCCCCCTGATGTTTGCTCTAAATGTTTCCCTCATTGTTCCCTGGCTTCTTTCCTCCTCTTCCTCCCTCGAGTTTCTCTGATGAATGACTTACAATGTGGATGGACTCCCGCTCTCCCTGGTCTGGCCCGGGATTCCCCTCTTCAAGGAGACTCACTTGGCCCTGGCCGAACGAGGAGGACGCGGTGAAGGACGAGGACCGCCGGAGTCCGGGGGAAACCCTGAGCGCTGGATGGAGCTCCACCTCCTGATGTGTTCCACAGCAGCTCTGGAGGCACTCGAACGTGTTGTGGTTCACCAGGCGGGTCAAAGGCTTTCAGGGGGACCTCAGATCACCTCCAGTGCAGCTGCGAAAGCTCCGTCATCAATCAGGTGGATCTGGAAAATGAGTCCTCGCAAAGAGATCCGAAGGCAAGTTCCCTTAAACATCTGGATTATGTGACTCCTGGAACCAAATATTTGTGAGAGGAAAAACATGATGCCCCGAAGTAATGGCTCAGAAACATGAGCCTGAGTGCTTCTAATTATCTGATTTTCACAGCAGTGAAGCCCCGACACATTCAACACAGAGTCTGAAAAACTCCTTTACCAATGTATTGACTCGACACTTCATATGGAATAACAGGGTGAGGAGTTCTTCTGTATGGATAAAATGGGTTACGATAAGCGATGTGGAAGCTATAAGCAGGGTTGAGTCCAAAATGGTCTAATACAGGAGTCTGTCCTTACATTCCTGATTCCCATTGCCATCACTGTTTATGATGTTAAAAAGAGATCAAAGCTTCGTGACCACGTGATAGTCATTCCAGTGGCGCCCAGGACTTCTGCCCTGCGACCGTCCAAGCACAGAGCAGATCCAGCAGAATGCCGCACATGAGTAACATGAGTTTATCAGTAAATGAAAAACACGGTGAATAACTGACAGATCAGCGTCTGGATGAGGTTTTCCAGGAAAAATGTATCAAAGCTCTGTACATTTTACTGTGAATGAACAATCGTGTTTTCCAGGTTTTATCTCCTCACGCACTCGCCTTCCGATGGAGACAGCTTGTTGATGTCAGTTTTTGTTGATTTTATTTTCAACTTGAACTACTCGATCTCAGACGGGTACAAACACGTGCTAACGATGCTTGCTAACGTCTCACGGAAACACCTCAGGGGGGGATTTACCCCGAATCCCAAGTGTTTCCAGGTGACTTTCATACGTTGCCCGCGGCAACATGTTTGCTGGCGTGGGTGAGCCCGGGCCCCATGTGGATGTGATTGTGCTGAGAGGTGGATCGAGTTTCAGGCCGTCATGCGTTTCCTCACGCCGCGCTGTCACATTGAAGACACCTGAAGCTTTCAAGATCCGTCAACCAGAGAAACACTTCAAACATCCACTCGGGTCAAGAACCTGAGACACAAGAGACCAAGAACAGGTGGATGGAGGCCACAACTACACCCGTGTGCTGCTGAGCTTTCACAGCCACTGCAACTACGCTGAATGTGGATCAGTCCCGTCAGACTTTAACTTGATCAGTCTGCCGCCATGATTATTGTTGCCCACAATCCTCAGCGTCAGCTTCAGCCTTCCTGAAGCTCTGCGGGTGTCAGAGGTCATACAAAATCGAAATCCCACAACATCCTGCGGCTCACTGGCCTCGCATCGCAGACTTTAACGTCTCCGGGCAGCGTGGAGGACGCAGGATGTTCAGTTTACAGAGGAGGAGGCGGGCGGAGGCGAGTGGCGGCACACATGGAGCGCATCATCTCCGGAGGAAGCCGTGACGCACGCTGGCTGCACACAGAGGACTCCTGTCACGTTGACTCCCTTCATCCTGCAGCCGCTCCGAACACGAACCAAGTCGGGAGTGACCCATTCAGACGGGGGTTCACTGCTGCGCCTCCTCCTGTGGCGGCTGCACCTCCTGCTTCAAACCTTGCTCCTGCACCTCGTCTCACCGTACCTCCTATTGCAACTCCTCCAGAACCTCCACTTCCTGTGTCTTCTCCTCCTCCTCGTTGCTGCACCTCCTCCTGCCAGTGACAAAGACACTGTGTGACCACATGCCGGACTGGAGGTTCACAGAGTTCCTCCGCCGGAGTGGATCTCTGGCGTCTGCGCCTCATGGCCACCTGGTTCTGCTTTGGTCTGCAGTCCTGAAACGGCTGCAGGATCTTATTGAACTGCTGGAATCGGGCAACACGTGGACCACCAGCAGCTCCATGTGTCCCCGGCCCAGGGCTGTTCTTCAGCTGCAAAACTGCCACCAATCAAGCCTGCTTACATAACCCAGGGGACCGGTTCCCATGCACGATCAGGTCCAAGTCCAGGATTGGGTCTCGGATTGTGTCCAGGACCCACTCCGGTTTCAGGTCTGAACCCGTCCCAAAGCGTCTCATTTTGACCAAAACCAGGTGGGGTAACTTGCTCAAAGGCCTCTGAATTGGACTTGTTTGTTTGTACACTCAAAGTCTTGATATTGAGATGCTACAATATTCATAACATGGAATTTTATTTGATCCACTCTTTCCACATTTCTAGCATTGATCATGACATTGACTTTACCATTTGTTTTACAATTCCCAAACAACATAGATTTAGTTTTATCTAAATACTTTGCTCATTTCAATCAAACCACCGTCTGAGTATAAAACAGAAGCTACTGGTGTCACATGCAAACAAAATAAACACATTTTCTGTCCCTTCAATAATGTTTCATCCACTGTAAAATCAGCCCGCTGACCCTATAATTATACTACAACTGTAATTTATTAATTAATATTTCATAACTTCCAGTGTCCAATGCTTTCGTAAGATCAATGAAAATCCAAACGTCTTTTTTTCTGAGGACCTCGGTGACCTGAACCCATACTGGCTTCATGTTCTGCCCACAAACAGATTTTCTAAAATGTGGTAACATTATGGCAGTAAGGAAACTTTGGAGATTTGCAAGTATGGAACGACGGATCAAAGATATTTATCGATGGCTGAATTTCATCAGTATCTATTAGCTTACCTCTGTCATTACATTCAGTGGATCTGTCTACTACTTTTATCAAACAATATCTAGAACTTATTTCTGCCTCATTACTGTGAGAAAGAACCCGTCGGGTTTGGTCTCCATGAGTTCAATATTCCACTCCTCCGTTGTTCCAGGACCTGGGCTGTTTCTGCCGGGTTTGGTTTAATCCTTACGCAATGTTTTTCTTCAAACCGTTCCCACAAGATGTCCAGATTACAGTTTGGTGTACTATAAATACAGCTTGTTATTACATTTTCTTCTTTTCCATGAGTATTTCTATTGTTAGGCATCTTTAATATTTCTTCAATCATCCGAGAAATTTTCTCCAACACTTTGTCCTTGAGGTTTCCGTCCACATCCACAGCCAAGCCCTCAGCCCCTCCCCGGTCTTTCCCTCTCTGTTCATGTCGTTAAGCTCATAAGCGTCCAGTTCAATGTCGTCCTCCTCCTCACTGCTGAGCCAGCTCTCTGATGCCGCCGGGAAACTGAATTGTTCAAAACATTCTTTAATGTTGTTGGAGTTGGCGTTAAGACGGGAGGTGCCCGGGATCGTTACTGGCGACCCCGATCGTTACCGGCGACCCCGATCGTTACCGGCGACCCCGATCGTTACCGGCGACCCGGACATTTACGGATTTAAAAGTTGTGGTGTGGAAAGTGAAGGTGACAACCTGATTTATTTACAATCTGTGGCAGCGGCAGCAGCAGGCGCCACAGAAGCTGGGACGTCATCATGTTCACACCTAAACTGCACGACACTGATTTACTAATGTAAACACTTCTGTGGTAGGATGAACATGCTGGAGGGTTCCTCTTCCTCACACTCGTGTTGTTTGTGTTTTAACCATTGTTCTAGTGTTGTCATTGCTGTCAGAGTTGTGTTGCTTTGCCGTTGTTGCCACATCGTGTAGTGTTGTCGGGCTATTGTTATGTTGTATTGTTTTAGTGCTGCTATCATATTGGTGTCGTCATATTGTAGGGTGCGTCTCAGTGTTGTGTACTGTTGTCGTGTGACTGTGGTGTTGTTATTGTTTATTTGTTCTTGTGTTGGTCTAGCATTGTTGTTGTGCCATGATATTACTGTTGTTGTTGTTGTTGTGTTAATGTAGTGTACTTCTCTCCTGTAGAGTTTCTAACTGCAGTTTGAACCAATCAGCTGCCGGCTCTGATGAGTCCAGCAGATATGAGGCCTTTGGACCTCCATTCACGTGTGTGTGTGTGTGTGTGTGTGTGTGTGTGTGTGTGTGTGTGTGTGTGTGTGTGTGTGTGTGTGTGTGTGTGTGTGTGTGTGTGTGTGTGTGTGTGTGTGTGTGTGTGTGTGTGTGTGTGTGTGTGTGTGTGTGTGTGTGTGTGTGTGTGTGTGTGTGTGTGTGTGTGTGTGTGTGTGTGCAGCGTCTCAGCATAGCGTCGCCTCGTAAACCGACACATCACACGGCTCAAGGCCAGTGAACATGTTGGCGGAGGATCAGTGCCTGCAGCCGCTCGCCCACGTGGGCACCGGTCCACCTCGGGGCCCCGCGGCGCCTCGTGTCAGCCGCCCTGCATGGTTCTCATTTCGCAGAGGAAAGTCCCCGCGAGCGCCGCAGTTATGTAAGCAGCCGGCGGCCAATCGGCAGCGAGCGAGAGCGCGGGAAGTTCACGGCAGCAAACGGTCAACCAGGCTTGGAGCTGGACCTGCTGCATGTCAGAGCTTTATCGGCCTGGACCTCAGGACCTCAGAACGAGTCCCGGCTGTTTTGGGAGCTCAGTGACCCAGAGGTGACGAGGTCTCTAGGGTCGTGTATCGTGGACTGATTTTTGTATTTACATCTTTCTTGTTCTGATCAAACCGGTCCAGAAGAGTCTGTCCTGGTCACAGTCGGACTTCGGCGACTCATCTGGTCTGGATGTGGCTCGCAGGCCCGTTTCTGCACCCACATGTTTCCACTCTGCCGCTCTCATCGCCGTCTTTAAGGAGAAAATTAGATTAGAGCGCTGTGCAGCCGGGGAGGCCCGATCCAAACCGCTGGGAACGGCCCGCCGAACGCCGCCTGCTATTGGTGAACGCCGCGACTGAACACAGCCAGGAAACATGACGGGGAAAACACAGGAACATCCTCACAGCTCGAAAACCACAGAGACCCAGAAACCTTGCCACAGTCGGAACACATCGTCATCGTCTTACTCTTCAAAACACTGACGAGGGTACAGGTAGAAATAGCTTTGATACACAGAGGAGAGATTGTTTCTCTTTCAGTCGTCCACTCATCATTGATGCGTTGATTATCTATCAATACTCCGTCAACTGTTCACTCAACTCACGTCAGTCTATCAGGACTCATTCAACAGCTTGTCAGTTGTTCATTTATCTGTCAATCATTTGTCCTAAAGTACTTTTTCAACTCTTCATATTTTTGTCGACCCCTCAGTGGCTTGTCTCTTCTTCCTCTATCGTCTCTGAGTTGTCCCTCAATCAACCGACTGTCTATTTGAGAAAGAACTCATGTTCACATGTCAGGATGAACACACTCGCTTCATCCCTGCAGTTGAATGCCCCTAAAGACAGAGGGACCCCCCCCCGCCCTCCTGCATGGTGAGGCTGCAGCTGCACATCTGCTCCCAGTCAGTGTAGGTCCGAACACGGCACTCTCACAATATAATGCGCTCCAGACCAGCCCACCCGGCCCGCCTGCACGCCCCGCAGAGAAAACAAACGTCCCTGCAGCAGAGGGTTCACATCAGGATGATTACACAACTGCAGCTTTGTGTGTGTGTGTGTGTGTGTGTGTGTGTGTGTGTGTGTGTGTGTGTGTGTGTGTGTGTGTGTGTGTGTGTGTGTGTGTGTGTGTGTGTGTGTGTGTGTGTGTGTGTGTGTGTGTGTGTGTGTGTGTGTGTGTGTGTGTGTGTGTGTGTGTGTGTGTGTGTGTGTGTGTTGCAGACACAGGGTCAGGACAGAGTCCTCCAGTACAGACCCTGGTTGGTTGTGTGTTTGTATGTGTGGGCCCAGTTCACCTTTGACCTGTTCAAGGTTGCATGACTGCCTTTGAGAGCGTCCTCCATGATGGCGCTCACCCTGAGACCAGGGGCCCGACGGCCCCGGAGCCACGGCCTCCGCAGGCCTCCACACTTCGCTGGCCAGAGCGTCGGCACGTGGCCCCGATGGGGAGTCACGCGGAGGCATGTGCGAGGAAACCAGGAGACGTGAGGTGGCGACACGTCTCACCTCCATGAGCACGTCTGGTCAGTGTCACGGCTGCTGCCTCCACTGGCATGACACACAGGCCAGAGAACGCTGCGCCGCATTCAGTTACCCTGCAGGCTACAGCCTCCGCACTCTGTGTGTGTGTGTGTGTGTGTGTGTGTGTGTGTGTGTGTGTGTGTGTGTGTGTGTGTGTGTGTGTGTGTGTGTGTGTGTGTGTGTGTGTGTGTGTGTGTGTGTGTGTGTGTGTGTGTGTGTGTGTGTGTGTGTGTGTGTGTGTGTGTGTGTGTGTGTGTTGCAGACACAGGGTCAGGACAGAGTCCTCCAGTACAGACCCTGGTTGGTTGTGTGTTTGTATGTGTGGGCCCAGTTCACCTTTGACCTGTTCAAGGTTGCATGACTGCCTTTGAGAGCGTCCTCCATGATGGCGCTCACCCTGAGACCAGGGGCCCGACGGCCCCGGAGCCACGGCCTCCGCAGGCCTCCACACTTCGCTGGCCAGAGCGTCGGCACGTGGCCCCGATGGGGAGTCACGCGGAGGCATGTGCGAGGAAACCAGGAGACGTGAGGCGGCGACACGTCTCACCTCCATGAGCACGTCTGGTCAGTGTCACGGCTGCTGCCTCCACTGGCATGACACACAGGCCAGAGAACGCTGCGCCGCATTCAGTTACCCTGCAGGCTACAGCCTCCGCACTCTGTGTGTGTGTGTGTGTGTGTGTGTGTGTGTGTGTGTGTGTGTGTGTGTGTGTGTGTGTGTGTGTGTGTGTGTGTGTGTGTGTGTGTGTGTGTGTGGTGACTGATGAGACATACTCGTGTCTCTGTGGCGTGTGAGCACCCTCTTCTGGTTGTAATCAACAGTCACATGATTGAGACTGAGCTGTGATCACTTTCATGGTTCACTACACTGAGTGTTAAACACACACACACATTTGTGTGTGTGTGTTGGGAGTCTTTGATGTGATCAGTCTAAAAAGTGAGGCAGGAATCAGGCCTGCAGTTATGAAATGTTCAAACAGTGAGACAAGTTTATCTGTGACGACCTCTCAGAGTATCGCTGTCTCGTGTGTGTGTGTGTGTGTGTGTGTGTGTGTGTGTGTGTGTGTGTGTGTGTGTGTGTGTGTGTGTGTGTGTGTGTGTGTGTGTGTGTGTGTGTGTGTGTGTGTGTGTGTGTGTGTAAATCAATATGACTGACAAACGTCTGGAGTTGGACTTTATTCCCTCTGAAGCAGCAGTTTCACTCAGCGTACGTTAATGAATATCTCCCAGACTTCAAGCTGTAGTTCACGTCTGCGGCCTGCGGGGGGCAGCAGGAGGTGGGCCGGCTTGATGGTTCAGGTGCTGGTGATTGTTGTCCGACCTTCAGCTGTGGTCAGTTAGTTTGCGGGTCAGTGTGCAGACAGAATGGCTCAGCTGGTCGAGTGCGTCCCAAACTTCTCCGAGGGCCGAAACCAACAGGTAACGTTTGTGTTACTGTTACTTTAAGGACTTCGACTGTTACTGTTGCTTTAAGGACTATGGTTGTTGCAGCAACCACAGCTATTGTTACTGTAACTGTTTTTAGGGTTATTGCAACTGTTACTACCACATAGTAGTAGTAGTTGTTGTTGCTGCAGTATTTTGCATGGTAATAATATTAGTGTTATGATCCACAGTAGTATTCTGGGTTTTTAAACCGTATTTGTAGTCATGGATTACTTGTATTGAGTGTTTCCTTCAGTTTGAACAGTTGATGGCGCATTCAGGGACATATCGGTTATTATGGCAAGTAAGATGGCGTCCGGTGACAACTTGGTAGATTTTGTTTCGCAGTAAGTGCAGCTGAAAGTGACACTTTAGTTTTCACTGATGTCTACAAACTCTGACCACTGCTGCACAAAATCCAGGTTGAATACACACTCCCCTGTTCTGCTCCTGATGTCTGTGGAACAGCTTTCAGTCTGAAAGGTCAAATATCCCCACGTGTAAATCCTCAGGTCATCGATGCCATCGCCACCGCCATCTCCGACACGGCGGGCTGCAGCCTGCTGGACGTCGACCCCGGTGCCTCCACCAACCGCACCGTCTACACCTTCGTGGGCTCGCCCGAGGCGGTGGTGCAGGGCGCGCTGAACGCCGCCCACCGCGCCTTTGAACTCATCGACATGAGCCGCCACAAGGGGGAGCACCCACGCAGCGGCGCGCTGGACGTGTGCCCGTTCATCCCGGTGCAGAACGTCACCATGGAGGACTGCGTGCGCTGCGCCGAGGACTTCGGATGCCGGCTGGCCGACGCACTGCACGTCCCCGGTGAGCGCCGCCGCTCACTTGGTCCCGTTTTGGCGAGGTCATTCCCGTGCTGTTGGTGCATTGTGGGTAAAGTGTGGAAACATTTGCAGTGTACCTTTACGGCGAGGCGGCTCGGACGGAGCGACGCCGGAACCTCCCGACGGTGCGAGCCGGCGAGTACGAAGCGCTGCCGGAAAAGGTGAGACACCCCTTCAGTCCCGCCCTCCCCCCTCAGTGCCCCGCCCCCCTCTCAGTGCCCCGCCCCCTCCCTCACCCTGGTTCCTCCTGTCTCCCTGCAGCTCAAACAGGACGAGTGGGCACCCGACTTTGGCCCCGCCCTCTTTGTGCCGTCATGGGGCGCCACGGTCACCGGCGCCCGGAAGTTTCTGATTGCGTACAACGTAAACCTGATCGGCACCAAAGAGCAGGCGCACCGCATCGCGCTGGACGTGCGCGAGCAGGGCCGCGGGAAGGACCAGGTGCATGCTGGGAACATTTACTTTAAAAAGAGTCATTTTCCTGGCAGATTTTTTAATGATTTAGATCTTTATTCACTGATTATGTGTTGTTGTTGTTGTTGTTGTTGAGCAGCCCGGCCTGCTGAAGAAGGTCCAGGGGATGGGCTGGTACCTGGACGAGGCCAACATGGCTCAGGTGTCCACGAACATCCTGGACTTTGAGCTGACGCCACTGCACGCCGTCTACGAAGAGATCTGCAGGGACGCAGAGGTTCAAGACCACACACACACTTTTGTATTCGCCATAGTCATCAGCAAATGTCTGTAGATGAGTTGTTTGTAGATGGTGTCACACGTATGAAAGTAAAACATTTATTAGTATTAAATGATCATGAAGACAGAAGAACAATGTCGTCACAGACGTAGTTGACAGGAGCCGAGTCTGTGCCGGCAGTGGATTGTTGTTAGCAATTGTTTTCAGCAACTGTTGTAAGGCTTTGTGTTGCTCCAGAAGCTGAAGCTGCCAGTGAGTTGAAGTTAGCAATTATTGTTCATGACAGTTGTTGGTGACTGTGGTTGCGTTGCCACAGGAGCTGAGGTTGCCGGTGGTGGGCTCTCAGATCGTGGGTCTGCTCCCTCTGAAGGCTCTGCTGGACACGGCTGACTTCTACATCCACAGAGACGGACTCTTCGTCATCGAAGAGGAGCACAAAGTCCGCCTGGTGGGTTTCCAGCAAACACGAACGTGAATGTTGATTGTTGCTCGGATGTTTATTTGTTTGCCGTCTCGCCGGCAGGTGGTCAGTAAACTGGGCCTGGACTCCCTCGGCCCGTTCAAGCCGAAGGAGCGGATCATAGAGTGAGCGGTGAGCGGTCAGGATCCAGGTGGGCGGGGACTCTGGCTGAGGCGGTCTCTTGTCTCCGCAGGTACATGGTGGCGTCAGAGCAGGACGGCCAGCTGGCGTCTCTGTCGCTGCAGCAGTTTGTCCGCAGTGTCGCCGCCCGCACGCCGGCGCCTGGCGGCGGTTCCGTGTCCGCGGCCATCGCCGCCATGGTGGGAGCTTTTGTTTTCCTGTTCTGTGGGGGAGGGTGGGGAGTGGGCGGAGTCACCTGCCACTCACAGACCTTGTGCTCCAGGGGGCGGCGCTGGCGGCCATGGTGGGACAGATGACCTACGGGAAGCGGCAGTTCCAGGACCTGGACGCCGTCATGAGGAAGCTGATTCCGCCGTTTCACCGCGCCGCCCAGCAGCTGCTGCACATGGTGGACGCCGACGCCTCGGCATTCAACCAGTACATGGTCAGGACCACACGTAAACAACAACAACAAACATGGCAAAAACAACATGACAGCTCGACGTTCAACCGACGCTAAACAAAAAACAACGAAAAGTTGATGTTGTGTTGGTTTATAATCAATGTTTTGTTAATGTTTGTGAGTAGTTTTGATGTCGTTGTTGTTTGCTAATGTGTGTGTGTGTGTGTCTGTTGCAGGCAGCTTTGAAGATGCCAAAGAGCACTCCAGAAGAGTTGAAACGGTACGTGCGCTCCTCTTCGTGCGTTTCCACCAGCGACTTCGCTGACCTGCCGATGTTGTGTTTTGTCGCCACCCTCAGGAGAGAAGCGGCACTGCAGGAAGGGCTGAAGCAGGCGGTCGGCGTGCCGCTGGCTCTGGCTGAGAGGATCGGCGTCCTCTGGGTCCCTCTGAAGGAAATGGTCGTCTACGGGAACATCGGGTGCAAGTCGGACGCGCAGGTAAGAGCCCCGCACGCCGTTTCCCGTGGCGCCAACGGACAGAGTTCTGACCTAACCTTTGGTGTCTCGCCACGTCGGCAGGTGGCGGCCAAGGCGCTGGAGGCGGCGGTGTTCGGCGCGTACTACAACGTGACGATCAACCTGAAGGACGTGAAGGACGAAGCCTTCAGGACCGCGGTGAGTGCGCGCGGCACGATGTGCACGGGCCGAGTGGCTCCGCCCCCTCTCACCCGTCTGCTTCCCCCCCCGCAGACGGAGAAAAAGGCCTCGGCGCTGCTGCAGGAGGCGCAGGAGGGCGCCGCCGCCGTCCTCGCCGCTGCTGAAAAGAGATGCTGAACGGAGCAGAAGACACGACAATAAAGGCCTTACCCTGACGCTTGTGTGTGTGGTTGCTATGGTAACATGTCACAGACTGGTC